>NW_016819184.1:1931064-1952416 GCF_001698545.2 Rhinopithecus bieti | reverse complement strand
CCTTACAGAGGTGGATACCAAAGCTCAGAGAAGTAACATAGTACAAGCTACAGAGCTTAAAAAGTAGTACTGCCAGGACTCAAAGCAAGCTAGGCCAAGCTCCCAGCTGTGTTGTTTCCACTCTTCCACACAGAAGTCTGATGTCTGACCCTGTCTCGGATGGATCATTCATTCATTCACTTAATTTTTCTTTCTTTCTTTCTCTTTCTTTCTTTCTTTCTTTCTTTCTTTCTTTCTTTCTTTCTTTCTTTTTCTTTCTTTCTTCCTTTCCTTCCTTCTTTCCTTCCTTCCTTCTTTCTTTCTTTCTTTTTTTCCTTCCTTCCTTCTTTCTTTCTCTCTCTCTCTTTCTGTCTTCTTTCTTTCTCTCTCTCTTTCTGTCTTTCTCTCTCTCTCTCTTTCTTTCTTCTCTCTTTCTTCTTTCTTTCTTTCTTTCTTTCTTTCTTTCTTTCTTTCTTCCTTTCTTTCTTTCTTCTTTCTTTTTTTGGAGACAGAGTTTCACTCTTGTTGCCCATGCTGGAGTGCAATGGTGCAATCTTGGCTCACTGCAACCTTCTTCTCCTGGGTTCCTGCCTCAGCCTCCTGAGTAGCTGGGATTACAGGTCCCGGCCACCATACCTGGCTAATGTTCATATTTTTAGTAGAGATGAGTTTCACCATGTTGGCTAGGCTGCTCTCGAACTCCTGACCTCAGGTCATCTGCCCGCCTCGGCCTCTCAAAGTGGTGGGATTACAGGTGTGAGCCACTGCACCCTGCCACACTTAATTCTATCAGCCCACCTGAGCTAGGTGCGGGGGCACAGCCCTGCATAGCACCACGAGGCCTCATCTCACAGCACTGGCAGAAAGCAGCCTCATCCGGTGAACTGATTCTGCTGTGAATTCTACAATGACCCAGCTTTCGAGACAGCCTGCAATGGGGAAATCTATTCTAATTAAGGATGGTCAAGCTGGACTTCCTTGAGTAGGTCAACTTTGAGCTGAGTTAGGTGGCCTCCTAATACCTCTATTTTCTTGTCTGTAAATTGGGAATAATGGAAATCTCCATTGTGTCTCCTCCAAGGGCTGGTCTCAGGAGCCTCTCATGGGAGGTGATGGTAAGGGTCTTTGTAGACATCCTCTGGAGGTAGAATTACAAAGGCCCAGGAAAGAATGCTGGGTCAGGACCTCACACCATTCTTGGTCAAGGCCTTTTAAAATGCATTTACCCACCATCTCCCTTCAGCAAGACCCAAGCACACTGGCTTAAGGGACTGGACTCTCCCTATATTCCTCAGTGTTGAATAAAAGATAGAGACAGAATCTCTAAATTTGAAAACTTTTCTTCAGGAGGCAAGAATTGCAATTCAGGGCATACAGACCAGGTGGTCTTTATTATGTCCAAAGAACAAAGAGAAGGTTAAAGAATTTAGAGAAATGTTATGTATTGTTCTGCAAGAAAGTTCATTAGATTAGCACTAGTAAAGTTTTGGGGAGCTGGCAAGCTCTGATTGGTGAGGGATGGTGGTGGATAAAACTAGTCTTAAAGTTGCAGTACCTTGTTTCAGTAGCTATTAGATAAAACTGGTTTCAGGTGACAGCAAGCAGTTTCAGCAGCCGTGCTTGCAGAGAATTCAATCCTCAGAGCAATGTTGTGTGCCCTGAGGGCTTTATCCTCCTGGCCTCTGGACTCTGTTTTAGTTGAGTATGGCAAGAACGACCCAGTTTGTATGATCAACTTTCACATTAGTAAAAGCTTGAACCACAGGCCTGGGAGAGCCAAGCGTAGCTCTGACTCCACCTTCCACCGACGTCTTTCAATGACTTTCAATGAGCTCATGACGCCAGGAGCCCAGACGGCCGGCTCTTCCCCATCAGTATCTTTGTCTTCACTATTTCGTCACCCAGTGAGTCTCTTAGGCTGGGAGTTCAGTTTACATTCCAGGCCCCCAAACCACAAATAAAGGAGACTCCTGCCAGCCCAGGGTTCCCAGAGATGCCCTGCAGAATCCTCAAGAGGCGCCTTGTCTCTCAGGCTCCCAAGTCAGAGGCATCTTCACAGAAAGGTAGAGCACTGGCAATTTCTAGAACTCTGATTCCACATGTATCCCTCTCTCTGGCAGAAAACTGAAATTCCACCAGTTTATGCTTTAAAAATGTATTATCCTTGCTGTGATTTTAAACTACATCCACAAATTTGTTACTCCTCTCTCCAAGAAGTGGAACTTAATTTCTCTACCCTTTTCTCAGAGACTCACCTCTGACAGATAGAATGTGGCAGATGAGACTGGGCTATAAAAGGCATCAAGGACTCTTCTTTGTTCTCTCTTTTGGATTGCTTGCTCTGGGGAAAGCCAGTCACCATGTTGTGAGGATGATCAAGCAGCCTTATGGAGTGTTCCATGTGGAGGGGAACTGAGGCCTCGTGCCAACAGCCATGCAAGTGCATTATCTTGGAAGTAGATCCTCCAGCTCCAGTCAAACCATCAGGTAGTGGACTATAACCCACCTGAAACTTTGACAGTCAGCCTCAGGAGAGACCCCACAGTGAAACCGCCCAGCTAGCAAAGGCCAAATTCCTCACCCACAGAAACAGTATAAGGTAATAAATGTTCATTGCCATTTTAAGCAGCTTAATTTTGAGTCAGTAACAAAAACAGTGCTATTTTCTTTTTAAGGCTGATGATCAAAATTAGCCTAGAACATTCCTTAGGAAGGGGCTGCATTGGAGACTAACATGCCCTCTCCTCCTACCGTGATTCAGCATTACCATGTGTCCTCTAGAAGTGGGTTGAACAGATGAATGGATGGATGTCCAAGTGCTGGTTGAAGTGGCCAGCTTGCATTTCATGGTGCCACATTGAACAACAACTTGTGCACATTTTTAGGGACTAGAACCCTACTTCTCACACCAAGATGACTCCCTCCTTGAGAGGCCTGAAGGTTCTTGGGTTATCTGGCTGTGCATACACACAAGGGGCGTGCACTTGGGAGGAACAATGGCAAGAGGAATTACGCTATCTTTTCTCTTAAAAAAGTTTTTTGCCTTGCTAATACGGTGCCTCTCTACTAAAAAAATACAAAAAAACATAGCCAGGTGTGGTGGCGGGCACTCTGTAGTTCCCAGATACTTGGGAGGCCTGAAGCCAGGAGAATGGTGTGAATACCAGGAGGCGGAGGCTTGCAAGTGAGCTGAGATCGCACCAACCTGCACTCCAAACTGGGTGACAGAGCCAAGAACTCCATCCTCAAAAGTAAATAAATAAATAAATAAATAAATAAAAATAAAATAAAGAATAAGTAAATTTTTTAAAGTTTTTTTTACTAAGCCCATATAGATGAATTTGCATAAATTAAATGTTTGCTACAGATTACTCTACTCAACATTCGTTTATTCTTTAAGTGTTGTAATTTTTTTAAATGTACATACTCCTTAATAAACAACAAAATATTAACACATTGGTGATCACCACAACATTAATTTATTTTCTAATTGTTTGACTATATAATAAGTAAATATTATGAATTTGAGGTTAACAAAAATGCATACCAGTTAAATATTTCTTTGGGCTGCAGTAACAAGATATAACAAATAGATAACTTAAAACAAGAGAAATGGCCTGTCTCACATTTCTAGCAACTAGAAGTCTGACACCAAGCCGTCAGCAGGCCATGATCCCTCTGAACCTGTAGGAGAGACTCGGTCCTTGCCTCTTCCCACTTTCTGGTGGTTTGTCAGCAAAGCTTGGGGTTCGCTGGCTTGCAGTTGCATAATTCCATAATTCAGCCCCTGTCAGCACACGGCACTCCCCCTGTGTGTGTTTGTATCTTCATATGGCCACCAGTCACATTGGGGTAGGGTCCACTCCATCCCAGCAAGACCTCATTTTGATTAGTTACATCCACAATGACTTTGTTTTTAAGTAAGTTCACATTCTAAGGGGCTAAGAGTTGGGATTTCAGCATATCTTTCTTTTTCTTTCTTTCTTTCTTTTTTTTTGGGGGGGGGAAGTGGGAGACACGATTCAACTCAGGACAAATCCTTTTTCATTTTTTCATTTTCTGTAGTGAGAAGTCAGGCAAGGCTTCAATGATTCTGCTTCCTTAAAGTTTGTAAAACTGTTGGCAACTGTTGTGAGACCTCGGTTCTTTTCTTAGTTTAAAAGAATTTAAACAAGAGACACACAGCAAAGGAGATGCAGCACAGAGCAATTTATTGCACAGGAGAAAGAATATTTTGTAAGTGAAGTGCAGAATAGACAACACCCTGAGAGCGTGCAGGGCGAATGTTTGTGAAGATGAGACAACACTGACCATTAATGGCGAGACTTCCTTTATGGGAGTCTTCTGTGATTATTCATAAGGGGATGGGAGAGGTGTTGCTAGGAAGCAAATTCTGGGTGCTCCTCCAGGTGCACATGCACAGTAGCTGTACATGCTTGTTCATATGTCACATGTCTCACTAGCATCTTAAATCTCCACCCAGGACTGTGTTTTTTGCTATTATTAAAAAAGGGTCAGTTTGAGGACAGGTAAAATCAAAATGCATGTACCCTCTACAGGGGAAAGTCCTTATCGGAGGCAGCTTTGCTGGAATGAGCTTGACTGCAGTGCAGATGGTGTGTTGATGGTGAGGTCTCCATGGTTGCTGCCTCCCAAGGACATGGTTATGTCCTTGACTATCTCAAAACTACTGATCTAGTGGGCAAATCCCTAGAAGAAAAGTGGCCCCAGTAAATGCTTGAATGAATGACAGGGTGAGCAACAGCATCCCTGCTCTGACATGGCTCGCACCGCACTCCCCGGCAAGTTGGCACCCTGCTCAGGGTTTATGCCCTGGAAAGCAAGATGGGCCCAGTCATTCCCAGTTGTGGGGTGATGCCAGGGAGCAGGCTGCATGTCCTGAAAGGAGACCTGGAGTGGAATGCTGGTCTGCCCTTTGCTGGGGGAGAGACTTTCAGGAAATCATTCATTCAACAGATTCTTTTTCATAATTAAAAAAAAATGTGTGGGTACATACTAAGTGTATATATTTATGGGATTCATGAGATGTTTTGATATATGCATGCAATGTAAAATAACTTCATCCCGAGGAATAGGGTCTCCATCCCCTCAAGCATTTATACTTTGTGTTGCAAACAATCCAATTACATTCGTTTAGTTATTTGAAAATGTACAATGAAGTTATCATTGACTATAGTCACCCTGTTGTGCTATCAAATAGGAACAACAGATTCCTATTAAGTGTCTACTATGTGCTGGCAATTGTGACAAACGAGAAATGGATCAGACAGGAAGATTAATCAGGGACCTGTCCCCGTGAAGACCACAGTCTAAGGGGGACATATAATCACACTCACTTCACAAAAATCCCACTTGCCAAGCGCCTGGAAGGAGAGAGGTGCGGTGCTCCGAATGCCTCCCGGAAGCCAGAGCCCCCTCAGGGTTACTGGAGGCAGAGTGGCTTCGGCGCAGTGTTGAAGGCTCAATTGCATTCCCTCCAAAACTCGTACTTTTGAGACCTCAGAAAGTGGCTGAATTTGGAGAGCGCCTTTAACAAGGGAATCAGAACTAAATGAGGTCACTAGGGTGGCCCTAATCCAATCTGACTGGTGTCTTTATAAGAAGAGGAAATTGGGACACAGGCTTCACACAGAGAGAGACCGTGTGGTGACACAGGGTAAAGGCAGCCATCTGCAAGGCAAGGAGGGAGGACTCAAGAAACCAGTCCTGCACACACCTTGATCTCAGACTTCCAGCCTCCAGAAAAGTGAAAAGGCACATTTCTGTTGTTGCAGCCCCCAGTCTGTGGTACTTTGCTATGGCAGCCCTATCAGATTATCAGATACAGGAAGGGAAACGCATCCTGGCCAAGGGAACAGCATATGCTAAGGCCCTGGGGTAGAAGAGAGAGTGGAGGATGCAGAGGCTCAGAGGGCCCTGCAATTGGGGCACAGAAAGGCAGGGAAAGTGAGACACAGGAGGGTGGGGAGAGGGCCCAGGCAGACTCCCAGCTTAGGGGTTTAATAACAAATCTTCTTCTAAGAGAAATGCAAGGGCATTATGTGTAGGGTGGGAGAAAGACTGGCTGACCAGCTCGGCATTCCAGAAACTTCCCCATAGCTGAAGCAGGAGAATAAGGTCTGGGGACAGGGAGCCTAAGGGCTTCCTAGAACTGAAACAGTAGAACCCCAACTTTCTACAACCAAGTGCAGAACTTTGTAATTCTGCTTCAGCTATGATGGAAAACATTGCCTTCACTTGCATAGGGTGTACACCAAGTAAATAACTTTGTAACCTCCCTCAGCCTTTTCATTTGCATAGAAAATACACCAAGTAAGCAATGGGAAACCTCTAGCAGATATTTAAACCCCAGAAAATTCTGTAACCTGGCTCTTGAGCCCCTTGCTCAGGTCACTCCCACCCTGTGGAATGTGCTTTCGTTTTCAATAAATCTCTGTTGGTGTTGCTTCATTCTTTCCTTTCTTTGTTTGTGTGTTTTGTACAATATTTTTGTTCAAAACACCAAGAACTTGGACACCCTCCACTGGTAACATATCTGCTGTGTGGAAGGGGGTCAGGCAAAGGCAATGAGGCCCGTGAGGGGAGTACGGATGCACATAGAGGGTCCCAGCTGTAGGCAGGAGGGCAGGTTGGTCTCCACCTGTGAAATGAGGGCAGTATTGTGCATGGTACAATCTCTCAACAATTGCCATTTGTGATTTACTTCATTGTTTGACCCCATTAGACTGGGAGGGGAGTTCTCTTTTGGTTCTGAAGTTATGCACGTAAGCTATAAACTAATGTTCGTGCTCATCTTGGTATAATAGAGATAGCCTGAGAAAGGTAGTCAAATGCCTGCTGCTTTCAGCATAACTGCTCCTGACTTCACTCAATGGGCCTGAGGACTCTGAGGAAGTGCTGGGTGTGAGGGAGGGATTCAACTCAGGGGAAGTCCAGCTTCTTGTCTATTTACATTCTCTTCTCGTTCCATTCTATAAGTAAGGGTGTCCGTGACTTCCACATTTTATTTGACTCAAAATTTAAGGATTAAAAGCATTCGTGTCTAAACTTGTTAATTTAGTTTACTAGACCATCTTGGCCAAACAACTGACTAATTAAAAATTTTTTTCTTTATAATAGTAATATTGTTTTAGAGGCAAAAGGATAGGCCAGAGTTTACCAAACTATGCTCTAGAAAACATTAACATCTTACAAAATCATAATAGCAACCATTATGGCTGACATTTATTGTTTATTTTGGGTTGGCTATTGGGCTTAGTAATTGTCACACATTACATAATGCTGATAGTTTTTTCTTTGAAAAAAAGGGTTGTAGAATATTTTCATTTTCTTCTTGGCAACTCATGATACAGATTGTTCCTGAGTAGTTTTACAGGGAAAAAAACATATTTCATTTTGTTTCTCTGTTATTGTCCTTAAAAACACAATTCGGGGAAAACGGTATGAGATTTTAAAACTTGGCAGCTTCGCTGAAGGTTTTGATGTCAGTCATGTTGTATAGGTTTTATTGTAACAGATGGTACAGGTAAGGAGCAAAAGGAAATTAAATTATAGATCAATAGTTCCGGAAAGGGCCTGGGGAAGCCTTCCTTGTTCAACAGCAGAAGTTGAGAGGTGAGATGATTGTCCCAGGGGGGTGGAATGGGGCTGGGATGGGCTCCACCTCCCCATCCACCAGCACCTCCCTGTCCCTGCCTGCAGGTGTCACTGGGAGGCCTCCCCTGGGCTCAACTGAGCCAGAGTGTCCGGGAGCAGTGCCAGAGAAAATACAGGACCCTTGGTAAAATTTGAATTTCAGATAAACAGTAAGTAACTTTCAGTATTAATATGTCCCATTTGTTGCTTATCTAAAATTCAAATTTAACGGAGCTGTCTGCATTTCTATGTGCTCAGTCTGGCAACCAGTGCCTGAGACCTGGCCCAGCATCTAACTGCCTTCCAACTTCCTCCGGCGCAGGGACACAGGGCCTGCAGAAGCTGCCTGGGATGCCAGTTCCCACTGCCTTCCACCCCTGAACGATGCCTCCAATGCCAGGAAGACCCACACGTCCACTCTGGGGAGCAGGGGTAAGGAAATCACCTTTACAAAAGTGTGTAAGGTTGCTCACATCCATCCTCACCCATGCTCACATCCTCTCCACACTCTCTGGACACAAGCCGAGCTATCCCTTCGACAGCCACGGGGACTCCACAGCAGCGCTGCGGGGCTCTGCAGGACCTTCTCCATGGGAAGCATGGAGCCCACTGCAGTTTCTCTGTTCCACAGGCTCCAGGCTCTGCCAAGCTGATCTGGTCAAGGACAGTGGGCTGACCCCCACCTGGGGCCTCGGCTCCACATCACCTTCCAGGGATGGGGTGGAACCCCCGGCTCACAGTTCCTCCTCCTTTTGCCATTCATTCCCTGCTGCCTGAGTGGGCCCTGAAACCCTTGCTGGCTTGTTCTTCAACCTGGGCTTGAGACTTGAACAGGCTTGCCCAGTGTGTCCACCTCCAGGAGGGCTCCTGAGAGAAAGGAGGCCAGTGTCATCTGCCTCTCCAACTCCACCACAGGCCTGTGTCTGACCACAGTGCTGCTGATGGTCTACCCCCACCCACCCACTTAACCTCAAGCCTCTGGAGAGAAGGCACCATCTCTTTTATCCACTGAGCCCCAGCACCTGGCCGGATGCCTGGCAGAGCAGGCTGTCTGTGCTCTGTGGCTGGGTGGTGGGCAGATCCATGAGAAGAGCAGAGACACCCCTGTGCCCGCCTCCTCACATCCTCTCCCACCCCACCCAACCTGTACTCCATAAAGTTTGCTCTTTAAGGCCAGAACTTATGATTCCCCTTGAGTCCCTGCAACTGTTCCCCAAGACAAGAAGGCATTACAGTGAGGGGAGGCACAGGAAGCTGCTCAGTGTGGCCTTTCTTTCCCTGCAAATGATGCCTGTCCTAGCTGTATAGAGGCCACGGGGAGAGTGGGAATAGGCCACTGAGGGACCCTGAGCAAGGCACAGACCCCATTCTGGGCACACTCTCCCTCAGTGATCAGGAGAGTGGCCAGACAGACTGGGGACATGGCCAGGGGCGCAGACATAGGGTCTTGGGAGTGGCCCACAGGCATCTTCTCAAATCCACACTCCCTGTCACCTGGACAATGCTGTGTTATGGGGACTGTCCTGTACATTTTAGGATATTGTCCCAAAGAACCTTAAGGACCAAGCGGGGGTCCAGGAGAAGAGCTGGGCAGATGGGGCTGAAGGCAGAACCCTGAAAGCCAAGTGAGGACAGCTTTTCCACAATGCATCAGACCCATTTTCCTAAAGACAGTGGCTGCCATCTCTTCCAGAAGGTAAACAAAGAACCTTCTCTACTGTGAACCACCATCCCTAAGAAAAGTACCACATGGCTGGGGTCAGCTCCAGGAGGACTCTCTAGATATGCTGGCCACTTAAGCTCAACTTTCCATTACCAGTAACATGCGCAGCTCACGTGTGTACACACACACACAAATGCCACCACCCTGTCCCCACAGGTCTCTACTCCAGTAGATCTCACTCAGGGTGATTTTGCTCCCTGAAGAGCATTTGGTGAAGTCTGGAGACATCTCTGGTTGGCACAGCTGGGGGCAGGGGAGGTGTTTCCAGAATCTAGTGGGTAGGGCCAGGGATGCCGCTCAATATCCTAAAATGCCCAGGACAGCCCCTGCAACACAGAATGATTCAGCCCAAGACCTCAGCAGTGCCCAGGGTTAGAAACCCCGCCGTAACATTGTGAAGCTGCCTGTAAACTTCTGCAAAAAGAGATCTTGGAATTTCCAGTTGGCTTCCCTGGGGCTCTATAAACCAGATGTCTGTCGTTGGCATCAGTTTACATAGATACCTGTAGAAAGCTGTCTGCTAGTGATGAAGCAGCCCCTCTTTTTCAACTACTTTGTCAGTGAAACTGCCGTGGGGAGACACACACACACACACACACACACACACACATCTCTTGATAATGCACAGTTCATTTTTCTCTTCATTTCCTCTCCTGAGCTATAATCACTTTGGGCAATGCCAAGAATAATTGTAGAGACACATTCAGACCCCTTAATTAAGGAGGCTAGAGGATGCCCCCGAGGCACTGTGTGTGAGGGCAGCATTCCTTCAGAACTCACATGCAGAATGGAAATGGGAATCGGAAGTCTATTTTCCTTTTGTTTGGTGTTCAATGCCTTTTCCTCTGGTTGACAGACTTGAACTTTAAAAGACGGATGATGATGTAAGAACAATTGACGTGTCATTTGACAGATGGCAAAATTTGTCTTTTCATTAATTTAATTTCTCACTGCAATTACTCTCCATTGTCATCGGAGGGGGCGGGGGGCTCTCACTAGGGTCTCCTAATTTTGGGTATAAATGAAAGACATCAAGAAACTTTGTGCAAAGAAAAATACTCAGCCTTGTTATGGTTTGGCGGAGGTGGGTGTTTCTCACTCACATACATCAGAAAGCCCTAAGAAAAGCAAATAGGAAGAGGCTTATAATTTTCTTCATTGAAGTGAGTCATATTTTGAAATTACAAAACTCATTATTTAATTTGGAAAAGTTTGGAGGAGAAATTCCATTCTTCCTCATTTCTGTGGAGTAGTGGTGACAGAGGTTGGTGATGGTTGTTTTTCTGTTCAAAGAGATGTAACAGAAAGGAGGCTCCAGACATTCTCATTTTTCTTCTCTCTTTTTGCTAACAAGCTTCCCAAATTCTGAGAAGAGAATAAATAAATAAATAAATAAACAAACCAGCAGTGGAGAAATGCTGATTAAGTTGTCATGCTGAAATTATACAGCAGATCCTTGTATATATACAGATCCTTGAACACTTGCCAGAAATTGCACTTGAAGAAAAATAAACCAGCTTCATCACTAGGTATTTTCTTTGGAGAAAGAGCACTGCAAAGCGGGTGCAGAGAAGACTTTTGTGTAGCGTCTGTGACGGCAAGAGGTGAAGTCACCATCAGTAGTCGGCGGGCGAGCAGGAGGGTTGAGGTTCAGATGCAGGGTGAAGGAACTTCACTTTCAAGGGAAAACTGGACATGAGTCCCCAAAGGTGACAGCTTCCTGAGAGTGAGTCATCTAGGTCTCAATTCAGGAAAATACAGGGATCAAGGAATCTACTAGGGTTGCCCACATTTGACCTTTAATAGGAATAGAGGCAGGCAACCTGGGGACACAGCAAGCAGACTGCACCCCATTGGCGCCTCCTGTGAAATCCCAGTGCACCCCTCTTCCTCTCCACCAATCACAACAGCCCTTCTTTGAAAACAGTTTTTGTAGGCAGGACTTTTTTTTGGTTTTATTTTAAAGCATCAGTCAGTCCCGAGTCTTAGCTCTGAGGTATGCGTATTAATTTCATAATGACAAAAACCTCATCTTGTTCTGTTAAAAGACAGACATCTCTGTGCCCTACTTTTTATCAGCTAAATTGTTTTATTAACATAACATCTTTGTAAAATGAAGATCTTTGTTCTAGAAGGCATGTGATTCTAAATGTTTGCTTTGTATGCCTTTTATTATGCTTTTTTAGCTGTGATATCCTTAACTGTAAATTAAAAGGATTTAAAAATATCCCTATATGGTGTAAGGAAGGGGTCTAGTTTCAATTTTCTGCATAGGGATAGCCAGTTCTCCCAGCACCATTCATTCAATAGGGAATCCTTTCCCCATTGCTTGTTTTTGTCAGGTTTGTCAAAGATCAGATGGTTGTAGATGTGTGGTCTTATTTCTGAGATCTCTATTCTGTTCTGTTGGTCTATGTGTCTGTTTTGGTACCAGTACCATGCTGTTTTGGTTACTGTAGCCTTGTAGTATATTTGAAATTGGATAGTGTGATGCCTTCAGCTTTGTTCTTTTTGCTTAGGATTGTCTTGGCTATACAGGCTCTTTTTTGGTTCCATATGAATTTTAAAGTAGTTTTTTCTAATTCTGTGAAGAATGTCAATGGTAGTTTACTGAGAATAGCATTGAATCTATAAATTACTTTGGACAGTATGGCCATTTTCACGATATTGATTCTTCCTATCCACAAGCATGGACTTGTTTTCCATTTGTTTGTTTTCTCTCTTATTCCCTTGAGCAGTAGTTTGTAGTTCTCCTTGAAAAGGTCTTTCACATGCCTTGTTATCTGTATTCCTAAGTATTTTATTCTCTTTGTAGCAATTGTGAATGGGAGTTCATTCATGATTTGGCTCTCTGCTTGTCTATTGTTGGTGTATAGGAATGCTTGTGATTTTTCCGTATTGATTAGGCAATACCATTCAGGGCATGGGCACAGGAAAAGATTTCATGACGAAAACATCAAAAGCAATTGCAACAAAAGCAAAAATTGACAAATGGACCTATTTAAACTAAAGGACTTTTGTATAGCAAAATAAATTGTCATCAGAGTGAACAAACAACCTACAGAAAGGGAGAAAACTTTTACAATATATCCATCTGACAAAGGTCTGATATCCAGAATCTACAAGGAACGTAAACAAATTTACAAGAAAAAAAATGAACAACCCCATCAAATGTGGGCAACGGACATAAACAGACACTTCTTGAAAGAAGGCATTCATGTGGCCACCAAACATATGAAAAAAAGCTCAACACCACTGATCATTAGAGAAATGCAAATCAAAACCACGATGAGATACCTACCATCTCATGCCAGACAGAATGGCTATTATTAAAAAGTCAGGAAACAACAGATGCTGGCAAGGCTGTGGAGAAATAGGAATGCTTTTACACAATTGGTGGGAATGTACACTGTCTTCAACTATTGTGGAAGACAGTGTAGTGGTTCCTCAAGGATCTAGAAACGGAAATACCATCTGGCCCAGCAATCCCATTACTGGGTATATACCCAAAGGAATGTAAATAATTCTATTATAAATATGCATTCACATGTATATTTATTGCAGCACTATTCACAATACCAAAGACATGGAATCAACCCAAATGCCCATTAATGATAGATGGATAAAGAAAATACGGTACATGTACACCATGGAATACTATACAGCCATAAAAAGAAATGAGATCATGTCCTTTGCAGGGGCATGAATGGAGCTGGAAGTTATTATCCTCAGCAAACTAACACAGGAAGAGAAAACCAAATACCACATGTTCTTACTTATAAGTGGGAGCTGAACAATGAAAACACATGGACACAGAGAGGGGAACAACACACACTGGGGCCTGTCATGGGGGTGGGGGTGAGGGGAGGGAGAGCATCAGGATAAATAGTGAATGTATGCGGGACTTAATACCTTGGTGATGGGTTGATAGGTGCAGCAAACCACCGTGGCATACGTTTATCTGTGTAACAAACCTGCACACCCTGCACATGTATCCTGGAACTTAAAATTAAATTAAATTAAAATAAAATAAAAAATAAAATATCCTTAATCTTTCTTTTTTTGTTGTTGTTGGTAGGTTCTGTTTTGTTTTGTTTTTGTTTTGGAGACAAGGTCTCACTCTGTCACCCAAGCTGGAGTGCAGTGGCACTATCATGGCTCACTGCAAACCTACCTCCTGTTCTCAAGTGATCCTCCCTCCTCAGTCTCTGAGTAGCTGGAACCATAGGTGTGTGCCACCACGTCCTGCTAATTTCTCTCTCTCTCTCTCTACACACACACACACACACACACACACACACATATATATATACAGTAGTGACAGGGTTTTGCCATGTTGCCCAAGCTGGTCTCCACCTCCTGGGCTCAAATGATCTGCCTGCCTCAGCCTCCCAAAGCACTGGGATTACAGTCATGAGCCACTGCGCCCAGCCCCTAGTCTCTCAATTTGTAATGGGAATAGCAGTTCACTTCCAAAGATTAGAAATGAGGAATAGCAACAAATTATAGGAGCAAGAATTATTTTTGTTTCCCTGAATCAACAATCCAGACAGCACAGATAGACATATTTCTTGCTAGCAATGCAAGCCCAGAAACTACATGAGGAATTTCCATCACAAAGTTTTCTTTTGGGGTTTCTGAAGTCACTTGCTGAAGGTGGAAGAAGGTGGCGACTCTGCTGCCTTCCTCTATTTGCAAGAGACAAATGAAGATGGATGAGGTAGGGTCGGCAAGCTCCCCCTTGTCAGGTTGATTTAAGGCCTGGTGATGAAGGCTTTTGCCAGGCAGCCAGGTAAATCAGAAAGTGGAGGTCGATAAGGATGGTGGAGGGACCGCCTGGTCCTGCATCCCGAAGCTATTTCTCTCGTAACTGCAGTCGTCCATCAAGGCCAAGGTGGGAGCCACTGGGTAGCACAGCTTCCAGTCAAGCTTATTTTCTAAGCCCTATTACACAACTAAAATTGTATTCCCTGGAGGCCTCAGCTAAAGAAGGAATTTCCTTCCATAAGCCTTTTAAGAGCTGAGAAGGGCATTGCAGATCGGCTATTGACAGTTTTTGAGGGCTGATAGCATGTGCAATGCCAAGTGAGTACCTCTAAACGATCAGGAAGTTCGTCTCAAGGCACACGGGTCTTTAGTGTCAGCATGTTCAACTCAACCAAGGGCGAGGCGGAGGAAGATGAGAGTTCCTAAACATTCCGCCAAGAAGCCTGAGGCTTCCACAATCTCCGTCCATCAATATTTGTCGCCACACATGGTGCAGTAAAAAGCAGAGTTCTGAGAGGCAGACGGGGAAGAGGCTTCACAAAACATCTGAGAGCCACGGGAGACGAAGTATCTTCCAGTTACACAGCCAGGATCAGGGCCCGTGCCGTCAAGAGCAGGCCTGCCTCCGCATCAAGGGCTCTTCATTTCTGGGCTGGTTTTCTGAGTCTCCAAGTGAGCCATATTGACTTTCGCTGAGCCCATGAACACATCTGGGAATGAGTGGAGCTTTCTCAAGGCAGCTCCTAACCATGCTGGAATGACATTTCAGGAAAACACTTAGCTCCAGCTGATCAGAACGCTCACTGTGAGGAAACATTTTCTGGCCCTGCCTTTTGAAAGGTCTCGTGTGGCCTATGCATACTGCTAGTCACAAACAGCCTTGAGTTCTGCCCACAAAGGCAGTGCACCTGCATCTGAGGGTGAACTCACCCCCATAGGTTGGCTGGGTTCAAGCCCACTGTCCTCAGAGGAGAGAAGAAAAGAAAGGACCGAATTTGCTCAGGGGTCTTTTGCCAAAGGCACATTTGGGACCGGATTCTGCAGTGAAGCTGACTTAGATCAATGGCTTTCCATCTAAGGGGGAGGTGATTTGGGAAGACAGCAGAGCCCACAGGTGTCTGTGCAGTGAGGACACACTGAATCCAGCCAGCTGAGTGAGCAGTGAGGAGCAGTGGAGGAGTGCAGATAGACACATGAGATGCAAATTCAAAAACGCCCTTCACCTCACCTGCATCTCCTTCACTCACACATCGCTGCTCTTACTGACCCCTCCAAACCACCTGGATGCTTCCCCACTCCACTACTCGCTAGCTGTGTGACCCTGTACAAGTTACTTAACCTCTCGAGGCCTCAGTCGACCCAGTGGGGAAATGGAAGTAATCATATAACTTCAGACAGTTATATTGTAAGGACCGATATTATATGCATAATGCTTAGAACGAGGTGGGCACCTAGTAAGAATTGATCAGCATTATTCTTGTGTTGGCATTCATTAATCAAACAAGGAAACACCATTGTTGGAACTTAATTCTATACATGGAGAAAGAGAGGAATGGGGAATTGATTTGTCCACAGTTCCGGGGCTGTTAAGCAACAGAGCCACGCCCAGGCTGAAACCTCATGCACGGCCTTGGGATGTTCCCAGCGTGGGCCTCCTTGTCCATGCTCAACAACTCTGGCCTGGCCTTGCTGACGGTAGGAAGCCTTCAAGTAGAGCTGGTAACATCTTTGCGCTAAATAGCACAGAGACTTTAGAATGGTGTTTCCCCACCTATTAAGTTTCATTTCGTAAACTATTTTTTTCCAGGTAGAATTCAAAGTTAGGCGTTAAATTTGAACTAAACTGAGATGACCCACAACTTTCTGGCATTCCACAAACTGACCCGTTTCCACCTGCTGATTGTACTTGCAGCCAACATCAAAGCTTTAGCCCTTTAGCCCAATTATCAATATCATCTCACATTGAGGTGTCTCCTCTGAGATAGAAATAAGCCTACTTTAAGGAGTCAGGGAACTGTCAAGAGTATCAGTAATCTTCCTCAGGGTAGTAATTTACCTCTCAGTAACCTGATATAGGGAGGCCAGCTTTGAAGCAGGAGAGGATGACGAGGACGGCAGCTGCAGGTGCTATTGAGGAGCTCAGTATGCACTCAGTGGTGTTAGCAGAGAACAAGAGTGTACAACAAAACATATCACCCTGTAACGGCTCAGTGTTTGTGTGGGATTTGGACAGCCCTAGGAGACACCTGGGCTCCTGAGCTGAGATTCAGCAGCGTGACTTTCATATCTGGTGTTTTCTTGCTTCAATTCTGGTCTACTAAGGCCGAGAGATTGATTAACGCTTCTCACTGTGAAATGTCGATTACCTCTTTCTGTTTGTTTTTTTTTAAATATGTGTGATATGGTTTTTGTTGGTGTCCCCACCCAAATCTCACCTTGAACTGTAATAATCCCCATTTGTCAAGGGTGGGACCAGGTGGAGATAACTGAATCATGGGGGAGGTTTTCCCCATACAGTTCTCGTGATAGTGAGTGAGCTCCCACGAGATCTGATGGTTTTATGAGGGGCTTTCCCCTTTGCTCGGTTCCCATTCTCCCTCCTGCCACCCTGTGAAGAGGTGCCCTCTGCCATGATTATAAGTTTCCTGAGGCCTCCCCAGCCATGTGGAACTGAGTCAATTAAACCCCTTTCCTTTATAAATTACCCAGTCTCAGGTATATCTTTATTAGCAGTATGAGAACAGACTAATACAATGTGCTTTGGGAGAAGGAGAAAACCAGACTGATGTCCTAAGATTAAAATAAATGTGGGATTTAGAAATCTTCTATCACACAGGTGCAGGCTTTGTTGTTAAGATTTGCTGCAGGACCCTGAAGCAACTTGCAAAACAGAAATGTGGTGAATGTGTGAATGTGGTGTGATGTGTGTGAATGTGATGAATGTGGTTGTGAATGTGAATGGTGAAGTGGTGAATGTGTGTAATGTGAGTGAATGTGTGTGAATGTGTGGATGTGTGTGAATGTGATGAATGTGTTGAATGTGAGTAATGTGGGTTGTGAATGTGAATGTGAGTGAATGTGACCCGTCGCTCGTCGTCCGTGCCTGTGTGTGAATGTGTGTGATGTGAATGTGAGTGAATGTGTGGAATGTTGTGAATGTGTGTGAATCGTGAATGTGTGAATGTGTGTGATGTGATATGGGTGTGTGAATGTGGTGGAATGTGATGAATGTGTGTGAATGTGTGTGAATGTTTTGTGAATGTGAATGTGAGTGAATGTGATGATGTTTGAATGTGAGTGAATGTGTGGAATGTGTGTGAATGTGTGTAATGTGTGTGAATGTGAATGTGAGTGAATGTGGTGTGAATGTGAATGTGAGTTAATGTGTGAATGTGTGTGAATGTGTTGTTGAATGTGAGTGATGTGTGTGATGTTGTGAATGTGAGTGAATGTTGTGAATGTGTGTGAATGTGAGGAATGTGAGTGAATGTGTGTAATTTATGTGTGATGTGAATGTGCTGTTGAATGTGATGAATGTGTTGAATGTGTGTGAATGTGGTGAATGTGTGTGAATGTGAGTGAATGTGTGTGAATGTGTGTGAATGTGAGTGAATGTGTGTAATGTGGTGAATGTGAGTGATGTGTGTGAATGTGATGTGGTGAATGTGAGTGAATGGTGGTGAATGTGTGTGAATGTGTGAATGTGTGTGGAATGTGTGTGAATGTGAGTGATGGCGTGAATGTGCGTGAATGTGTGAATGTGGTGAATGTGAGTGAATGTGTGTGAATGTGAGTGAATGTGAGTGAATGTGAGTGAATGTGTGTGAATGTGTGTGAATGTGTGTGAATGTGTGTGTCCATTTAATTGTGAAAGTCCTAATTCTTTAGGGTGCTTTTCAGTTTAAGGGTTTATCCTACAGGTTCAAAGAAGGTGTTCTCCTCTATGAACTTGGAAAGCAGGTCAGCGTGCAGAGGTTTTAAGACAAGTTGTGCAATGCCAGCAAGGTCCCAAGGAACAGGGGTCTTATCTTTCATCTTTTGTGTCTTACATAGTACTGGTTACCCAGAAGACATCACTTAACAGGTGGCGAATACATGAAGGAGAGAATACATGAATGATTCATGTAATAAATGAGTGATGTGATCACAACATTCCCTCTGAAGTTCATCGCAGCTTCCCTGTCCAGTCCAGATGACCAAAGATGAGAGGAGAGTCCACTGTGTGCATGGCTAAGGGCCTCACAATCCCTCCCTTCCGATCTCTGTGCTGGGAAGAGCCCAGGACCCAGCAGCACCCAGACCAAAGCCTGCGCCTGGCTCAGCTCCTTCCTATCCCTGTGGTCATAGGCAGGTCAGTTACCTTCTCTGTGAGGTAGAACTAATACTGACTTTGCCTTTTCCACTGGACTTCTGTAGCCATCCAAATGATTGACCAAGGACTATGAAATATTTCTGGTTGATTTCTGGTTGTTGTTAATGTATATAATACAAAATTAATAAATGAAGCTCAACCTGTCCACACACCCTATAATATGCACTGGACATCTTATGAGACAAGTCATGGGAAGGGAGATGGGAAGGTACAGGCAGGCCAGACCATGGTGGGGTGGCTGTCAACATAACCAAGAACTCCAAGGGAAGAATCCAGCATTGAATGGGCACCACCTTCTGCAGCAGGTGCCTCATCCACACCTTGAATGTCAGATCCTCCCTCGGCAGCCACCCTGGGCAGGCGTTAGCTTCCTTTGCAGGAGAGGAGGGAGACCTCCTGTGCCAGCACTGTTAGATGATGCAGAATGCTGATGGTCTGGAGGGAGGATGCCCCGCCTGCCCTCGGGGCCAGGAGAGGTAGCTCTGCAAGTCTCTTTGGCGGACACAAGGCCCAACGCTCTGCAGAGTGGTGATTTCTGTCTCCTTTGAACATGTAAAGCATTTTCCCAGGCTCAAGACACCAGTGAGAGCTGCGAGTCCATAGGCAGATGAATCTTCTCCCTTGGCTGACTTTTTAAGGAAAAATACTGCCCCAGAAGTGCAGACACAGCAGCATGCCCACGCTGGGTTCTCATCTCCAAGTGAGCCACACATGTGCATGGTACACACACATGTGCACACACACATGCACAAACACACACACATGCACACACACAAACACACACATGCACGCACTCACACACCCGCATGGGTAATGGCAGCGGGTGCTGTTGCCAAGCAATGCTGCTCCTAGCCAGAGCTTCTCTGGGAGCTGTCTTAGTCCTGAGGCAGCTTCGTGGATGACCTGGCCCATCAGCAGGAAGGCTTGGCCAACCACACTGGCCTTTCACCAAGGGGACTCAACTGTGGGGAAAAAAAAAGAAAGTTAAGCAGAAGTCAAACTGCACTGTGTGAGCTGGTCTCCAGTCAATCTCAACAGGGCTAGAGCTGGGGGGACATGATGAAGCCAGACCGAGGGCGTGGCTATGTCCTGGGGAGTACAGCCCAGAGACCCCTGGATACGGCAAACGCTGGATTCGCCACTCTCTCTTTCCTGATGGTAAAAGAGAACTTGAGTCTCAGGCCATGTGGGATGGAGAGGAGAGAGGATGACCTGGGGAGACCGCCTGGAGCCTGAGACCCCACCGGCCCTAAGATTGTCCTCCAGGGCATTTAGCCAACTTCCTAGGCCACTAACATCTCCTTCCCAATTTTCCCCATCAGTTTTATCTCCAAGTTCATTAGTTAGAAGGATGATTTCATTATTTCTCATGCATAAATAGAGTCCTGTAATTGCTCAGGGACTGAGAAATGTCTTTATTGTTCTCTGAAAAATATTACAGGTTTGTGGGTTTCCTTAGTTCACAGCCAGGAAGCAGGGCTCAGCCTGGGCTGGCAAAGCAGAGTGCAGGGGAAGAAGAGGAATCACGTCCCAGTGGGCGGAGGTGTTCCAGGCACCCAAAGCTATCTTAGAAAATGACAAAGCCCCAGTACATCCCTCCACTGTCTTGGGGCCTTGGAATCACTGTTATCTATTTGCTTAAATGAAGGGGGCGGCAGAGGAAGAGATCTGTGAGGTATTTCGGTCCCTGTGGATTTCTGTTTACAGGATAAACAAGGAGAGATCTCTATCCTGACCTGTAACTCCTTGATTCTGCTCTCAGTACACCAGGTATGGATACTGATCTGGGGAGATTTTCAAGCTTAATATTCTCGCCACAGTTTACTGGGGGCAGGAGAAGAAATCCAGCACTGGGAGGCTCCTTGGGGCTGGAGGGTGGGCGGGAGAAACCCAGGGGCTTGGGGGAGAGGCTGAGCCACTCAGGGCTGCAGTGTCACAGGGAACTGGTTGCTGGCAGCTTCAAAACTTGAAGTGGGACTTTTGCAGGAGAAAGCACATTCTCTGGGGGAAGGTCTCATGGTTTCTGGGCTCAACCCTCAGCCTGGCCCCTTCCCATGCCCCATGCTCTTCCTGGCACACCAGGGCCTCCCATGTCTTCCTCTGCCATCAGTGCCCAGGTTAGTGACTCCCGAAGCTTCAGCCAGATCATTCTTGAAGCTTTGGCTGGTACAGCCAACAGCCTGCTAGGCAGCCTCCCTACCATGTCCCCAATATACCTAAACGCATATGTCCCAAACTAAGCTCTTCCCCACTGGCCTAGAACTGGTCCTCCCTCGGTGGTTCCCCTCTAAGGGAAGGGTCCATCCCACTATCCGCCCCTTCAGAAACCTACAGGGCATCCAAATCTTGCTCCTCTCTCCAGTCCATTCTCTGAACCCATCAGTTCCATATTCTTAATCTTTGGGAAATAATTGTCTTCCCTCCACCCCCATGAGACTCCTGAAGCTCAGTCCCTGGTCTTCTTCCCTAGCTCTCCTACCACAGCTGCTGTAGCTCTTCCGGAACAGTGGCCGCACCGCCATAGATGGCTCATCCAAACCACACCTCATGGCCACCAGTCAGCTCAACCCCTTCACAGCATCTCCTTTCTCCAAGGAAGACGAGAGAAGAATCCAGGCTCTCGACCTCTGCACCCTCGTTTCTCACTGTTTTCCTCCTTCATGCTAAGTCCCAGCTACCTTCCTCCACATGGAGTCCCCAGAACCCAGCACACATCCTCACCTGGGCTCTTTGCCCCTGCTGGTCCCTCTACCAGAAAGGAAGGAACGAAGGAACAACGGAAGGAAAAAAGGAAGGAAGGAAGGAAGGAAGGAAGGAAGGAAGGAAGGAAGGAAGGAAGGAAGGAAGGAAGGAAG
>NW_016819184.1:1849339-1929614 GCF_001698545.2 Rhinopithecus bieti | reverse complement strand
GGGGAGGGGGAGGAGGGGAGGGGGAGGGGGAAGGGGAAGAGGAAGAGGAACAGGAAGACGAAGGAGAAGGAGAAGAAGAATCTGCCTTCTTTCGTAGAGTTCTGTTTGAAAGAACGATCATCTCATTAAGAGAATGTGAGAGCTGGAAATTTATGGAAAATCTCTATTGAAAAAGGACTGAAATGGAGCCTTTGAGAAATAATTGTTCAAGAAGAAATGTGAGCTTTTCCCTCCGGCCATGGGATGTTTCTGAATTGGCCCTGCAAAAAGGCCATCGGTCAGAGCCTGTTAGGTGAAATGAATCCTTCCCAAGCTGCTGTAATCCCATCAAAGCAGAAGAAGGTGGGAAGGAATGAGACGAATCCTTCCCCTTAGAGGTTAGGGAAGGAAGTCCTTTGCTCAGAATACAAACAAGTTTCCAGTGTAAGAAGGATTAAGCACGACTCTATTAACTTAATGCCCGCACTGAGCACCAGCAGCTGCCCCGCTCAGTACCAGAAAGCCTGGCAAAGCCTTTGGGAATGTCTTGTTTGGGGAAATTTCCAACTTCATGAGATTCTTCCTGATTGCTTTATTTTAAAAAAGGAATTAATTATAAAATGAGAAGTGCATGTTGCCTTGACTCCATCCGCCCTCCAGAGGGGCCGAACAGAGATTCCCCCTGGAGCCCATGACAATCAATATCAAATCAAAACTTGTTATAAAAATAAATTAGCAAGCAACTCCTAAGCGCTGTTAACTGGTGGTGGTTGTTCTTTTCTTTAAAGTTCAATAAAACAATTAACTTTTACATCTCAATCTAAAAGCCCCACTGCCAGGGAGCTTGTTTTTCAAAGGCGATGAGCTGAGTGGGAACTCACTAGATGGAGAGAGAAATCAATCCCTCCCACCAGGGCAAAGCTGACAGCCAAAGGCAGGGCTGCTGCCGCCTTGCAAGAGACACCTGGGCCTGCGCGCAGATGGCTTTGCTGGCCAGTGAACGCTCCAAATGAGTCAGACCTAAGGTCCTATTTTGGCTGCTGTTCATATGGGCACAGAAGAAAGAAGTTTGTATAAATGTCACTCTCTGAGACCGGCGAAGAGAACATTCAAAACCCAGCACAAGCACCAGGCCAAGCGTTCAGCTCATGCATTGTTTTTCAAGTTAATTACAAATGTGGTCCATAAACCCCCATTGCTGACTTGGAGGCCACTTTCTTTCCTTTTCTGGCCATAAGACACAGTGGGACTTGGCTAGGAGGAGGCACCAGCCTCCCCTAGGGTGGAGGTCACTTGTCTCAGGGTGGGAGGCCATAGTGAAAGACCAAGAGGGACAGCCAGGGTCTCCAGAGCGGCCACCCCAGGCAGCACCCCATGGGCTGTGACTAGCAGAGAAGCTCGGGTCCAACCGTGGAGAAGAAAGGAGAGGCAGGGTGCTGGGAAGGCCACCTGGGCACAGTGCTGGGCAGCTTGGGCCAGAGGAGGCCAAGGCAGTGGGATGGGTCTGGGCCTGAGAGGTCAGGTGAGGTGGAGCTGGTGCTGCCTGGGGAGAGGCTGTGTTTGGGAGGCCCCTGGAGCCTTGTGCAGGAGCAGAGTCTGCGGGGAGGGCAGCTGAAAGCAGGAGCGCAGCGGATGCCACCCAGTGGGGTGGAACAGTAGAGAAGAAGGCAGGTGCCCCAGGCAACTCCTTGATGTATTTGTCTTTATGAGGGGCCCAGAGGATGCTTCATGGGGACAAGAGGTGCCAGTAGAGGGGAGAGGCTGTGGTTTTAGGGAAAAGGACCAGAGAAGGGAGAGCAGAGGGATTGGGGTTGGTGTGGAGTTCTAGGGGACGCTAGTCTTTTCAAGACTTTTCAGACCAGACCTTCTGGAGAACCTTTTATAATTTCCACCTAGAGTTTTTCCAAAGGAGGAACAAGAGGTCATACGCCTCTGCTTTGGTGGGGACATCCAAGAACTGGCATGACCTGGGGGAGGGAGCTGTGCCTGGCAGAAGCTGTGCCCCGGGGGTAGGAGGCAGGCCCTTGTCCCTTATTCTGCAGCTAGAAGGAGGATGGCAAGGCCAGGCAGGACACAAAGAGAGAAAAGCCAGCAGGGTCCATCCCCTTTAGGGGAGCGGGGATCTCCGGGCCCCCAGGGAAGGGGACCATCCAAGGCAGTATTGACCATAATGGGGAGG
This sequence comes from Rhinopithecus bieti, assembly GCF_001698545.2. Lineage (NCBI taxonomy): Eukaryota > Metazoa > Chordata > Mammalia > Primates > Cercopithecidae > Rhinopithecus > Rhinopithecus bieti. The sequence continues at coordinate 1,927,456 of NW_016819184.1, read as the reverse complement.
GAGAAGAGGCTGGAAAGGAGGGCTGTGCATGACGACTCCAATTCCTGGTAGAACCACACAACAGCTGATTGACAGCGGGTCTGTGAGCATTTAAAGAGCAACAGATCCTCGTTCAGAGGCAGTGTGATTCCATGGAAAGCAAAGCATTTCACTGATCCTGCTTAATTCAATCAGCTTACTTTATGCAAAAAGGATCCAGTGCCAGGAGTCCCCAGCCTGTCATGGAGGGTGGGGACGACAGTGTCCAAGAGCTGCAGATAAAATGCTGAGGGAGTGCTGTGACAGGGGCCCTGGAGGGCTTCGTGGAGGAGGTTGAAAGATTCTCAGGGCCTTCAACAATGCGCTGTGGAAGAATTTGGGAGGTTAGGATGAAATGGTAGGTGGGCGAGGCTGGGGGGAAAAGGGAAGATTTCCAACACATTGGATCCACAAGGACACAACACGTTTCGATTTTTAAAATGGTTGTGGCTAAAATCAGCTTCTTGGTAACTACATGAATGGGGATGGAAACCCTCATCAGCTTAGTGTCGGTGGTGGTGGCACTTTGGCGAGCAGGTGACCAGATGGCCTGAGTGGTGACGTTAACCTACCTGTTCAGTAGTTGTTGTCAAAGCCAGGCCTAGTGGGAGAGGTTTGCATTTCTTCTTGGCTTCTAACACCGGGTGATGGCATCCTATGGTGCAGGAGGAGCTGGACAGGAGGACAACATCACACCTGGCCCTGCCATCTTCTGTCCCCAGAAGCCATGGTCCAGCAGGGAGACACATGACTCATGGTCTTCCACGCTGCGTGGAAAAGTCATGGCAATGCGGGCACTGCAAGGGGTTTCAGGATATTCTGCACCTGTTTCTTAAGTAAGACTCTCTTGTTAATCATGAACATTCCAGCTGCTTTTGTCAGAGTGTCCGCAGACAAGAGGGAGCCTGAGAGAGACTTAGAGATCAGGAGAAGCAAACTGGCCCACAGGTGTGACGGATGCTATGTCAGAGTGTTTAGGATCCGGGAGCCCTGCTCTCCCCTTAGAGACGGATGCAGTTCCGCGCACACAAGCCCTCTCCTGTGTAGGGGAGGGGCACCCCGCCTGCACATGGCATGCTTCCTCCTGCCTAGGGATGCTAACTGCCGTATTGGCAAAGATGGGTTGAAAATGAACAAGAATCCCCACTTAAAAAATATATATATATGCAGTCGTTCCTTGGTACCTGAGGGAGATTGGTTCCAAGACCCCCATGGTAACAAAATCTGCAGATGCTCAAGTCCCTGATATAAAAGTGTTGTATTTACATAGAACTTACACAATCCTCTCGTGTACTTTAAATCATCTGTAGATGATTTGTATATACCTAATACAACGCAAATGCTAAGTAAATGATTGTTATACTGTCTTTTAGAATTGGTATTATTTTCATTATTGTATTGTGATTTTATTGTTTTTTAAAGTATTTTTTTATCCTGGCAGGGTGCAGTGGCTTATGCCTATAATCCCAGCACTTTGGGAGGCTGAGGGGAGAGGGTCACTAGACCCTAGGAGTTGGAGACTGGCCTGGGAAACAAAGTAAGACTCTATCTCTACAAAAAAAAAAAAAAAGCTGGGTGTGGGGTCGGGCACCAGTGATCTCAGCTACATGGGAGGCTGAGTCAGGAGGACTGCATGATCCCCAGAGGTCTAGGATGCAGTAAGCCATGATTGCACCACTGCACTCCAGCCTGGGTGACAGAACAAAACCTGTCAAGAAAAAAAAAAAAAACATAAAACTGTTTTTAATCCAAAGTTGGCTGAATCCAAGGATGTGGAACCCCCAGGTGTGTAGATGGGCATCTCCCACAATGTTAAATCATCACTTACCAATGTCTGCTTTCTGATGTGGCTAAGTTTAGACACACAGGCAGGCTCGCACAAAAGATCCTAATGTAGAATAAACTGAGGGAAACATCAGTTCAGCTAGATGGACAGATTCCTGGCAGCCTTAGTGTGCACACATGCGCTGTGACTGTGCAGGAGGGGAGTGGGAAGGCAGAGCTCCATGTGAAGGGACATCTTTGACAACAAGAGCATCTCCAAAACCACCAGGGGAGCACACACGTGCAGCAGGTGAGTTTCAGTTTCCTCCAGCATCTCACATGCTGGAATGGTCCCTCCACCAGCTCTGACCCAGGCCCAGAGGCCTGATGCTCCTGCTGAATGCTCAGGTCCTGGTGGCACAAGCCTTCCCCAGTCCTGCAGCCTTCCGGAAGCAGCGGTACCCAGGGCGCAGGGCTCCCGCATTGCACACATGGGCTTATGCTGCCCTCTAGTGCTGTACTCTTGAAATAGCCTCATGGTTTTGCCACTTGAGGCCGATGCAGAATCTAGGGCCTCGTGGGTCCTCTAAAGAAACTGCCTCATTGCATCAAAATCAATGCCCCGCTGTTCTAACAGACGCTCTCTAATGCCCCTTAATGAAACCCATATAGACAATCGCCTATCTGTGCACCAAATTTCAAAAGATAAACATAATGTCTTAGCTCTAATATAAAGTGGAAGTATAAAAACTTACAGAAAAGTAGCTTTTATAGCATGGAACTTGTCTTGCAGTGAGCTTGACCTACACTCACCGGAAGCAATTTCTTAAATGCCCACTCAGAGGCGGCACTGATCCCGTTGAAAAAGGCTGGCAGAAGGCAGGGCTGGCCAGCCTTGCTGTAAAGGGCCAGGTGGTGCATACGCATGGCTTTGTGGACCATAGCTCCCAGCCACACCTACACAGCTCTGTCATTGTAACGCAAAGGCAGCTGCAGACAGCAGTAAGTGAATGGGCGTGGCCACGTTCCAACAAAACATCATTTGCAAAGAGGCAGTTGGCTAGATTTGGCCCAGAGGATAATGGTTTGTGGATCTCTGGTCTAGAGCATCCCCTTCAGTTTACACATTGGGAAACTGAGGCTCAGAGTAGGGGAGGGGATAGTGGTCAAGACTATGAAATTAGACCCTGAGCCAAGTCCACTGGCTCCAGTTCATCCAGCCCAGCTCTCGGGCCTGAGCTCTGCGGGCTGTGACTCAGGTGGTCTCTCCTCAGGTGTACGGGGGAAGTTTGGTGACCCCATGGATGATCCCAGGGAAAGGAAGGTCTGTGTTGGGCTTTCTCTGACAACTGCAGTTCCCTCCCATGTCCTCCATCCTCCCCAGCTCTGATTCATTCATTCACTCAGGTGTCTGCTGAGTACCAACCTGTGTCTGCCCACCCTGCAGTCTTTCCTCCTGGCCAAGCAGCTTGTGCTGATCAGTTCCCGACCCCTAGAAAATGAAAATAAAGACATGCAAATTACGTTATTAGATTTAACAGGCAGACACTCGATCAAATGGCTCTAAAAGTCTCTTCGCTCAGTCCCTCTTCTCGCCGCATGGTGGGATAGCAGATCCTGTGGTGGGCTCCAGCACTAGCTCCAGGGGCGGGCAGGCTGGCTCGTGGCCTTATAGAGGTGGGGGCCAGGCAAGCTGGGGTTCGGGAGACTCCTGGCCACCCAGGGCCCATGGGGTGGCCGAAAGGGCTGTGCTTGTGTGTGTTCTTGTTCTCAAAGTCATTCACTGTAGCCCCTTTGTCCCCACAGGCCCCTCTTCCCTGCAGGAGCTCTCAGGATGCGCTGCCCCTGCACCACTGGGCTGAGAGGACCAGAGCCTGGAAACTGTCTGTGGTTCCAGGGTTGGGGAAGCTTCCAGTCAGATGGGAGCTCATCAGGCCAGGACCCATCTCTTCGGCTGGGCTAAGGCCAGTCTGGTCCCAGCCTCCTGGCTCCTTACGCTGTCCTCATCCTGGGGGCCCAGGCTAACAACCAGAGTCAGATCCCGGAAGGAGGGTGTCTACTGCAGATCTAGAGGCATAGAGATGGCTCCTGCAGGGGCTGGGGCTGGCTGAGGTCAAGGAGTCCCTCAGCGCCAGGGAACAAGCACCTCCTACTAGCCTCTTGGAGTCCTAGAAATAGCAGACCAGGTCCCACAGGCCTGGGCACTTGTCTGGCCCCCTGAAGTTAGCCCCAAGATAAGCTGGGAAGGCTAATGATTCACTTCTGCATCCTGTTGCTGATGGAGCCTCTCAGACAGACCCAGCAGGGATCTGTGATGGCCACACTCCAGAAACCCAGGAGTAGCTCGGGGCTCTTTGAGGGGCCCTGTGGTGAACCCAGCCGGGGATCACGAATCAGCCTGGACAGGCAGGGAGGATCTGGGATTCTGGAGCAGGAGAAGTGGCCTAGAACAGGAAGGGGCCAGCAGGCCTAGGTCCAGGCCCCACATTTGATGGAGGGAAGCAATGCTGCTCCCCAGAGGGGTGGCCCCCAGAATTTCAGGGAGCATCAGTGTCTTTGTCTGCTTGGGTTGCTGTAGCAAAGGCCACAACCTGGGAGGCTCCAAGCAGCAAAAGTTTACTGTGCCAGAGTCACGAAGACCAGAAGTCCCAATCCAAGACATCTGCAGGGGCGTGCTCCCTCCGGAGGCTCCCTCCGAAGGCTCTGGGGGCACAGCCTTCCTTCCCCCTAGGGCCAAGTCTGGGCGTTGCTTGGCTGGAGAGGCATCACTACACTCTGCCTTGTCTTCACACACCGCCTCCTCCCAATGTCCGTCTTCACTCAGCACTCTCCTCCGTGTGTCTTTATGTCCAAATCTCCTTCTTCTTGTGCAGACACCGTCACACTGAATTGGGGGCCCACACTACTCCAATATGACACCATCTTAACTCAGCTAATTGTATCTGCAGTGACCTTATTTCCAAATAGGGTCACATCAACAGGTGACAGGGATTGGGGTCTCACCATCACTTTCTGAGGGATTTCAGCCCACACCAGCGCAGCGCTCCCCAGACTCCCCCAAGTAGGGCAGGTGTTCACCGGCCTCAGATTCATCTGTGGAACACAGGCCCTGGGACACACCAGCTAACTCACGAATCTCTTTCTGGACAAAGATGCAAGGGTAGGCTGGGCATGGTGGCTCACGCCTGTAATCTCAGCACTTGGGGAGGCTGAAGTGGGTAGATTGCCTGAGCTCAGGAGTTTGAGACCAACCTGGGCAACACAGCAAAACCCCATGACTACAAAAAATACAAAAATTAGCCAGGCATGGTGGTGTGTGCCTGTAGACCCAGGTACTTGAGGGGCTGAGGCAGGAGGATGGCTTGAGCCCAAGAGGTTGAGGCTCCAGTGAGCTGAGATGGTGCTACTGCACTTCAGCCTGAATGACAGAGCAAGGTCCTCTCTACAAGGGTTCTCGAAAACCTACTAATTCTCACTGTTATGGGCAGGCTTCCAATAAGAAGCAAGTCAACATCTGTTCATCGGTAACATGGCACTGAAAGGCAAGGGCCACCTCTCGCTCACCTTTGTGTCTCTCATGGTGCCTTGCAGATGCTGGTGGGCCAGTGGCTTGCCCCAGAGGCCCTGCAGGTGTTTCTTGAAGGAGTGGTGCCCAGGGTGGGAGTAGTCTGAGACTCCCCATGGATGGGCTTCTAGAATAATCTGTTTACTCATCCCTGTTTCTGAGGCAAATGTTTCATCCCTCAACAAAGTTTTTTTTTCTACCATGATGGACTGTCTGAAATTCAAAGACTCTTCACTCCTCTGGTTTTCATCCTTTGTCAACAAAAGAGGTAAAATTTTCAAGACTTGTTGGAAGACTTGTGCCATTTGCAGGTCTAGGAGGTGAGAATTGGTTGAGTTCTTAAGAAATCTAGATTTCTGCTCAAGCTCTTCAGAATAGTAAGTCTTTACCTTTTAAACAAGGATTTATAAAATTACCTTAGAACTATAAACATGTTCTGGGAAAACATTAGAGGTGTTTTTAGATTTCTGTGTGTAATAATTCACCATTAATGTTATTCACAATGTTCTTTTTGCATAATATTCTCAGATTAATGAGATTATTTATGAGATTTAGCCATAGAACCTTATTGGAAAACTAGACAGAGGATGTAAAAGGGGACTTTATAACCCAAAGCTGAGACAACAGCAACCAGCCACTGTTGGCTGGAGTCAGTCTGGCTTTTAGACCTTGAGTGGCTCAATTTTTTATTTTTCTGGTCCTGGTTTGCTCATCTGTCAAATGGACATAGTAGCAGTACAACCTTGCAGGGTTGGTGGTTAAATGAGAAACACAAGAAAGACACTTAGTGGCATATGGAACAGCATTCTAACAACAGACTTCAAAGTCAAAATCCAGGATTGTGAAGGGCTTGGCAAGGGTGGGACGGGATGAAACCAAGGAGGGGTAGGAACTCGACTTTCACATATTCAGTGATATTGATTTCCCTTTTTTTTTTTTTTTTTTGAGATGGAGTCTCACTCTATGGACCAGGCTGGAGTGCAACAACATGATCTCGCCTCACTGCAACCTCCACTCCTGGGTTCAAGTGATTCTCCTGCCTCAGCCTCCCAATGAGCTGGGACTACAGGCATGTGCCACCATGCTTGGCTAATTTTTGTATTTTTAGCAGAGATGGGGTTTCGCCATGTTGGCCAGGCTAGTCTTGAACTCCTGACCTCAAGCGATCTACCCACCCAGGCCTCCCAAAGTGCTGGGATAACAGGCATGAGCCACCACGCCCAGCCAGTCTTCTTTTATGTAAAAAAAGAAATAAGATAAATAAGAGGAGATGATCAAAAATACAAATTTCAGGCCAGGCATGGTTGCTCACACCTATAATCCTGGCACTTTGGGAGGCTGAGGTGGGCAGATCGCCTGAGCCCAGGAGCTTGAGACCAGCCTGGGCAACACAGTGAAACCCTGTCTCTACAAAAAATAGAAAAATTATCTGGGTATGGTGGCACATGCCTGTAGCCCCAGCTACTCAGGAGGATGAGGCAGGAAGTTCACTTTAGCTCAGGAGGTTGAGGCTGCAATAAGTCAAGATTGCACCACTGCACTCCAGCCTGGGCAGCAACAACAACAAAACAGCAAAACAAATTTCAGTTAGACCGGAAGCTAAGTTCAGGAGTTCTATTGTGCTACATGGTAGCTGTAGTTAATAACAATGTAGTATATTCTTACAAACTGCTGAGAGAGTACATTTTAAATGTTCTCACCACAAAAATAACCAGCATGTAAGGTAATGCGTATGTTAATTAGCTTGATTTAGCCATTCCACAATATATATCAAAACACCATGCTGCGCACCATAAATATATACAATTTTTATGTGGCAGTTAAAAATACACAGGAAGAGAATATAACAGACTGTTAAGAATGGTTTTATTGAGATATAATTCACACACATACATAATATGTACAATTCAATGGTTTTTAGAGGTTGGTGCAGAAGTAATTACCGTTTTTGCCATTAAAAGTAATGGCGGCCAGGGGCAGTGACTCACATCTGTAATCCTAGCACGTTGGGAGGCTGAGGCAGGTGGATCACTTGAGAGCAGGAGTTCGAGACCAGCCTGGTCAACATGGTGAAACCTCATCTCTGCCAAAAATACAAAAAATTAGCCATGCGTGGTGGTGGACACCTATAATCCCAGCTACTTGGGAGGCACAGGAGAATTGCTTGAACCCGAGAGGCGGCCGTTGCAATGAGCCAAGATCATGCTATTGCACTCTAGCCTGGGAGACAGAGCAAGACTCCATCTCAAAAAAAAAAAAAAAGGAAAAGAAAAGTAATGGCAAAAAACGCAATTACTTTTGCACCAACTGAATATATTCATAGATATGTGAAGCTGTTACCACAACTTCAGAACACTTTCATCATCTCAAAAAGAAACTCTGTGGCTTTAGCCATCACTCCCCCATCTTTCCTTGTCCCCCCAAAAAACTGCAAATCTACTTTCCATTTTTCCTGATTTCCGTGTTCCACACATTTCATATGGATGGAATCATGGGAGTGTGTGCATATGAATGGAACCATGCACTTTGTGGCCTTTAGTGTATGTATTCTTTCACCTGCCAGGCTGTTCTCAAAGTTCATCCCTGTTGCAGCCTATTATCAGCACGACACTCTTTGTTCATCACTGAATAATACTCTATTGTATAGATAGATTACATTTTGCTTATCCATTTGTCAGTTGATGAACATTTAAGTTGTTTCCGTCTTTTGGCTATTATGAATAATGCTGTAAACATTTGTGCATAAGCTTTTGTGTGGAAATGTTTTCAGTTCTCTTGGGTATACACCTGGGGGTGGAACTGTGGGGTGATAGAGTATTTGTTTAATGATTTAAGACACTGCCAGTCTGTTTTCCAAAGAGGTCATACCATTCTACATTCCCACCAGCAATGACTAAGGTTCTGATTTCTCCACATCCTCAACCACACTTGCTCTCATCTGATGCCTTGATTCTAGCCAGACTCATCAGTGTAACTCAGTATCACTGTGGTTTTGATTTGCAGTTCCCTGGTAATTAATGTCAATGAGCACAGACTTTTAGTATTTTAAATTCTGAGTGACGGAAATACGGATGTTTGGCATGTTATTTTGCACATACTTATACCTTGCTTTAAAATGTTTTGCTTACTATTTTGCTTAATAAATAGTAAGAAGGCTTAATCAAGGGAGGCTTGCCCAAGTGTCTATTACAGAGTAAGCCCTCAACAAATGATCATGGTGCAATTGAGACAGCCGAGTTGGGTCTGAGCAGCCTTGTCCGTGCCCTGGGGCCTGCCTCTTGCTCCTTGCTAGGACAGCCAGGGAATTCTCAACTCAGAGCCCCCAGCTCTGATGGTCCCCTGAGCAGCTGCCCACCCAAGACAGAGTGTCATTCACTCGCCATCCTTGTAGCAATGCCCCAGAAGACCCCTAGAGCCTCTCCTGCATAATTACAATTAGCAAAGATTTTAAAATGCCCTCAGAGTGCGTTCCCTTGCCCCCCATGGATCCCCACAACCTGCACAGTGCCACAGGCAAGTGAGGAAAAAGGACCCTTTGAAAAGGGCAGCACCAGGAGGGGGCCAGCAAGATGGTCTTCAGCGAGTCCTGTCCTCCTGACCAGGCCTCCTGAGCTCCCAGCACTGTCTTGCCACCCGTGTCCCTCAGAGCCTGGTCCAGCCCGACTCTGTACCTGGTTCTTTGCCCTTCCTTCTTTCCACAAAGATTCATCAGGAAGTGAGTCAGCTAAGGGGTTGCTCTGGTCATTCATGATCATCTGTGGTGCCTTCTGCCATAGACTGAATGTTCATGGTCCCCTAAATTCATGTGAAATCCTTACCCCCAAGGTGATGGTATGAGGAGGTGGAGACTTTGGGAGGTGATTAGGTAATAAAGTCAGAGCCTTCATGAATGGGATCAGTGCCCTTCTAAAAGAGTGCTCCCCCCCCCTTCCCTCCACCCCACCCCACCATGCAAGGACAGTGAGAAGACACCGTGCCTGAGCCAGGAATCTAGCCCTTACCAGACACCAAATCCACCTGCACGTTGACCTTGAACTTCCCAGCCTCTGGAACTGTGAGAAATAAATTTCAGTTGTTTAATATTTCTGTCTATGGCACTTTGTTATAGCAGCCCACATGCCTTCCTTGTCACATGTACCATGAGCCAGTCCTTCCCGTAACCACATCCCAAAAACACACTTCTGTTCCCACTCCATTTTACAGATGAGGAAATTGAACCAGCCTGAGGGAAAACCAAGAGCATCTCTCTGCATCCTCTGGGACATCCTGGGATGCCCTGGGGTCAAAGAAGAGAGCCTATTGCTACTAAGGGCAGAACCAGGGTTGTACTTGGGAATGTGTGACCCCAAATCCCAGGTGGTTAAACACCACTCTGCTACTTTCTGTAGAGCAATATCAGTGCCTGACAATGCACTTTTTAAAATGTTTCTTGTTCCTCTTCACAATCTTTATTTCAAAGATTGAAGCCACTGCTCAACCTCAGCAGGAGAAGCTTGATATATTATCTGCCATGTCCCCGCCTAAGATGCCTGAAGAGGGAGGTACAAAAGAGCTGGCAGGTACACCAGAGGCCCCCAAGACGCCTGCTCCATTTCCCTTCCCTCATGGGGAAGACACCTAGGGCCTGGGAGTCCATCTGCAAACTTCCAGAAGGCAGAGTGAGAGGCTTTACCCAGCACTTTTCCAATCAGGTAGGAGGTGACATTTTATTTTTGCGATAGACTGTATACCCATCAGCTCCAATGGGGAGAGTGTTCAGCTTTTCTGCCTTCTCCCAAGTCGCCCACATAGGATGGGCCTGTGGCAGCTGCTCATCACAGGCACCTCCTTTGGGGCAGGCTGGACACCAGGCTGTTGCCACGGATGGCAATGCTAAATCCTGCCCCCAAACACTGGCTCTTTATTTACTTTGGTTGAAGGGCAACAAAACATTATTGTGTGGCTGGAATCAGGCAAATTACAAGTACTCTGTACTACAATTGGCAACATTCCACCCAGCAGAAGGTCTTGGGTGAGAAAGCGAGATTGTTCCTGGGAGCAGGTGTCCGAGGCGATAAGAATCCCATTTATCAATTGGCTTTTCCTGAGTCTCTGGTCTGTACGTTCCTCAAATGGAGGCAGAAACCAGAGTGAATACTCTCATTCAGATCTGTGGGGCTAACAAGCTCTTCCATGCAGAAAATTCCTCCCTCTGTCATCACCCTTTTGGCATTATGTTCCCTTAAAAATTAATGGCTGTGTTTTTCCATTTTATTGAGTCTTCTTTGAAGGTGGCTGTTAGATTTCCTTTCTGCACAGATTGGGTCTCAGGGAGGGGCAAGGCCTGTGCTTTGCAAGCTCACAGTGCCAATGGCTCAAACAAGTGGCCTCTGAAAAGCTTTATCAATCTTCCTCCTGACTTGGGCAGAGATCATCCCTCCTGAACCTGCACTAAATTGTCAAAAAACGATAAACAGCAGTGGTGATTTCTGAGTGACCAGGTGGGTCTGGGCCAGCCTGCAGACCGAAGGCATATGCTGGTGACTCTCTGCCTACTGGGGCTTCTTCTCTTCATTCACCACTAGAATCTGTCCTCCTCTAAAGGATAAATGCTCCCAAGGGTGGTTCATTTATTTTCCAAATGCCCCACCACAGTAAGCTCATTCTTTCTACTCACAAAGACTGGCTGCAGTGCAAAGTGATAGTTAAGAACAACAAAATTCACTAGAGTTGCCCTTTCCAGATCCTTGTGAAAGATCCAATGTTTAGATCTGAAGTGTTCAGGGATCATAAAACTCTGTCATGTGAGGAAGAAAATGGAGGCCCAAAGAGGAAGAGTCAAAGCTCAAGTTTTCACGGCCAGTTAGTTGGAAGTCCCGCTGCCTCTTCCTCCCACCCCACTCAAGAATCACTGACTCACTCTCAGATTCCCTAAAAACTTTCCTGCATAGTCCACATAGTTTTGCCAGAGATGGTGAATTCCTCTTCAAAGGGTTTAATTGTGTAACATCCTTGTCCTTGGTTCAGATGCCCATCTCCTTGTACTTTCTTATTTCTAGCCTTCGAGCAGCCCTCCTGCTCTTGTTGTGTCCTGACTTGCCCAGACATGTCCGAACGTGCCTTGTGCTGTAACAGAGGGACCACTCCTACTCCCTCCCTCCCTTACAAATTGCATGTTTACCCTGTTTGGGAAAGTTTAAGTCTTAGCCAATCGGCATCAGCCGAGATTGTGAGATCCAACTCCAGCCAATGGGGACTAACCGCATTAGGGATAAAAACCCCTTCCCTCCTTTGTTCGGTGTGCTCTTGCAGTGGCCGGAAGTGTGAGCAGCACCCTTCTGCAGAAGTAAATTTGCCTTGCTGAGAAATCCTTTGTTTGAGTGCTCATTTCCCTTGCAACTCCAAGCTCTTGTTTCTAACAGTTTCCTTGGTGAAACTTTCTGTTCAAGTTCCTTATGATCTCCTTAGGTGAAAAGAGCCTTAACCCCCAAAACACAGAAAACTTTCAGGACCATCTTGGAAGACACCATTTGACACTAGAGATTGTAGTAAATTAACAAGGCGGACACCATGCTGTAGATCACAGTTTCAGCCAACATTTGCCCCAAAATTAATGGTTTCAATGGTCTCATTTTATCCTGGTGATAACCTCTATGGTAAGAGGTGGTTTGTGTTATTGTTCTTGTAACCAAGTATCCCCATTTTTTCTAAGAGATAGTTTAATTATTCTTCCCTCTTTCTTTTTCTCTTTTCTCCTTTTCCACACTTCCTACTTAGCTCTTTAGAAATGCAAATATAGCCTTTTACCTCCTTTTATCAGATACTCCCTACAGGGCAGGTTCATCTAACAATATGCTTGGGAGCTTCAGAAGCGAACTCACCCACCGGGAGGTTGCCTCAAGAGATAACAGTAGATTTACAACTCAAAGTATGCATGCTCACGATGACACCAGCAGTCACCAGCTTGACTGCATCTACCAAGCTAACACATGGGCCCCAACTGCTCACTTCCCCCACTCCTGCCTCCTTCAACTCCCCTACAGCACCCCCCCACCACTTGCCTTTCATGTTAGGTCCCCCTTATAAGTGTTCGCTTTCTGCTCCAAAAGCTGCATGGTATCCTTAAGCAGGAAGCTTATACTTATTCCCTTAAACCAGCTTTAGAATAAAGAAGCCACTTTCTTTATACCTGACCTCACTCTTGTTAATTGGACTCTACAAGTGGTGAGCAACTGAACCAGCATTTTAGTCACATGCTTTCAGTTTTGCAGTTGAAATCAAACCCCCAGCAAGCTTTGCAATTCAAAGTTTGCCCCTTTCCTGTGATTCTGGCTAATGCTCTAAGACCTCCAGACCTTACGATGCGTGAACTAATTTTTCCCATTTTCTGTTCTCTTCCTTTTAAGATGAAAAATGTTGATTATTGTTTCTAAATATAAAAGTAACGCATACTAATTATGACATCATAAGAAATGCATATTTGGTCTCAGTCCCTGGTTCCTGACACAGAGCTCCTGAACTGCAAGAAATAAATTTCTGTTGTTTATTTATTATTTCCTGGGTGATAAGGGTGATAGGTGCATCTTTTGTTATAATATTTGGTCTTAGTCCTTCGCTCCTGACACAAGAACATCTGAGACCCCTGGAATCTCCAGAATGATAAGTGTCTTTGCTATGCTAATGAGATGACTGCTAGTTGGGAGCCCACAGGGTTGCTTTGGGATAGGGGTGGGTCACCTGAAAGACCAAGGCCTGATGAGTGAATTAGGACTTTCAGCCTCACCCCCAGCCTCCAGAGAGGGGAAAAGGGCTGGAGATTGACTTAATCACCAATGGCCAAGGATTTATTGATCATACCTTCATCAATGAGGCCTCCATAAAACCGCTACATGATAGAATTCAAAGAGCTTTCAGGTTGGTGAGCTCACCGAGGAGCTGGGAGGGTGTTGAGCCTGGAGACAGCATGGAAGCCCCTCTTCACCCCACCCTCCAATACCTTGTCCTATGTGTCTCTGCCATTTGTTCCTAAGTTGTATCTTGGTAACAAACTCATAATAGGGAGTAATGTGTTCCCCTTAATCTGTGAGTCATTACAGCAAATTATCAAACTAGAGGAGGGGAATGGGCGAATCTCTGATTTGCAGCCAAGATGGAGAGAAGTGTGGGTAACCTGGAGACCCATTACTTGTGATTGGTGTCTGAAGTGGGGTAGTCTTGGGAGGGTAACCTCTTTAATTTGGGGAGTCTGCCCAGACTCCAAGTAGATAGTGTCAGAATTGAATTAAATTGTAGGACACCCAGCTATTGTCCCCACAGAATTGGGGTATTTGCTGTGGATAACTACACATTTGATATCAGAAGCATTGAGCGAATATAGAAGACTTTTGTTTTAACAGGACAGCGTTGGGAAAAATCAAACCCATGCGTGGATATAGCCACATTCTCCACATCTCCAACCTCCATAACTGTCATTCTCCATAGAAACAGAGTAAAACATGGAAATTAGTTTCAAAGGCTTTATTAAGATATAGATTCTCAGTTGCAAAATGGAGACCATCTTGGGATCCTAACCTTCCTTTAATACTATTGTTCTAATTGAGTTCTATGTTACGGCATAACAAAAACTAATTTAGAAACCTATTTGCAGGTTCAAAACAGTTCCTACTTACTATAGAAGACTGTTTATCTATTTCAATTATGTGACCATTCTCAAAACAGATTTAGGAATTGCCTCGGAAGCCCAAGGTGGCAGCCTGAATGGAAGCAAATCTTACTTAGTCTTATTTAGTCTTTGGAATCAGCCGATTCAGAACCAAGACTGTGACTGAATTGTGGAATGCTATTTGGGGACAAGACTCTCAAGGAAGGGGGCTGTTTTCCTGTGTGGCTTGAAAACTGGTTCAAACAGCAGTTCTCAAAGAGAAGTCCTCAGGACAGGGGCCAGAATGTCCTCCCCCTCGCACTTCTGGGACAATTGCCTAGTCGTCCTTCCATCTCTTCCTCTAGGATGACTTTACTACTGACTCATCCAGACAATTGCTCCCTCCACTGGGCGCTTGTGGTACACTATGCCTATTCCACTACTGTCTTCATCTATTTCCATATTTCTGGCACTCAGCATAGCACCTCACCCAAGAAGGATGCCCATGCATTGTTGAAAGAAGGAATGGGGCCAGGAAGCTCAGCTGGGTGTCGTTACACTCACATAAAACTACAACCAGCAAATTAGAAGTGGGGCATGGCCTTCTACAAATGAATGTCTAAACGGCGGAGAAATAACCTGAAAGAAAAAACAAGCAGCAAGAAAAGAGAGCATTTATGTGGAAAGGAAAAATCCAGAAACTAAACAAATACAGAGATCTGAGACCATTGTGTGTAGAGTCCAATAGTCCAATGGGCACGCTAGTCATCTGGAAGCCACTGTCCTGGCAGAGGGTAGACCTGACTGCTGCTGGTGACAAAGACAAATGGTCACCTTGGATCAAGATAAAGATGCAATTTAAACACATTCTAGTTTTTCTTTTTAAGTCTTCTGTAGTTTGAGGAGTCAATATAATTATTCCTCCCTCTTTCCTAGCCTCTTTTCTAGCATTTAAAGATAGAAACAAAGAAAATTATGGAATACATCAGCCTAAAACAAAACCTACAGGAAGGAGCCAGATCCTTTGGAGAGCCTGCAATAAGCAGATTTCCTTCAAGATAAAATGAAGTATTTTATGCTACAGGGTCTTTGGGTAGCCCTCCCACTGGGAGCTTCTGCTACAACAGAACCTGGCTTGTGCATTTAAAACCTAAAAGCAGGAGGCTTTACATTTGCTGCACAGCTTGCTTCCACACTACTGAACACATTTCCAGATGATGCAGGGAAAGCTCTTGAAGATTAAAAAAAATTACATGTGATTACAAACTATTGTATAACTTTGAATTTTTGTAAAGACATAATGGAGCCCTCAAAAAATGAAAAGTTTGCCAGGCGTGGTGGCTCATGCCTGTAATCCCTGCACTTTGGGAGGCTAAGGGGTGGCGGATCGCCTAAGGTCAGGAGTTCGAGACCAGCCTGGCCAACATGGAGAAACCCCGTCTCTATTAAAAAATACCAAAACAAAACAAAACAAAACAAAAAACCAAAACTAGCCGGGCATGATGGTGTGTGCCTGTAATCCCAGCCACTCAGGTGGCTGAGGCAGGAGAATCGCTTGACCCCAGGAGGCAGAGGTTGCAGTGAGCCAAAATCATGCTGCTGCACTCCAGCCTTGGTGACAGAGTGAGATTCCATTTCAAAAAAAAAGAAAGAAAGAAAGAAAGAAAAGTTAATTCCAATTCAAAGAAAGAATCCAGGACTGGGCATGGTGGCTTATGCCTATAATCTTAGCACTTTGAAAGGGCAGTGCAGGAGGATAGCTTGAGGCCAGGAGGTTGAAGCTGCAGTGAGCCATGATTGCACCACTGTATTCCAGCCTGGGTGACAGAGTGAGACTCTGTTGAAAAGAAAAGAATCCAGAACAGCTATGGCCAACAGACATATATTCAGCAACCTCACTCACTCTAAGAAGGTCAGCTTCAGGGAGTATATTTACAGACCAGGTGGAGCAGGGCCTTGGACTGGTTAACACAGATACTGGTTGTGCATGGAGCTGCATTGCTGATGGCAGAGTGAGTCTTCCAAAGATCAGATGCAGGCCAGTTGGAAGTGTTGACATTTTAAGCTTTGGTGTTGAGGACCCATGAGATGGTGAGATTATTTTCTCTAAATCAGTGAATAACTATTCAAATGATTTTTAATGGTGATATAAACTCCAAGTCATCAAGCTAATTTGAGTTTTTGGCTCATCTCCATTGATCACCTTTTGAAGAAGGGACTTTTTCCCAAGTCTAAGAAGCTACCCACAGGAAAGTAAATACTACCTAAAGAAATAGAAGGTTGTCTTAAAGATTCAGAACTTTTTGGATTCCTGGAAATTCTATATCAAAACCTAACTGATGGGAAGACCAAAACCAGGTGTGTGACATTTATTGAATAAACTAGATTTGCCTGATTTATTATAAATTGCTTGTCATTATAAATTGCCTGATTTATAATGGCAGAGTTTGGGTGGGAGGCATCTATAGCATCAGGTCTTAAAGAGTGGTCCCAGACTCCTGGGGGCTCCTGAGATGACACTGTGAGGTCTGCAAGATCAAAACTATTTTCATCACAATACTTAGATGTTCTTTCCTTTTTTGCTTTGGGGATACTTGAACAGATGGTGGAAAAGCAATGGTGGGTGAGATGGGTTGACCTTACCACAGTATCAAGGCATTGGCATCAAACTGCACAAGTTGTCACTGGGGACATCACTGCCCCATACTTGGAGGAGAGTGGATGATTTATCTAGTGCTATCAGTGGAGTGTTGAAGTGCCCCACTATTATTGTGTTACTGTCTATCTCTTTTCTTAGGTCTAATGGCAATTTTTTTTTTTTATGAATCAGAGAGCTCTGGAATTAAATGCATATATATTTAGGATTGTTATATCTTCTGATTGAATTGGTCCTTTTATCATTATATAATGTCATTCTTTCCTGTTTTTACTGTTGTTGCTTTAAAGCCTGTTTTATCTGGTATAAGAATAGCTTTTCCTGCTCACTTTTGTTTTCTATTTGCACAAAATATCTTTTCCCACCCCTTTACCTTGAGTCTATATGAACCCTCACATGTTAGGTGTGTCTCTTGAAGACAGCAGATATGTGGTTTGTAATTTTGTATCCATTCTGCCAATCTGTATCTTTTAAGTGGAGCATCTAGGCCATTTACATTCAACATTAATATTGAGATATGGGTTACCGTTTCAGTCATTGTGTTGTTACCTAGTAACTTTGTTTTCTCCATTGTATTATTGTTTTGTAAGCCCTGTAAAGTCTATGCTCTCAGGTGTTTCTGTTCTGTGTGTATCAACCTTTAGTTTCAAGATTTAGAACTCCTTCTAGCATTTCTTTTAGGACTGGTTGAGTATTAACAAATTCCCTCAGCATTTGCTTGTCTAAGAAAGATTTTATTTCTCCTTTATTTATGAAACTTAGTTTTGCTGAATACAAAATTCTTGACTGACAATTATTCTGTTTTGAGGAGACTAAAGATGTGACTCCATTCCCTTCTGTCGTGTAATGTTTCTCCTGAGAAGTCTGCTGTTAGTTTGATAGGTTTTCCTTTGTAGGTTACCTGGTGTTTTGTCTAACTGCTCTTAGAATTTTTTCCTTTACATTGACTTTAGATAGCCTGATGATTATATGCCTTGGTGATGTTCTTTTTGCAATGAGTCTCCCAGGAGTTCTTTGAGCTTCTTGTATTTGAATGTCTAAATCTCTAGCAAGGCTAGGGAAGTTTTCCTCAATTACTTACTCGAATAGGTTTTCCATATATTTTGCTGTTTCTTCTCCCTCAGGGATACCTATAATTCTTAGGCTTGGCTGTTTTATGTAATCCCATATTTCTTGGAAACTTTGTTTATTTCTTTTAATTCTTTTTTTTCTTTTTTTCCCTTTTTTTTTTTTTTTTTTTGTCTGATTAGGTTAATTTGAAAGCCTTGTTTTTGAGCTCTGAATTTCTTTCTTCTACTTGGTCTAGTCTATTGCTAAAACTTTCCACTGTATTTTGTAGTTCCCCAAATGTGTCTTTTATTTCCAAAAGTTCTGATTGTTTTTTCTTTAAAATATGCGTCTCTTTAGAAAGTTTTTCATTCATGTCCTGAATTGTTTTTAATATTTCTTTATGTTGGTTTTCACCTTTCTCTTGTCTCTCCTTTAATAACTTAATAATTTATCTTTTGAATTCTTTATCTGGTATCTCAAAGATTTCACCCTGACTTAGACTCACTGCTGGAGAGTTAGTGTGATCTTTTGTGGGTGTTTTTAGAACCCTGTTTTCTCATATCACCAGAACTATCTTTCTGATTTACTCTCATTTGGGTAGACTATTTCTTGCTATGATTTTTAATTAATTTTTTATTTGACTGGATTTAAAACTTTTCCCCTTGAGGATGTGACTTTAATGTTTAAAGTTTACTTTCACCTAGCTTCAGCTCTGCATACTTTCAGTAGCAAAGACTCATATGAGTTCCTTGTTTATGGAGAATCTGTGTGTGATGGATTTCTCAGATGCTGGATGTACTAAAAATGTGTTGTGTGTGTGAGGAGATTCACTGTCTCACGTGGGGCTGGAATGGCAGTGGTCTCATGAATATCTCATTCCCCAGTGGTGTGCACTTAAAAACAAAATCCCCAGTATTTTATTCACTAGGTTGAACAGTTCAGGCTCCAGGCCAGTAGGAGGTGCCCATGGGTTAAAAAGAAAATGGCTGCAGCTAGAGCAGGTGGGTAAATGCAATATCCCAGTGGTGGGTGGAGGTCCCAGCTTTGACAGAAGTGACTGAGGAAGCTATCAGTAAAATGCACTGAGTTCTTTTCAGGGAAAGGTGACGGATCCACCACAGTTCTCTTTCCAGGCCAGAAGGAAAGTAATCCACCTCCCAGCCCACTCAGCCTGACCTGGTATTCCAGCTGTTCAGATCAGACAGGCAGCTCTTATTCGTCAGGAATATTGATGTTCCATGTAGAGAGGGATTGGATTGTGAATCTCTGTCTCTCTCATGCAAGCCTGATCCTGGAAGGGAATGCTGTGAGGATGCAATCACTCTAAAGTGTTTCAGAAAGGTTGTCAACTAATACACCCACACCAAGCTCCTGTGGGAGAAGCCCCCACTACCTCTGCTGTGGTGGCCAGGAGATGGGAAAAGTCTCCTTCTCCAAGACCATTCACGAGTACCAGGGCTGCCTGACTACTTGGGTAGAGCAACAGACTTTCCCCACCAAACCCGGCACTGCACCTGTGCCTCTGCTGAAAGAAACTTCCCACCCATGGAAAATTCTGGCACCCAAGACCTGCCTTCTGAATTCCTTTGTCTCATAGGGTGCTCCCTTAATGTGTGCACTCCTGCTTCCCCTAGGAGTAGCAGCCCCTGAGGGCCAGACTACTGTGAATGCTGCTGCTCCTCTGGGTCTAGCCACCCAGTGGGGCTGCCACATTCCAGGCTGGTGCTAGGGATATCTACAAGGGATCTAGTGATATGACTTGTCTAGTCTCCCAGCAGCGGGTACCAGAACCAGCTCTGATGGGAGTGGCAGGGGAGAGACATAGACTCTGAGATTTTCCTGATTATAAATAGCTTCAGCGTGTTGGCTTTCTCAAAGCCAACACTAGTAGTAGCGTGCTAGGCACATGGAAAGACTCAACATCTGGTTAGCCAGGGTGATGCAGGCAATGGCAGTAGTCGAGGTTGCACAGAAGTTTTCTTCTTCCTAATGTGTTATTGTGCCTGCAGATGCTGCAATGGGTGATGTCGGCTGACCACCAGCCAGGAGGTGGCATTTGCAAAAGATCACCAGCTGAGGTGGTAGTGATGGGGTTGGTGCTTGCCTCATGTTACCCACGGGAGGTACTCTGGTGTCTCAGGCAATGGGTGGGACCCCGGAGCTCCCAAACATCCCTGTCCTTTGTGTTTACCAGGGCCGTTGAAGGGGCAAAGCAGGTCGGGCTAGGTCAGGTAAGTCCATGCTCTGGCTCCCTACATGCAGGTGCAAGCAGTGTCCTCAGTGGGGGATTAGAGGGCAGTTCTCTGGCTGTTGGGATAGTGTTCCAGAGATGAGCGTGGCTGCTGCTGCTGCACAGAAAAATCCACATGGGGAGTGGGGAGGAGCAGGTGGCAGTCAGTCCCACTCAGCTCCCACACACTTGGTAAGGCGGCCTCACACCCGTAGGGTTCAGCCAGCAGCAGCGAGCTGGGTTCCAGGCAGCCTACTCTCAGAACTCAAAACCACCCAGGCCATGAGCCTTCCTGATAGAAACAGAAAGCTGGCTTTCATGCCTCACCCCTCCAGGTCCACCCAGGAAGCAGGGGTGCCAGCTCCTGCACCCGTGGCCATAGCACACTTCCCACTTCCCCCTGGGTTCAAGCCAATGGGGTGTGTCCCCACTCGAGATTATGTGGCAAAGCTCAGTTGGAAGCTTCTCTCACCCTGTCACCACCACCTGAGTCGGCTGGCAGACTTCCACAAGGTCCCCTGTGGGATGGGATCAGGAATGGCTTCCCTCCATCGCCACTGGAGCCTGGGAGTGCCCACAAAGCCTGTCCCGATGCTGCTCCTTCCTCCGTTCTCCCCACCATTCACTAACTCAGCTCCAGTGCTGGGCAGAGTCACAGGCTTCTGAGGGTTGCAGCTCCCCGTGGGAGTGAGCGTCCCGTGACTGTCTCTCCCCTCATGCTCTGGAGACTCAGTCTTCCATCTGCTTCACAGAATAGGCTGCTGCCCGCCACTTTTTTCAAAGGGACTATGGTTCTTTTCTGTTTCTGTTAAGTTCCCGTGTTGCTCTTGGAGAAGCGTTCACAGCGTGACTCTACACACTATTTTGTCTTTCCAAGTGGGAGAGGCAGGCTAACTAACGATGCCTCCCATCTGCCAGCCTGGGGGAAGAAAAAGGTTCATTGATCTTAAGACCAGGACCTATATAGGAAGACAGGAAAGATACTGGTCAGCATGTAGTGATCAGTGAAAATGGTTACATTTGTAATCAAAAGGTCAATGTTTCCCAGTGCATACACCACAAGAGTCCTGCACACTGGGTTACTCAAAATGAGACGGGCCTGGGGCCAGCAGAGGGAGGCCAAAGTCTGCTACTGGGATGTGCACTTCAGACTGTACAACCCTTTTATACACACGCAGGGCCACTGCCAGGCTATAGGTCCCAGGTGTGCCTCAAGGAGACGTTGGTGGGTAAATCCGCATCAGAATCTCTGCTCAGCCCCTCCTTGGTTGTGGCATGGTGGGGTCACGACTTTGCCAACCCCAGCCTTAGTGGCTCATCTATCAGATGGGGTTAACTATAAAACAACATATGCTTTTGCTGTGAGGATTCAACACAATCTCCTGTTTGCAGGGTTTGGGGCAGGCACACCCCCGAGGCCTGGCACCTGTGGCTGTGGTCTCTGCTGCTGAGACAGCCTTAAGGACTGGGACCCCCACTTGGATCCCCACTCTATTCTGGGGGACACTGGGAGGCTCCACCATGTCCCTACACTGAGTAAGAAAAGGAGAAGCTTCCCCCTGTGGGAACAGTGACTTACGGGAGCTGAACGTGGTGCCAAAGTGGCGTGCTCCAAGAGAGCCAGAGGAGCAGGGCATTCTGAGGGCCAGGACGAAATGAAACGCCTCCCTGCCATGTGGCAGGAGGGGAGTGAGAAGCAGGAGAGGTGTTCTTTTTGACAGTGATTTTTCTAAAATGAATAGTTATAAAATATAATTCATTTCTTCCTCAATTTTCCCTTTTTACTAAACATTTGAACATTTTGAAAATGAAACTTTCATGGTCTGAAACCTGCCACTAAAACAAATTCCTTTTTTCTTTTAAACTAGGACATTGTCTGAAATTCTAATCAGTACTGTCTTTATTTTTCAGGGTCTTTGGGCAGCGTGAGGACATATGTCAGCAAGAGCATAACAAACACAGAATTGGCGGCCCTAACAGTGGGGAAAATAGTACCCGTGTATCCTCGGTGTCCTCACTGCCACCCCGCATGGGGCATTCAGGTTTCACAGACATCCCTTATGCCTCAGGCCCTTCTCCAGTGCAGCTGTAGTAAACCAGCACCTGTCACCAGCAGTGCCAGTGCAGCTGTAGTAAAACCAGTGGCCCTGGTCACCAGCAGCTGGCCCAGTGCAGCTGTAGTTTAAACCAAGTGCCCCGGTCACCAGCAGTGCTTTATCTTCTATTTGAAGAATCACAAAGTCCCCCTCTGGGTAGGTGTGGAGGGCTGTGCAGACCCTACCATCTCCCACTGGGGTCAGCACCCAAGCTTACCTGAGGGTTCATATGAAACACACTGGATGACTTTGCCTGAGCCAGCTGCCTCTTTTCCTTCTGAAGACCCACCATGAGACCCACAAATGGGGTGATGTGAGTCCTCACCTCCTCTGGGGCACACCAGGAATGCAACACTTCCCATCTGGGACACAACTCCGGGACCAGGGGCCACCCTTCCTTCCCTTCCTGACTCCACCCAAGCACCTCTCATTGGCCTGATACACACAAATTGTGGAAACGAATCAAACACAGAAAGAAAGGACTTGGAGACCTGTTTCCATTTGGCTCTGCCACTTGCCGGCTTGAGTTCCTGGGCGGGTCTACTAACCCCTGTGGGCTGAAGTGTTTTGTGTATTACTTGTTTGTTTATAGGACAGCAGAATGAGTGTGGCCTGCAGTGGCTAAGGGTGATGACATTGGTCCCACCCACAGTTTCTACTGTGTTCTAGGGACTTATGGGTCTGTGAAAGAGGGGGCCACCCTGAGCTGTCAAGGGCACAGAGCTCCTTATTATGGCTCACTCACAACAGGCCTGCAAGCTAAACCAGCTCTTGTGATCCCATTGCATGGATGATTAGAATGAGGCTGACTGAGATGAAGTCACTTCTCTGAGTCGGGAGTAGCAGATCCCAGGCGGCGTGACCCCAGAACTTCCCAGCTTCATCCTACACTGATTGTTGATTATCTCACTCATTTATTTATTTATTTTTCATGAGGAAAGATGAGCTCAGAAGTAGGCAGTGACTGCTGGTTTCTCACTGCTGTCTGTGGGATGTCAGAGCAGCCTATGAATGTCCTCAAGTCCTGGGAGGCAGAGTTGTCTAAGGGGTCAGGGGATGAGGACCAGGGCTAGAGAGCTGGTCAATTGTTATGAGGGGTCCATCCTCCGCACCACTGGCTGACGACTTTATCTGCCTGAGGCCCCTGAAAGTTCTGAGTGCTGGGTCTGAAGAGTCCAGAGGGGCGCAGACACCAAGGCCCCCCAGCTTCTCTCCACACTGGAATTTCAGGGTCAGAGGGCCCCTGACTCTGAGCCATCCCTGCCCCCTACACATCTTGCCTGTTGTCTGGGCTGTAGAAAGGCAACAGATTAGTCAACCAGAAACCTGCTGTGCATCTACCCTGAATGACCGGTTCCAGTGTAAGAGAAGGAGGATTGCTGGGTAGGCATGGGGTGGGGAAGGAGCGCCCACTCTGCAACTCTGCTTAGCACCTGCTGCCCTTTGCAGAATCTGTAGGGTCCCAGGCCCTCCAAGAGGCTGAGCAGCCTCAAAAGGCACGAAGCTGCTGGCATGGACCTGCGACTCCACCGGCAGCATACAAGGGCATCACTAGTGCATGGCCATGTGAGGCAGGCTGCAGGATCACTAGGCGGACCCTGAGAAATATCATATCCAAGGACACAATGCTCCCATCCTGCCTAACCCACAGGGTTTGGTGAGATGATCAGACACAATTATAATGACAAAAGCAAAGCTCACCCGGAGGTTCCCTCCTGTACCCCACTGTGCTTTGCAAACACTAACTCACTGGCTGAGCCCAATCAGTTTGACAACAAAGTATTGATTTCTCTAAAGTTATCATCATAGACTATACGAAGAGCATGTATTTTACACAACTTACTTATTTTGCAAATATGGATAAACCTTGTAACCCAGATCATCATAACAAGACCATGTGGGTTCATTAGAGTCATACAGTGTTTCAAGGGTCATAATATGACTAGTTCACACCCCTTCAAAATAGTGCTTCAGGCGAATCCATTCACCAAATGTAAAACAATGTCCATTTATTAAGTCGTTTTAAAGCAGCAAATTACTATTCATTGTGTAATGAATTGTTGCCTCACTATGCCATCCACCCATCTTGTAGGCTGAGGCATAGAGGTGTTCACCCTTCCACACACCCACCTGTGCTTGTGAAACACACACCCACCTGTGCTTGTGAATAGCATTAAAGCCATTTCTACAGACTTTGAATGTGTAGTTTCATTATCTTCTGCCTTTAAACACATAAAGGAAACCATTCTCTTCGTCTCCCAAATTGTGAAATAGAGTTCCATTTACCTGCTTCCCATGTTTTAAAGGTCATTTGTGATATAAGTATTAAGAACATGTTTCCGCCTAAGGAAACCGAGCTCTGTTCCAATGCTGAGGTGAATAAATGCAGTGCTCTTTCCACGATACACAATCATTCACACAAACACACGATGTGAGTGCCTATTTAGCAATTGTTTCTGCGGGTTTGTTATCTATAGCCGTTTCCTCTTCATTACTTGTTCACATTATTAGAATCTGATATAAAATGCAAGCTTTCAAAGAATGTGTTTCTAGATCCAAAGAATTTAGAAAATGCTCACTGTTGATCAGATTTTTACAAATACATTCAAATTTAATATTAAGAGTAACTTTGAATAAGTAAGACTTTAGGGCACAATGTGATAGAGAACTGACCTTTCAACAAATGAGCACAATTTCTGACTAAGTACCTCTTTTAAATGGAGTTTAGCAATTGCTTTCTGAATAGCTGTCTTGACTGTCCAACAGTAGCTCTATGGGGGCAGACACCCTAGTTAGCACTGTGCTAGCCACATCGCAGGTATCCTGTGTGTATTTCTTAAATGAAAAATATTCTTTCTAAGACAGTGTTAAAAAAATAATGAGTAAGAAGGTCATTAATCCCTGGTAGCTTCATAAATGAGATATTCTTCTGCCCAAAGAGATGCTGCTCTGCAAATCACACCCAGGGAATTCTGCTCCTTTTGGCCCTAGTCCCATCAAGACATGCAAGGTGATCATTTCAGAACCCTATCAGTGTTCAACCTGGCTAACTTGTGAACTAGTCAAGCTCAAAAGATTCTCAAAGTGATTTTCTGGGAAAATAATCCACTGGAAAGAAGGTCAGATCCATTCTGTTGCCTTTAAAAATTTTTCCTGGTTGCCCACTGGCTTCTCATGAAACCGGGAACCAGTTTCACCCAATCTGTTCTCAAAGGGCTACCCTACCCCATGCCCACATTCCACGTTTGCCCTGTCTCTGACTCAAAGAATGAATGCCTGCAAGCCACGGTGTTCCAACCCATTTCTCCCTCAGTCTCTGGCTGGGCAGGAGCCTGCTGATGGATGACACACTCCCATCAGACCTGCCACACCCAGGTCTACACCACAGAAACTAAGGCTGTTGGTTGACACGGTGGTTGCTAGAACTTGCTGCAATGCTTCATTTCCATTTTGACTGAATTCACCACAATCCTATTAAACCAAAAACATAATGTTTAGCCTCTTTACCATATAGACCACAGGGCTATCATTTTTCTCTTTCTCTGATCTTCTCATTTCTATTCTCTTTCTGACCCAAACCCCATCTTGGAATCTCAAAAATGTGTTTGAGGATCACATATAATCACTTTTACCCACCATTGGGTTTGAATATGCCAGCAACTGAGGGTCCAGAGAACCAAGTCATTTACTCCAAAGTCTCTCTTTGCCTCCAGCACTTGGTCCTGGAAAGGTGAGTTCTGAAACCTTCTGTTCTCAGAAGTCTTCATGCATAGAGTAGAATAAAAATACCTGGTCCCTCCTGAGGGGAATGAGATCATAGGAGCTGAAGTGCTTTGAGATACTCAAAGAAAAGAAACATGACACAACCTTTTATTATTTCAGATCGTGAGACCAGGTCAGAAGGGTCGTTACGCTCGTCATGATGCCACTGCTTTGAATGCCACACAGACTGGCTATACTTCCCGTTCATTTTCCCCAACCTTGTGGGAGAAACTTTTCAGGAGTACAGCATCAACGAAGAACACAGTGTCACGAAACACAAACACTGTCACAAATGACAGTCACGCTACCATGCTGAATTGTCCAGAGAAGCTAACCAGTTACTACTCAGGGCTGATGTAAAACAGATGCAATGCCAAAATGAGATGAAAGAGAATTCAGAATAAAATTCCATCCCTTGGAGCATATTCCATTGGTTTTCTCTGCTCCTGCTTCCGCTGGTACCTGGCCTTCTGGTAGAAAATGATGATGGTTACAGTGACTATATTTAGAAGAATGACGAGCAGTATGAGCCAGAACGAGTATCCGTAACTGTGGGTTGTTCCTTTACTGGCGGTTGTCGGGTAAAGCATGTGTGACAACTCTTCGGACAGAAGGTTGGACTGTGTGTTCGCCACAAACAGTATCATGGTCACAAAAACGAAGGATGCTGAAAAGAAGATGGAGTTTCATGCATGGCATGGTGATACAGTTTTTAATGTCACTTATCTTTATGGAACACATATCTGTGGGTATGTATTGAATATCTGCACGGGAGTTTACACTCTTTTAAGCACTAGGGAGAAGATACAAAATTGTAAGACACAAACTAGATGTCTAGGCATAGAACACTAAAGATTGTGCAGGGCTGTGTATGACCAACAACAAACGTGCTGACTCAAATACTTTCAGAAGTAGTTGTGCAACTGGTCTACCAAACAGTGCACTTCCTAGGTGGTGAATGCAGTAGTGTGCTGAATGAATGAGTGAATAGGACAGTTCAGAAAGAAGCTGTATAAGGAGGTCTGGGAAGAGCTGAGGAAGGACAGGGCATCACAGATGGACGACGCTGCCTCAACAAAGACCCTGGGTGGGCAGTGGGCCTGGAGCATCTGGGACTGTGAGATACAAGCTCAGCTGCTGGGGAGAGGTCCCAGGGTCCTAAGAACTGGGTACCGAGACTGGGCTGCCCTGTGAGCCACAAAAATGCCATCCCAGGAGCTTGAATCTCATGGCATATGATGCCACTGGCAAGAGTGTCTAATCAGGAGGGATCTCTTTACAAAACTCATTAGAGAATAGAACTTATTGTACGTTTCTGTCTTCCCTTTTTTATTCTTCACAATATCCTCTACTAGAAAACATTCTTTTTTGTTTCTTTTGAGATGGGGTCTCACTGTCCCCTGGGCTCTGAAGTGCCGTGGCATGATCTCAGCTTACTGAACCTCCACCTCCCAGGCTCCATTGATTCTACCACCTCAGCCTCCTGACTAGCTGACTACAGGCACATGCCACCATGCTTGGCTCATTTTTTTGTGGAGATCAGGTTTTTCTATGTTGCCCGGGCTAGTCTCGAACTCCTGGACTCAAGTGATCCACCTGCCTCGGCCTCCAAAAGTGCTGAGTGTGAACCACTGTGCCCGGC
The DNA here is from genome assembly GCF_001698545.2 of Rhinopithecus bieti. NCBI lineage: Eukaryota > Metazoa > Chordata > Mammalia > Primates > Cercopithecidae > Rhinopithecus > Rhinopithecus bieti. The sequence goes on along the minus strand of NW_016819184.1, from coordinate 1,900,053 downwards.
CCTGAAGAACATGCTTCAGTACAGACTTGGGAGAGCCATTTTTGTCGAATTAAAAGAACATAGCTCTGGAGTCAGTTCAGGATTGGAAATCCCAGCTAGGTGAACTTGGACAAGTCATGTAGCCTTTCTGAGCCTCATTCCTCATCTTCCAAAGGGGATGAGATAGAAACAAACAAACAAAATGTAGATTAGGGCTTTTGCGGCTGCCGAGGGCTGGAAGTGGGCTGGGAGGGGGACAGCTAATGGGCATGGGGTTTCTTTTCAAGATGATCAAAAGATTCTAAAATTGGCAGTGGAGAGGCTTGCACATGTCTGAGAACATACAAAAAACCATGGAATTGTATACTTTAATGGGTGAATTACATGGTGTGTGACTCATGTGTTAATAAAGTTGTTAAAAGAAAGGTTTTGGAGGACAAGGATGCCTGTGTTCCAGAGCCTGTGATGAGACTGGTGAGTAGGCTCACCCAGTGAGGTTTGATGTGCAGAGGGGGCCGCCAGGGGATCCTGGCCACGGAATCCCTTTGAGACTCTGTCTGCCGCCATGTACCCAGAACTCAGTGGACATCAAACATATCCTGCTATAACCCACACCTAGGGAAACCTTCCAAACGGTCCTTCAAAAGGCCTTAATTAGAGGGGCTTTGTATGAGGAGAATGTTTTAAATGCTCCTTGATGACAGACCTTCATCCTCAACATAATGGTTTTATTTCTTAATAATTTGTCCGAACAAAAGCCCTGGCCCTCTGAAGCTCTCCGGGTGCCTCACAGCTTTAATTATCTTCCATTCTCCTCTTGTGAAGTTTCTTATAAAAGCTTAATCATAAAGGGGCAGGATGAATATAGGCTAAATGCTTTTTTCCAGAGCGGGCTGCCTAGAACTTTGATTTGAACCGGGAGGGGCTGACACACAGACACAAAATGCCAACCTGAGTCCCCTTTAGTGACGAGATGCCCAGAGCCTCTACCTGCCAGGCTTCTCCAGCCTCTGGGACAGAAGGACTTACAGGGCTGGAGGAAGCCCCGGGGTAGATGAGGAGCTTCGGAAGGCTCATGGACTGTGGCTTCTGTCCTGGCCTGTGACCCTCGGGCCCCGTGACCTACTGATCCCTTTCTGCTCTCTGGGTTCCTCAGTTGAGACACAAATGTATTTGGAACAGGCGGTCTGCAAAGTTCTCTCTGGCTCCAAGCTGCTCTCAGTCGACAACTTTATCCCCTGAGGTCAGGATGCAGCCTCATCAGGTCAGTGTGGTGCAGAGGGTAGACTGAGGTCAGAGGTCATGGGAACCTAGGAAGTGAGACTGCTGTTTGTCTCCTCAAAGCAGAAACTGCTTCTTTCTATCAGAAACAAGCCAGCAAACCCACTTCCTTCCCTACCCAACATCTGCTGGCTAAGCAGAGGTTGTTCAAATCCAGCCCCTAGGGGTTTGGAGCGATTCCTTCTGGCCCCAGGACTCCCAGAAGTCAGTCTGATCGTGCTCTCCCACCGCCGTGACCCAAGGCAAGAATTAAGGCCTCTCTGTACACAAGCCCTTCTGCAGGCTGAGCCTCCTTGAAACTGAGAGTTTCAGTAAGTTCTCCAACCCTCAAAGCTCCTGTGAAGAAAATCAGGAACCCTCAAAGGGCTACTTTGGCCAAAAGTCAGGCCTATCAAAGCGTTAGGGTCAAGAGGCCTCAAGGGGCATTTAGAGGAAGCCAAGCTGTGCCGAGGCCTTCTCCCAGGTGGGCAGCAGAACACAAGCTGCTCCTTCCACATCAACTTCTCAGGCTGTTTTCTGCCCACCTCACAGCCTCCCTCTGTGTGTTAGAACTTGCCCCTGAGCCAGGAAAGGCAGGTGGCAGGAATTTCCTCTCCGTCCAATAATTCTTTGTGGATAGGAGTAAGCAGGGCTATGGGGAGGCTGCCTGGCCCCTGTTTTTATTCACAAACATGCATGAGGCCTGTGTTATATGCAAAGCCAGCCCATACTCCGCTGTGGAGCAGCAGAGATGTGGAAGCCACAGCCTGTGGAAGAGGTGGCAGACTTTGAACCCTGCAGGCTGCAGACACAGCAATGCTGGGCCCCTGTTGTTCGGCCGGCGCCACACCTGGCTCTCCACTCTGGTCCTGGCACCTGTTTTCCCTCCAGGAATGCAGTCTTCCTTCTCTACTCACCCCTGCGGCTGGGGAAGGGCCGACTCCAGCCCCAGCTCCAGGATGGGCAGGTAGCCTTAGTCAATCAGTGGATGGCTTGGGGAATTCAACCCTGCTGGCCACAGAGATTGGTCAAGGGATGGGAGAAGGGCTATGCCAGTGCAGAGTAGCCTGGGACTTTCTCTGAATTCGAAGGAAATAAGAAGTTTTTTTCTCCTGGGGCTGCCACCATCAGCAATGAGCCCAGAGTGGCCAGCAGTCATCTTATCTTCAAGAGGATTGATCCAGCCAATTAATGAATGATGGCGTCAACACTGAGGGTTCCAATAGATGGAGCAATGGCAGGAAACAGTCCTCATCACACAGGCCAAGACCCTAACTCGAGCTGTGTCTGAAGTCACTGCTTCTCGTGCTTTCTTAGTTACATCAGCAAAAGTAAAAATAATCTATCTCTTTGCCCTGGCCATGGTTACCAGTTGGTTTACCTTTGGTTTTGGTTGACAGGGGTGAACCATCATCATGCAAGTAGCTTGGGCCAAGGACTCTGGCATACAGGTGAGTATATCTGATTTTGTAACAAAGTCCCTTAACCTCTGACACTCAGCTCTGCTCTAAGAAAGAGAAGCAGTGATATTCATTCTACAGGACTGTTGTGCCTCGTCCATAGTGGCTGCCCTTTAAATTGGGGGATTTATTTGTTTTTACCACCAAGCAATACAAGCACAGAAAGAAAGAGCCAGTCATATATGAATGTGGTTAAACCAGCCTGACCCCAGATCCTCGGAGCTGAGGTGTGATTATGTAATGCAACCCAGCCCACCTGTAGTCCTGGCTTAATGCTTTTCCATTTTAAAAAGCATCTCTTCCGAAGCTCCTGTGCTATGCTGGGGCCAGTTTTTACATCTCAACTCCACGTCAGTGATCTCACATTGGGAGTTTGAAAACGGCCATGTGGCTGTGCTTACACCATTCCAATCACCAGGGCTTTTTTCTCTCTGTGTTTCTCCCCACTGGAGAGCCAGTTGTTCATATTCCTCAGCACACCTCTACTCCATGGCATGGAGCTGCTGGCCTCCTCCAGCCACCTGCATCTGCCTCATGGTAAGGATGACACTCAATGGAGGGACAGGATGATGCTGCTCTCAGCCCCTCCTCTGAGGCTTCCTGACATGTCTGATATCCAGAGCCTCCTTCTTATGCTTGAAAATTTCAGGCCTGTGTTAAAATGTGTCACCTGAAGCTTACATGAAGCCACCTCAGAAATCATTTCCTTAGGACAGGCTTCGTTCCCAAGGTCCAGTTGCAATGGTGGAGAGAGGGAAAGAACAGGAGACACCTGGCTGCCTGGCGGGAGCAAGGCCCTGAAGGCAGCTGAGCAGGGCAAAGAGGCACTTCCCCAGCCCTGCTCTGGGCAGATGGGCAGCCGCAGCGCCCTGGCAAAACCCAGTGAAAGCGAAAAGACTGCGAGTCAAAGCTGGGACCCACTTCCCATCTGGGCTCCATCCTCCCAGCACCACACCCATGAAACAAATAAAATAACCAAGCAACACCACCCAGCAACACTTATAGGTAGCCCACAAGAAAGGTATTGCCCCCTGATTCTCTTATGTGCCATTATCTGTGGCTCTGTGGCTCTGTGGCACAAGCATGCAGAGATGTCGTGTGTGGAGACTAAGTGGACTCTTGTCATGTGGAAGAGGAAAGAGAAGGAACAGTGTGCCAGTGTGTTCCTGTGTGTGTGGGTATGCATGTGTGTGTGTGCATGTGTGTGTGCACGTGTATGTGTATTCACATGTGTGTGCTTCTATATGCCACACAGAGCCTAACTTGGAGTTAAGCACATGGCAGGAGCCCAATCAGTATTTTGTTGACTTTTGTGCATTTTGACTTCCTATGTTAGAGTCTCAAAAGCAAAGGCTGGCTTGTTATAAGCCTCCCCAATAGTGCATTTAAAACAGAATTATATTTCCAGAGATGCTTCATAAACACTTTGGATTGACAAAATAAACCCCAGCCCTTAGCTCATGGGAGGTCCTCATAGTTTTCTTGGTGTAAACGTGACTGTATGTTCATGCGTGTGTGAGAGGCGGAGACGCGGGGACAAGAGGGATGCGGTCCTCTGCAGAGCACCGAGTCTCACAGGTCCACTCACCGCTGAGCCCGTTCCAGGTGTACACCCCCATCGGCCCCAGGAACGTCTGGTAAGGGTTGCTGATGCTGTTGTAGAAGGTAAACCCAGAGCTCAGCAGCGACGTGAGCAAACTCAGGACCAGGAACAGGATAGTCACCAAATGCAGAGTTTTTTGGGAAGAATTATTCAGTATCCCTAAAACTAAAACAATGTTTTGTGAGTGCATAGCACATAATGCAAATACCAGCTCTGGCTGGCATTCCTCCCCACCCTACCCTCTTAGGTACTTGAGTTAGCAGTTGTTGGATGTCAGCAGAGATATCAGGAACCTCCAAGTCATGCAAGAACAAGACCTGCCTTCCCCACAGGGGGCTGGCTGTTGAATCAGTGGTTGGATGGGTATAACCGCGACACTACAGATAACTGGATATTCAGCCTGATTTTGAAGTCCCCTAGGAGAGAGTTTGCCTTCCTGGATACTGGCAGCAGGGCTGGCCAGCCTTCCCATTATGAGCTCAGGCCCTGTCCTTGCCAAGGTGCTTTTCACAGTTTCATCAGTGCCCCTGTTGCTCTGAGCACTAACTCGGCTTCCACTTGGAGGCACTCACAGGGCGGGTCACCCTGAAAACTTGTGCACTGTGAGAATCCCATAAGCCCTGTGGTGTCTGGAGTAATTCCATGAGTCAGGGGTGGCATGAGCAGAGAAAAGGCTAAGAAAGGTGACCAGGAAAGTGGAAGCTGAAGGCTGACATAAGAAAATGACTTCTGTTGGTGCAAATCGAGGTGTGAGTCCTACTTCAGACTCCACTTTCCTGGAGACAGAGAGGACCCGATGCCCACAGGGCTCCAATGCTGGAGGCGGCTGGGAATTTGCCCATGAGTGAGCCTTGACTCTGCTTTCCAAGGAGAACTCTTCTGAATCCTAACAGCATTGTATGAAATGTGCATATTTCTTAAGTGCAGAGTAGCTCCAGGCATAGAAGGACACTCATAAAATGAAGCAAAGGTGCCCTGGCTGTCAGTCCTGGGTTCCTGGTTTTGCAGGCTTCTGACCCCCACCAGCCATATCCTCCACCTGCTCTTTTGTGGAGGACACAAGGCCCAGGCACCACAGGGGTGGTGTAAGCCCAGCCCAGCCACGGGCTGTCAGGGTGTGTGAGGCCCTGTGGAGGAGGCCAGTACATTAAATAGTGTTTACAGGGAAGTTCCACGAAAGTCACCAGGACACGGGAGAAAGTGATTTGGGAGAAAGTTCCGAGTCACAGTAAGGCCACAGCAACATCACTGGGAACAGGTGGGTCAAAACAAGTGAAAGTCTCTTTCTTTTCGTGCTGATTTCTCTGATCTCCAGGGAGAGAGCCTTGGAGACCTCACATCTTTATCTGGAGCAGCTTGAAAGAACAGAAAGCGAAAAGGCCAGGTAGGATCTCTGGTTCCTGGGCCTAGGGGTGGTATTCCCTCAGCATATGCCCACAGATCGAAGGTCAAGGAGTTCCTAATGGAACCAGAGTGTTACAAAGAATTCAGAGAACAGGCATGGGAGGTGGGAGACCCCAGGGTGCTGTGGGCACCCATGGGAGGGGTCACCAATTCCCCTCCCCTTTCCCTCCCCGCATCACCGTAATGATTGAAAAATTCGTCTTTATGCTGAGCCCAAATCTGCATCTCCACAACTTCAACCCAGGGGTCTTAATTCTCCTTTGGGAATCATACAAAATTCACTTGCTCCTTTCCTGCCTGGCAGCCTTTCCAAATATTTGAGGAGGGATATAAATCCCAACATGATTAACAGCCCACATCTCTGGAGTATTCTTTGTTGGGTGTGACTGCAAAGTCCTGACAGCCTGGCCCGCTACACATACTTTATTGTGACTCTATTTCTCTTTCTCTTTTTTTCTTCTTTTTTTGGAGACAGGGTCTTGCTGTGTCACCCAGACTGGAGTGCAGTGGCAACATCATCACTCGCTGCAGTCTTGATCTCCCGAGTTCAAACAAAGAATCCTCCCGCCTCAGCCTCCGGAGTAGCTGGAACTACAGGATGTGCCACCACAACCACGCTCAGCTAATTTTTTAAAATTTTTTCCTTTTGAGTTGGAGTTTTGCTCTTATTGCCCAGGCTGGAGTGCAATGGCACGATCTCGGTTCACCCCAACCTCCGCCTCCCGGGTTCAAGCGATTGTCCTTCCTCAGCCTTCCGAGTAGCTGGGATGCGCCACCATGCCCGGCTAATTTTGTATTTTTAGGAGAGATGGGGTTTCTCCATGTTGGTCAGGCTGGTCTCCAACTCCCAATCACAGGTGATCTGCCCGCCTTGGCCTACCAAAGTGCTGGGATTACAGGCGTGAGCCACCATGGCCAGCCTTTTAAACAATTTTCTGTAGGGACAGGATCTCACTATGTTGCCCAGGCTGGTCTCCAATTCCTGAGCTCAAGTGATCCTCCCTCCTGGGCCTCCCAAAGTGCTGGGATTATAGGCATGAGCCACCACACATGGCCAGATAGACACGGGGCTCCCAGTGAGACCCGACACTCCCCTTGGACAGGATGACATCCTCACTCCATTTTTGAACCTCTTAATTCTATCTGTTCACTATTGTTTTCTTTTTTGGCTTTTTAATCAGCAGTGTTCTATGAGGAAGAAAAGTTTCCTCCCACTGAACAGACAGTGGGCATGAAGATGTGGCCGGCAGCTTGCAACCGGGTGCCTGAGACACTGCCTCAGGGGCTGCTGGCAAAAGGGTCCTGTGGTAAAGACCCTCATCCAGAGAGAGCGGGCATCCTGAGTGGCGCGGGTCTTGGGGTAGAGCCTCCTAGACCAGGAGTGGGAGAAGCCCCAGAAGCAGCAGTGACAGGTAACCCAAGGGCCCTGGCTGCAAGGGAGGGTGAGAAAGTGCAGGAAAGAAAAGGGGAGGAGAGAGAAAAGGGCAGGAGGAGGGCAAGGTGGATATGCCTCACAGCAGTTGGCATGGCCGCATGTCCCTTGAAAACCCATGGGAGAAGGGAGCAGACCAGGAGACGACCAGGCAAGCCTCAGCTGAGTGGCATGAGGACAATGGCTTCACCACCGTGGCAAGGGAACATTCTGCTCCTCAAGTGGAACTGGGGACCGTGAGCAAAGTCCAGCTCGCACAGGTACAGCCTACTTGTGCTCAATGGTGACTGGACTATTTTGGAATTTCTGCTAATAACTCATAGAGCATGGTGAAATTCTCAGCACAGTCTTGGGCTATGCATCCCATGGAAGAGCTCTAGCGGGGCATGGGTCATGCCAGCCACTGCCTGCTGCCTGGGCGGGGATGGGTGGGACCTGCTGGGCCTGCCTTCTGGGTGAGTGGGATGTGGCCACCTGGGCTGGGATGGTTCCCATCTCTGACCTCAGGTGACGTCTCTTGCCTCTGCCTATTGCTCACTGTGGAGGTGCAGCGGATGCAGGATTCATATTGCTACAATTTAGCACACACTTAATTTGAAAGTAATAGAGGATGACACCGGAGGAGAGGAGGAAAAAAAGCTACAGCATGTAGGACACACCTGTTCAGGGGGACAGGTCAGAGGCTGCAGCTGAGTTACTGCTGAGTCACCATAAGGGGAATCGCTTCCCATTCCACACTCGCCAGCTCCTCCTGGACGCTAAAGGGGAAACTCCGGGGTCTGTCCCAAAGTTTGCTGGGGACTGAATGAACTCACTCCTTAGCAAAGTTTGGTAACCAATAAGAAGTAATTTGGTTACTTAACTAGAAAATAGAAACTTCAGTGTTAAAACAAAAATAAAAATTTTAAAATTTTAAAAGCTGTGTCCAAGGCCCCTGAAGTGGCTTGCAGTATTTTCTGCTTCACACACTTAGTAAAAGCAGTTTTGGATATTCATTGGTAAATGGTTCACATTCCATTTTTTTTTTTTTTTCAGAGTAAATTAGAAAGTGACAATTGAATTTAGCTTTGTTTGTGACTTTTGGTAAGGTCTAACGATGTGATTTTTCCAAAGGGAGTCATTTGGGGCCTGTTGACTCATATTTTCTGCATTTTAAGGTGACAATTCATCTTGATTCTAACTGCTGGATTTTAAAATTATTTTCCGGCTTTCTGAATTTCCTGCCACACAGGTCTGACAGCTTTATCTCCCCTCCAGCTCCTGGCTCAGAACTTAGACAATAAAAGCTGAAAATTCAGGGAAAGTTATCAAGAATGACATGACAATAAACTTACATAGCATCTGACAGCTGCTCTCTGCCTATAAAATTAGCAAACACATTCCGTTCTTTCTCTTCCTTTTAGGGGGCAAGCGTGTGAATCAGGAAAGCCACCTCACAATTGACGCTGATTGCCCCAGGAAAGAGCCAAGAACAACGTGGCCACAGAGCAGAGCGCCTGACCCGCAGATCCCGCAGCTGGGAGGCAGAAACGTGCTGCTGGGCAGTGGATAATGGGTGCCGCTGAGAGCCATCCGGACATCCGGGCTCCCCATGCAGGGAAATGTAACCCTTCAGGCCCCACTTGCTATCTGCCTTTTGAGTTCTGGTTTTCGGTAAGTCCTCGGACATCAAGGGAGAGCCCATGGCTTTGTGAGTGGACGGGTGGGAATTACCGTGACTCCCTCCGTAAACACCTGGTCACCAGGGAGCCCGAACAGGGCAGCGCCCAGTAACTGAGGGAGGAGCTCGTTCTATCAACAGATCTCCAAGTGTGACCTGGTAGCTCTCCCAGGGAGCCCAGGCTGGTGCCCCAGCCTCTCAGAAAGTTACCAGGGTTCCTTGGGGAGAAGTGGCCTGAGCCTGGGCGGGCACCCTTTTTGTCCTCTATACTCTCCCCCTCCCAGTGTGGTTACATCTCTCGGGGCAGATGATGAACACTGCTCTCCAGGAGAATCTCCTTATGCGGACAGGGTAGGAGTAGTAAGGTGGGGGCTCTTTATGAATTCTGGAGAAATAAACTTCATTTGTTCTTCTCTTTGCAATTCATTAGTTTCTGCAGCAGATTTATTTTTCTAATTATTTTTAGCCTGGACTAATGGTGCAATGTTGAGCTCCCTGAGAACACGTGGAGGTCGGTGGAGAAAAGGAAGAGACTAGCGGGCGGGGGAGTGCCAGGTGGGGAGAGACTCGCGCCAGCTGCAGTGGGTCCTGACCCAGATGCAGCACTGAAAGGCCAGCCGGGAGCCGAGCTTTCCCTCAGTCTGCCTTGCTTCCTTTGCAAGGTTGTCTAGAGCTTTTGCCAATCAATTAATTTAATTTCAAGCGGGTCACATCCAAAGGACTTAAAAAACAATACCCAGTACAGCAATGCCTGTCACTCTAGTGCCTGCCCTTGGTTGTTGTCAACACTGAATTAGGATCACCTGGGAAGATGTAAAAAAAACGAGCAGGTCAGGGCCTCACCCCGCAGAGATTGCTATTCATCTGGTCCGGGTGGGGATGCCGCATCCCAGGTGATTCTACCTTCCGCTGCAGGCAACGTGACTGCTCAAAGTCCCACATATCTGCAAATCAGACTGGTCTTGGAACCGAGAACAAAGAGTGCAGTGTCACAAGAGGAGAAATATCTCTCATAATAAAGTCCAGCCTGGGCTGGTGACACCCCGTCTCCACAAAACATCAGAAAAGTGGCTGGGTGTGGTGGTGCTTGCCTGTGGTCCCAGCTACACCAGAAACTGAGGCAAGAGGATCTCTCGAGCCCAGGATGTAGAGGCTGCAATGAGCTATGATCGCACCATGGCACTCCAGACTGGGCGACAAAGCAAGACCCTGTCTCAAAAAAGAAAAGAAAAGAAAAATCTTGCCGGGTGCAGTGGCTCATGTCTGTAATCCCAGCACTTTGGGAGGCCGAGGTGGGCAGATCACTGGAGGTCAGGAGTTTGACACCAGCCTGGCCAACATGGTGAAACCCTGTCTCTACTAAAAATACAAAATTTAGCCACCCGTGGTATGCATTCCTGTAATCCCAGCTACTAGGGAGGCCGAGGCACGAGAATTGCTTGAACTCAGGAGGTGGAAATTGCAGTGAGCCGAGATGGCGCCACTGCACTGCAGTCTGGGTGTGAAGCAGCCTGGGTGATGAAACAAAACAACAAAAAACAACAAAACAACAACAACAACAACAAACTATCATAGAAACTTTTCCTGTCAAAATGATTCTGTAAAAAATACATTCTGGTCAGCGCGTAGGGTGAGTAATATTTGAAATGACATTCACGGGAATTCCGTGTCCTAAATGTGAATGACTCATCTTGCCATGATTGCCAGTGTGAGGAAACAGAGCACACTGTGCTTCCGGACCCTGACCACATTTGCAAAACACAGAGTTAAAGGAATGACTTCCTTTTACATAGCACCCAAGATCCAGAACTGAGAGGGAGGTGGGTGGCCACAGTGTGAGATTACACCTCCTAGCAGCTCATTTTTCAGGATTCTGTCCTCCAATGGGGCTTTGCAGACATGCGTTCCCCCCAAACCCTTGCTTCCATGCAGACCTGCACATACCATGCCCCAGCAGTGAGTGCAGGGCACTGATTTTAACTGAGGAAGGGTCTTTCTCTCACACTGGATGGTGAGCCCTCCAAGGCCAGGAACCACGTGCAATTCCTTTCAGTCTCCTGAGCCCCTCGTACATGCAGCAGCTGCTCAGGGAAGTGTTTTTGAACAGAAATCAGATCTCCAGAACTTTGGGAGTAGCAAAGACAACCTGCTCACAGGTGGACATACAGGACCTGTCACTTTTCATCTGGATGTTGGGCAAACCAGGATGCAGCCAGTCAGCCTGAGCTGCCTGCACCCTCCAAGTTCCACACTGGAGAATTTCCTTACCAGGTCTGAAGAACGATTTTTCCCACAGATTGACCAATGTTGGCTGAATTATTTTGGCACTTTGAAATCAGCCATCATTGCTTCCTTCTGCTATTTTGTTTCAAAATCTACAGACAAAATTGGCTCAATGTGATAAATACCGTGCAGAAACATAGCAGAGCTTTGCAATAATTATTACTCTTGGGAGACTCTTGATGTGACCTCGCCCTAGCCAAGAAGCTCATGTGGTCAACTTCTCAATTGGAACGGTGAGTCCACCACTGCTCGGCAAGAAAGGGGCATTTATACAGATTTGATTCTACTGCCCACGGTTGGTTTCTGATTTGAAAGAAGCCCCGGGTGGCCATGAGAAACCATAGGAGAGCACCCACGTCTCATTGTGCACACTGCAGGGCTGCTCCCAGGTGAAGTGTCCCAGGATCGTTAGCAGCTGACCACCACAAGTTGAAGATTCCAGTAACATGACTTTCCCCTGTCTGAAAGAACTGCTTACAGGTGTTCAAGCTCAACGATTATTACAATCATTGGCAATGAAGACCCCCTAGGCTCTGCGGAGTCCTTAGGTGTCAACCAGAGTGACAGTGCAGCACCTTCATTAATTGGGTGGCGGTTCACCTTCTTCAGCACAGGGAGGTTGGGCAGTGACTTGCGGAAAGTCAGAATGTGGCTCCTCAGTAACAAAGACTGAAAGTAGAGATCCAGCAAAGGGAAGGCAAATATTCTGCCTCACTGTGCTCTCACCTAGGCTGCCGCACCTACCTGTCCCTGGGCCCTTTCAGGGCTCTCCTTGACGAGTGCTTGCTCTGGTCCTCTGACATCACCATGCTCACAGGGCTTTAGAGCCAGGTCCTGATGACCCATCCTGGCCTCCTCTGAGTCTCCGTGCATAGAGATAGTTGATGCTTTCTTTGAAGCCATTTATCTCAAATTGGAAATCAACTGGTTCCAAACAGACACCATATGGAAACCAAAAAAAAACTGGTGGGTTTTGTCTCTTACTTACAATTTTTTAAATGTGTCTGAGGTTTCAGGACACTTTTTGGTTTTCAAAATGCTATTGACATAACTGAAGGCATGACTGAGTCTTTGAAAGTTGCTGGAAAGCCAATGTTCCCCATCCTTATGGGAAGCTGAGGTTGACACCAGAGGAGATGTCCCTGAAAGGCTATAGCAATGCCCGGGGAGACGCTGCTTTTGCTAACATCTAAATGACAAATGTATAACTTGGGAACACAACCAGGCTGCTTTGGATTTAAGAAAATAGTTTCATTAACAAAGTCGTAAACACACTAGAGCTAGAACCTAGAGCTAGTGTCCAGGACTCAAACTTCTTTATGTATTACACAAGGACTAAACATTACATGTGTATAGGATAGAAAATGATGCATATTTATAAGTCAAAAGGTAATGACTGTCTGATACCCGGTAATGTCTGTATAATACTAGCATACAACTTTGTTCAAAACAAAGTCCATTTAATGTGTTACATAACTTACAAATGTTTTTAAATTTAGAAAACATGAAGGTAGGTATCAAACTTCAAAAGTCAAATAAGTAGCTAAATCAACTTATTATTCTCAATGAACTTTTAATTTTCTTCCATTGAGAGGATGGCATTATTATATAAGAAATCAGGGAAAAAAGTTTAGGAATTCCTATCAAATATACAATTAATAAATTAATGGAAATTTAACATAATTCCCAATGATTAGATATTTTGGAGGTAAATTCAAATCAGTTAAGGAAACGAACTTGAGAAACAGAGATAATGAATTTCCCATTTTGCTCTTTCCTGCATAGATGCCACTTGTGAAATTCTAGACAGAGGTTGTGGGTCCAACTAAAAACCCGGTCAATACAGTTAAAACATGCATTCCTACTGGCTATTCAATGCCATATTGCTGTCACATGTTTTTACTTATTTACTTGTCTATCAACTTGGTAGGTGTTATTTAAATATCAGCACTGCTGGAATGATTTAGACTACTGTACTAATATACACAAGCAGAACTCAGGAAGCTCAAATAATGGCATGGCAAATTTCCAAAATTATCTTGTATTATTAGACTTGCATCGTCAGCCTAACCCAAAACTTACAAAGAAATTATTTTTGAATGGTTATTTGGCCCAAATATAGAATGACATAAACCTTAATTCAGTCTCACGATACCCATTCAAATTAGTTTGTCATTTACCTGCAAAGTTTTTGTTTGGTTCTGCCAGTCCGTGACTCAATTCTTGACTACTTTCCCCATGAAAAAGTCCATAAGTGATGAAAATGCTCCCATTTGAAGCAGAGTCTCTAACAGCAATTGTACTGGTGATCCATGCTTGTGTCCCAAGAATAGAGCAAATTACAATGAAAGACCCAAGGCTGGTGAAAAAGCTTGATAAGAACATCAATGTCTTCTTTGTGGTAGGCATTTTCACAGGAAAATAAGTTCTCTAGGACAAAAAAATGAATATCTTCTTATAACACTTTTGGACCTTATCATTTGAAGTCTAGTGCTTAGAAATAGAGTCTAACACTTTGTTGTCAAATATAAAATCTCACTCTTCCTAAGGAAGGGTTATGCTAATGGACATTGAACTCTGAACATGGTCATAAAATTTACAATAGCTGAACTTTGGTCTGGAGTAAGAGGCTGCTATGGTTACAGCCAACCAGCATGAACAAGGGGTGGGTATGGTCTTCCCAGGGACTTCCTCAATCACACAAGTAATTTATAATCCTTGGCCAAGTGTCATGGAAGCAAGTTTAGCCTACCATATCATGACAGGAGTAGAATTCCTAAATAATAGGGTGTGGAGGATCTGTATTCCCAAAGCGTTGCTGAGTCTAGCAGACAACAACCATGAAATCCCAACTTCTCCAATAATTATTGGAAATATGTAAACATATACTTCTCTATTGTGGACATTTATGTTGTTTCAACTTCACAATTATGACTGAGAAAGAACACACAAATATCTTTAGGCATAAACCTTTGTTCATATCTCCACTTATTTCCTTGCTTAGACTTCTAGAAGTTTGATAAAGTCTGTGGATTTTTCTGAAGTTGTTGCTATGCATTGCTCAGTTTCTTTACTCACTGGTGATCTGACTCTTATAATTGTTCCAAGAGGAAATCCTAAGGAGGGTAAGCCTTTTGTCGAGTGTACAGTGGAGTGGAAAGAGAAAAGCTTACACCTCCTTATGTTTTATAGCTCTCTATTTTTAGACTTTATCAGAGAGGTATGGCTTCCAAACTTCCTCTTTCAAATTGGATCATATTTGTGTATTATTTAAATTATATCTTGAGAAGTTTCATCTTTATCACTTTTTAGTACTCTGATAGAGGTGGTTCTGAACGTTCTTGCTTTCGGTCATTATATCTGTATCCACTCTGTTGAGTGGTAAATAGTTTATAAATGGTCATTTCTGGACTTAAGAAAAACTCTCCCATTTGGCTAAAAGATCATTTCATTCGTAGCATGTTTTCCATACCACTTTTTACTGTATTCTTTGATTATTTAGTAATAGCATATTAAGTTGGTGCAAATGTAATCGCAGTTTTTGCCATTGAAAGTTGCATTTACTTTTAATGGCCAAAAACACAATTACTTCATCCTCTACTTTTCTTTATTAACACCTAACTTATTTGTGGAATTAGCTGATCATCTGTCTTTTCCGTTATTGTGACTAGATGACATGCTCTAGGAGGTGGACATGTTTGTTTTGTGTACCACTGGATTCCAGGGACTCTCAAAGAGCCTGGCCCAGAGAAGACACTCAGCAAACATTTGTTCAATAAATTATTGGAGATACGTACACACATACTCTACTGCTGTGGACACTTATGTTGTTTCTATTTCAAAATTATGATTAAGGAAGAGCAATGCATGAACATCCTTATGCATAAACCTTTGTCCATATCTCTGATTATTTCCTAGCTTAGACTTCTAGAAGTGAGTCAGTCTGTGAATGTTACTGAAGCTGTTGCTACACATTGCCCAGCCACTCATTAGAAAAAGATACCAGTCACCCGCCATGCCCTTAACACAGTGAAGGTGCACACTTTCCTACATCCTCAAAACAGGTATATTATTGGAAAACTTACTTTTTTTCTATTTAAGTCTATTATTTGTAACCACACTTTTAAAGGGTGGGACAGAATTTCAGTAGTTAGTTCCTTCTGGTTCTATTCCTAATGTGGAAAATAATTTTGTATTTATTATTGTATTTTGTATTATATAGGCCCATTACAAAAATGTATTCAAATGGAACTGGCAAGAATAAAGAAGAAAGTAAATATAATAAATAATTTATCCTAGAAGTAGTAGTTGTGTTCATAGTTGGGCAAAGACTTTCATACCGATAGCTTCATGTCTTAGCTTCCTGTTGCTATAACTGAATACCCGAGGCTGGGTGATTTATAAAGAATAGAAATGTTTTTTTTTTTTTTTTTTTTTTTTTTTGAGAAGGAGTCTCGCTCTGTCACCCAGGCTGGAGTGAAGTAACCGGATCTCACCTCACGGCAAGCTCCCCCTCCGGGGTTCCCGCCATTCTCCTGCCTCAGCCTCCCGAGTAGCTGGGACTACAGGCGCCCGCCACCTCACCCGGCTAGTTTTTTGTATTTTTTAGTAGAGACGGGGTTTCACCGTGTTAGCCAGGATGGTCTCGATCTCCTGACCTCATGATCCGCCCGTCTCGGCCTCCCAAAGTGCTGGGATTACAGGCTTGAGCCACCGCGCCCGGCCAGAAATGTATTTCTTATGGTTCTAAAGGCTGAGGAGTCCAAGGCCAAGGGGCTACATCTGGTGAGGGCCTTCATGCTAGTGAGGACTCTGAGTCCCGATGTGGCACAGGGCATCGTGGTGGCCAGATAGCAAGTGGGCTGACAGTGCTAGCTCAGGTCTCTCTTACTCTTCTTATAAAGCCACCAGTCCCACTCCGGAGAAAACCCACTGGTCCATTAATCCATTAGTCCATGAAAGAATTAATACATTCATGAGGGCAGGGCCCTCAGAACTCCACTGCCTCGTAAAAGTGGCAACTTTCCATACTGCCACACTGAAACTCACCAATATGAGTTTCAGAGGAGACAAACATCTGGTGTAGCACCATGCACACATTTATAATAAAACCGAGTCCTACTCTATGTTCTATTTTTTAATCTGCTTCATAAAAATTTCGACAAATTGCCATGGCAATCCTTTCATGTCAATAGATCAGTTTACCATTGTACAAAGCAACCACAAATTATTTCTACAAACCCTTTTTGGTGGACGTTGAGGTTGTTTCCAGCTTTTCACTGTTGTACCCATGATGTGGTGATACTCCTTTTATGTTCAACCTTGCTAACCTTTCTAGGATTTCCTTGAGATAAATTCTGAGAAGGAGAATTGTTGAGTCAACAAAAAATATGTGTACACCAGCAGAAAGTGGGTCCCAATTTAAATTTCTACCAACAGCATTTTGCATTAGAGTTCCCAATTTCCACAGCTTCCCCACAGCATAGTATTGCTAGTATTTTTAATCTTTCACAAGCTGGGAGACAAGAAGTAGCTTGTTGGCATTATTTGATTTTTACATGTCAGTTAGAGTTGCTATATTTTAATAAGCTTATTGCCCATGTGTACTTTTACTGACGCAGTTTTCTGTTTATGATGTTGGTTCATCTATTATATAGAGACATTTTTTATTCATGATTTTTTGTAAAGATAGTAAACTTTTGTCAGTTCTGTGTATCTTATGGATATATACATGTATATCGAAATATATTCATTGAATATATATATTCATTTTGTTATTTGCATTTCAATCATATTTATACATTTATACATTTTAAACATTATGTGTAGATATTTTACTGGCTCAAGTTAAAAATGTCTATGTAACCAAATATTTCAGTCTTATACTTTATACTTTCTGGATTTGGTATCCTAACTCAACAGTTATTAAGGCTATTTACATATAAAAATCAACTGAAGTTTCTGTGAAACAGAAAAGTGATTTGTTTTTTTTTAAGATACAGTATTATTTCACATTACCCAAGGCGAGGTGACAATGAGAACTCAGGAAATTACTAGAACTGGAATTTCTATTGTCTTCTCTGCTCCTTACTGCATATTTGTTTCATTTTCTGGGTCTTTTTCTAATATTAAATTTTATCTTTGCTGCTATTCTATTGCTGTCTTTTATTTTGTTTTTCCTTTTCTAATTTTCTGAAATGAATGTTTTATTTTCTTATTTTGTTTTTGCATTAATAAAATATTTAAAACCATGAATATTTCTCTCTCTCTATATATATATACACACACATATATACACACATATATATATACACACATATATATATCTTTGGCTAGGTTCCTTAGGTTTTTATATATGTAAATTGGCATTTAACATCTTTAAATTGCATTTTTTTATTTCCTGTTTGTTGAGGACAAACTCTGTAAGATAATTGTATGATAGCATTATTTCTATTTTGGTTATTTGTTTCTAGTTTTCTATACTTTTTAATCAAAGAACGTGATCTTAAAATACCTACTTTTATGGTTTTATTGAGATTTTATTTGTAGACAATTTATAATCAATGCTTACAACATTTTATGTCACTCTATGCTATTCCATTTAATGGATTTACCCTCATTTATTTAACAATGTTTCATTTTGGCCATTTTGGATATTATTACATTTTTTGCTTATATAAATTTGCTTGAATACAGATCATTAACTATATCCTTAAAATAAATCTCAGGAGAATTGCTGACTCAGATAGACATTTTTAGATTTATTATATTAAATACAAATTGACCCCAAACTGGCTTGCAATTCATAATCCCACCATAAATGTAGGAGAAAGCCCTTTTTTTCTCTAGCACTGGAAAATGTTTGTTATTTTACATGGAATATTGCTTTAAGTTACAATTCTATGGTCTGCTTTTCTGTTAGTATAGTTTTGGCTTTTCTATAATTTCATAAAAATGGTATATTATAGCAAGTAGTCTTCTGTATCTGCCTTTATTTTTTAGATTCATCTAGATATAGACACACATTTGTTGATCCAGTCAGCAGCTGATGGACATTTTGGTAGACTCCAGTTACATCGATATATTTTATTTGTTAAGAGGAAAGCTGTTATGCATTCGAGTACAAGTCTACGTGTGGATACCGGATTCCTTTTTCTTGTGTAAATAAATAAGAGAGATATTACTGGAACACGGTAAGTGTATATTTAACATTATCAGAAACTGACAGACTGATTTCTCAAGTGGCTGTTCTACTGTGCATTCCCACAAGAGATGTATGATAGTTTCAGTTGCTCCATATCCTCACCAGCACTTGCTATTATAAGTCCTTCAAAATTTGGCATTATAATGAGTGTTTACTGATATCTCACTGTGGTTTTTATTTGCATTTTCCTAATACTAATGATATTGGACATCTTTTTATGTGTTTGTTTGCCATTCATATACTTTATTTGGTGAAGCCTCTGTTGACATCTTTTGTCCATTTTCTTATTGATTTGTCTTCTTTTTGTTGAGTTGTAAGAATTCTTTATATTTTACACTCAAGATACAATATTTATTAGATATATGTTTTACATATATCATATATTTATTAGTTATATGTCTTGTAACCATTTTGTTCCAGTATCTGGGTTGTTTCTTCATTTCCTTAACAGCATCATTGAAGAGCAAAATTTTAAAATTTGGTGAAGTCTAACTTACCAATTTTTCCATTTTATGGAATATGGTTTAAGTGTTATATTTAAGAATTTTTTGCCTAATCCAAGAGCACAAAGATTTATTTTCCTGTGTTTTGTTCTAGAAATTTTATGCTTTTAGGTCTTATATTTAAGGTTATAGTCTATTTCGAGTCAATTTTTGTATATGATCCGAGGTAAGGGCTGAGGTTCATTTTTATGCGTGTGGCTAGGATGTTATCCCAGTTTGGTTTCTTGAAAAGATTATCCCTTCCCTGATGAACTGCCTTGGCGTCTTCTTTGAAAATCAGATGACAATATCTGTGTGGGTCTCTTTCTGGATTCTCTATTAAGAGATCTTTCTTTCCAGTCCTGTGTAAGCTCCAGGAATTCTTTGTTACTCGGCTTTGCCATGGCTCCCTGCCTTGTCTCCATAGCTTCCTCTGAGGTATGTGCCTCAGCACTCAATTAATGATTCCAGGGATCCCTCTAGATTTCTACAGCTTCTCTCTGCAGCTCTCTCCTCTCCAGCACTCACCACCAACCCTAGCACTTTGGCCCCCTCAAACCTTGGTTTCTTTCTGTTCAACTCCAGAAGACCATTGGCTTCTTTGGTTTCCCCTTCCGCACCACAACCTGGAAATTTCCTCCTTGAAAACTTCCTGGGGCAATTGTCAGTCTTACTTCATTTGTTTCTTTAATCTCAGGAATCATGGCCCTGTGCTGCCTGATGTCTGATGTCTATTATAGAAACCATTCCTTCATATATTATTTTCTGTCTTAATTTTTTAAGACTATAGGGCCATTTTGGCCTTCTTATTCCATCACAGTCCAAGGAGGTAGTCAGCCTTCATTGAATGACCACACAGCTGTCACATTTTCTTTCCCTTAGAATTTTGTAGCTACCACTTTATTGTCTTTTTGCACTGAATGTTGCTGTTGAAGAGTCTGAGGCCAGCCATATTTTTTTCTGTCTGTATGTGACTGAGTTACTCTGATAGCACAGTTACAAGAGTCTGTTTGTGAAGTGCAGCCATACCCACCTAAATTTTGTTTAGATTATTCTGGTTCATTTTATTCTCCTTTCATGTAGTTTCTCTTTTCAATTTGCATATTTAGTTTATTACAGAAACATTTTTCTGTGTCATATTTCTAAATTGTGTGTTCCACTTGTTGAAATTTTACTTGCAGACACACCAGTTATCCTCGTATTTGGTTGTCTTTGACCTTCATATCCACTATCCACCCTCTCGTAATTGCTTTATTCCCTTTATATTTTTGCTGTCGATTCACTGTGACTTTCTTCCACAATGATAATTCATTTTTAGCTAAAACTTTTTCTAACTTATGTATTAAATCTTAAGTTATATGGCTTGGAGTCTCAACTGGGTTTCTTTGAAGTTTTCTTTTAACTTATCTCTGTTGTTTTATATCTCATTATTAGTCCCTTGTGTAATTGAATCCTTCTTATTATAAGTAAGTTCTTACATAGCATAATACATGCAGAGGAAACTGCTTCCGCCCATTGGATTGGATGTTTTTCCAGCCTGAGGTGTGCTTACCCTTTCTTTTCTTTTCTTCTGCTATGTTGGGGTAGATCCCATTGGATTGGATGTTTTTCCAGCCAGAGGTGTATTTACCCTTTCTTTTCTTCTCCTTTGTTTGGGTAAATCCTAGGTTATTTCTTTTCATCTGGCTTAGTTTAACATGAGCAGTTCTATCCAACCATTGGTTTATACGAATCCATGATTAGTGAGTTCCCCTGACATCCTTCTTACCTTATCTGGGGTGATTTGTCTTAGCTTCTCCATGCATCACTCTTTGACTGGATGGTTTTCTATCATTTTTTTTCTAAATACATCCAGGAGGGAAAAAAGTATACAGATCTTTGCCAAAGCATGTAAGTCAGATTGGTTTAAGCTCGCAGAAGTTTGGGGTAAGGGAAATCTTTCATGTGACATGATGCAGGGCTTCCAAGAAGGTTTCCAGGACATCATTTTGCTCTTTCTGCATCTCTGGGTTGCGTTTCTCTTGGCTCTGCTCCCAAGTTCATGGACTTGGATCCTCATTCAGAACTTTTATCCTCTCAGCTTCAAGTTTATTGCAAGAAAGAATCGTATGCCTCTCCCCTAGAAATCTCTCAGCATTTTACTCGCTCTAATGCTGCCACACACCTACACACCTAGAGCTGGACAGAAGCAGGGAGAGGTCTTGTTGTGTTGTAATTAGGATTACTGCTGATTCATTCTGAGTTTGGGGAGGCAGAATCGATGATCTTGCTTCCATAAGCTCTTAGCTAATCAGAATCTCCATGCAGTCAAGGACCTTTTCTAACTAGGCTTGGTAATTGCACAGGGCATGGCAATGGGGACTATCTTGCCCCTCTCCTCAGAGTAAGAGGCAGCCTGAGACTCTGACCCGGAACAGGGACTTCCTAAGGGATGGGCTAGGGCAGACTGAGTCTGGGTGTGCATAAAAGGAAGGTGATGTCAGAGCCTGTGATGAAGAGGCCTCTGCAAGTTGAAAACATTCTAGAACACGAAGCCCTCACTTCCATGCTTTAGGAAATGAAATATGTAAAAACTAAATTTCTATTGTGCTTTAGTAACTGCTAAGAAATAAATACCTGTATCTCATTCTTAGGAGAGCTTTCCTTAGTGCTGTATTATGTCTCATTACCAACTTTTTCCTCAATTGCAAGAGCAAACTGAAATTATGTACCAGGTGGAAACTAGGTGAATAATAAATCATTCCACCAGTGATAATGTTCTGTGGATTATTGACATGAACTTCACTGTGAGAAATAAAGGATTTATGTCATAAGTCTTATAATTTCTCAAGTTAGAGGGAAAATATCCTTTTGCCAAAGTGTAGATATTTCTGAGAGTCCTGTGATTTTTGAGTGAGGAACACGAGGGTATTCAATGCATTATGAAATCATCTGAAGCAGGTCATGGAAGGTGCTGGTCATGGTGGTGGTGCATGCCTGTAGTCCCAGCTACTCAAGAGGCTGAGGCAGGAGGACTTCTTGAGCCCAGGAGTTCAAGATTGCAGTGACCTATGATCACACCACTGCACTCTAGCCCGGGTGACAGTAAAAGACCCCATCTCAATGAATAAATACATAAAATAAAATAAAACAACACTGAGACCATTTTCATCAAATTTCTTGAAAACAGTGATAAGGAGATTTTAAAATCAACTAGAGGAAAAGGGTACACCACCAAAACTACTGATAATAAGCAATAAAGGATGAATCTCAAAAAGAGTTTGCTGCCTAAAAGAAATTAGAAACAACATACTACGGGATTCCATTTATATGAAGATACAGAGTAGGTAATACTACCTAGGGTGATAGATTTCAGAATAATGGCCATCTTTGGCAAGAGTTGGGAGATTCTATTGGGGGAAGAAACATCAAAGAACTTTCTAGATTGATGGAAATGTTTACTGTCTTGAGAGCGGTATGCATTTCACTAGTTTATACACTTGTCTTTACTCATTGGCATATCCCTTAAGATCTGTACAATACATGTGTACTCTTCATCAGTGAAAAGCAATTCAAGAAAAAAAAAGAGTTCAAATGTGGTAAGGATCTGGGGGAGGGCCTAATTATTGTTTTTTTCTGGGTGAGTAGAGGAATCTTCCAGCAAAAAGACCTGTCCTCTTGATTTTAGTAATTGTTAACACTTGGGCGTAACTTGGAAAAAGAGGAGGAGAGGGAAGAATAGTTGGGTAATATAAAAATAGATAGTTCTGAACCTATTCATTATTCAATCTGGTACATCCCAGAGATCAGAATAACCATCCTGACTGTGGTTACTAAAAGTTACCTCTTGGTGGGGACAGGTCCTGAACAAAATCATTGAAGGACTCTGGTGTTGTCTCAGTGTATTAGTCCGTTCAGACATACCTGAGACTGGGTAATTTACAAAGGAAAGAGGTTTAATTGACTCATAATTCCATATGGCTGGGAAGGCCTCACAATCACGGCAGAAGACAAAGGCGGAGCAAAGGCACATCTTACATGGTGGCAGGCAAGAGAGCACGTTCCCTTTATAAAGGGAACTGCCCTTTAAAAAACCATAGATCTCGTGAGATTTATTCACTATCATGAGAACAGTATGGGTAAAACCCACCCCCATGACTCAGTTGCCTCCCATAGGGTCCCTCCCACAACACATGAGGACTACGGGACTACAATTCAAGATGAGACTTGGGTGGGGATGCCGCCAAGCCACATCACTCCGTTTTTCCTTCCTTGCCCTGCCCCACAGCCAATCAATGATCAAGAACTGCTTTTTTTCCTCCTAAGGCTGAATAACTTTATGAGAATGTTTCTGTATGATGTTTAAAAGCAACTTCTTATGTGCTTTCCACACATTGATTTTGCCTTTTTTTTTTTTTTTTTTTTTTTTTTTTTTTTTTTGCTTATCCTCCTAGACAGTATTCCTGGTCTCAGCATTTTAATTTTAATTGACATCTATTGGGCCCTCTAAGCGTGATGGGCAGTATCTGATTTTCTGCAGAGAAACCCAAATGCCCAGTCCTCAAGTAAAATAGAAGACAAGACAAGTAATTGCAGTTAATATCAATAATTGCAGGAGCGCCGCCTCAAGCTGTGTTTTAGAGGAAAGGAGCTAAATGGCTGGGTGTAGGGGAGGCCTGGGGAGAGCAGGCAGACGGCCAGCCACTGACTGGCCTGAGACAGGATCAGAAAGCCAGTGTGCCAGGGAGCTAAGAGGACTCTGTAGACTCAAGAAGGGCTCTAAAAGATGAGGGTGATGAGGTGTTCAGGAGGGCAAGAGGCGGGTGAGCTCCTCAAAGCCTGGGAGGAGGATAGGGGAATTGACTCTGATGTCAACAGGGACCTTGAGCCTATGAGAGGCAAAATGAAGATGGTGAAGAAGGATGAAGGGCTTCCCTGTGGTAATCAACAGGGCCCTGGCACAAACACCTATGAAAACACGCTTCTGTGTGACAATGATGAATGCCTGTAGACTTTAGAAAGAGTTGAGAATTTTTGGGGTCCAGCAGAGAAGATATTATGAGGAAAGAAGAGCCATCTGCCTCCCCATCATGTTACCAAGGCTGTTCACTTTCCAATAGCAGATGTCTGACAAAGGCAACTTGTTTCTGTCTTCTTAGCTCACAGTCTCTGCCTCCTCAGCCCTGCAGCGTTAACAAGCAAAACTGTGCTTAGCAGAGCTTTGTAATTATGGCCTGCATGTACATAAGCCTGGCTCTGCAGACCACAACAGCAGAAAAATCCAAAGCCTGGTGACATCATGGGCTACCTGGCCCCACCTCAACCTGGGCTGTTCCTTGGAGATGCACTCAGGAGGGAGCCACCCACCCTGCTGGGCTCTGAAGTGACCAGGCTGTCTGCTGCTACTGTCTGGGGCCCATCCTCCTCTGCTCTGACAGCCCAGACACCTTCACTGAGCACCTCCTGGCTACTGAGGTTGCTTTAGGAGCTTGAGTCTGAGGAGCCATGGAGATCAGCAGAGCCTAGGCTGCTGGAGTTTACAGCCCTGGGGGTAGGGAAAGAGGGCATGACAGACATCAAAGGAGCAAATAAACCCACAAGTAATTCCAAACTGTGATGGGGGCTGTGGAAGAGAGTGGCAGAAGAGATGGGTGCAGGGCGATCTTCCAGAAGCCACCAGTAAGAAGGAACCAGGTGCATTGGTTGGAGAAGCCCCAGGCAGGAAGGAGCTTGGCTCTGGCACTGAGAGAAAGGAGTCGTGGTTGGAGCCCAGTGGGCAGGGGTGGGAGGCTCAGAGCAGCCAGGAAAGTCAGGCAGAGCCTCGTGGGAGTTTGGATTTTATTCTTCATGGAGGCTTTTAAGCAGGGGGCTAGCAGGACCTGGTTTCCATTTTGTGAGGTGCCCGGGACGAAGTGTGAAGAATGGATCATCTGGGAGAGTGGGTGGGAAGCTGGGGAGCCACTGCAGACTTTGGAGGGGTGCAGGTAGTCACAGGAGAGAAGGGCGAGATACATGGAGAAGCCAGTGGGAAGAGGACTTGGGCCCTCTGGGAGGTGGACTGGAGTTGGGACATGGAGGCAGGGATAGGGATGACTGCAGAGAAACCAAGTAAGAGTAAGAGGCAGGTCTGAGACAGCAGTAGACAGCCAGGAGGAGCTGAGCTTGCAGGAGAGGGCCCCAGAGTGGTGCTGTTTAGAGACGTTCCCATGCGGATGGTGTTTAAAGGTTTGGGGCTAGAAAAGGCCCCCAGGGACAGAAATGGGGAGGGCAGGGCAGGAAGGTGGAGCTCAAGTTCTCCACCGGTTTTGCAGCTCTCTGGCCCCTGTGGAGGGGAAGTCCCACTCTGGGCAAGTCACCTGCTGGTGGCCTCTGCCAGGAGGTGCCCATTGCTCTGCAGGCTTTGGGGTCTGTAGCTCTGTATAAACAGACTTCAAGTATGCTAAGAGTCGTTGGCTGGCAAACGGTGCAACGTGGGGTAACACACCCTAAGTGCCACTTTCTCCCAATTCATTCATTCATTCATTCATTGATTCATTCATTCATTCATAAGCCTAATGAGCTGGGCCCCTACCACAGAATGCAGCTTCCCTCATGAGGGCTGGGCCGTGGCCCCACCCAGAGGGCACGACACAAAGGTTCAGAACCAAGATGCCACCAGTGTCCTTTCTGCTCCTCCCAGGGAACTGCCTTTTGTCTGAAACCTCCCTAAATAGCCTGAGTGAAATCCCCTGGAAGAAGTCGGCTAGACAGCAGGCCCAGTGCCTGACTCGGTCGCTCCTCCTTCTCTTTGTGCCTTTTTAACTTTGACAGATGCTGCCTTAAGGACAAGCGAGCCCTCTTCAACACCCCCCAAACAGGCGCCTTATCCCCACCTCTTTCCTAAGGAGGCCGCCAGGCCCAGCGACCTCACAGCTCTCCCACCTTCCTCGCACCAGAAGCGCACCGGGTGCCCTGCGAGTCCCATACCTGCTGCAAGACCAGGGCGAGTCCCCAGCCAGGCCACTTCCTGGTGCACTGGGATAGGGCAGGGAGAGGCAGGGCCCTGCCTTTGCTCTCCTCCAGGTGTGAGTGCCTGCCATACCTTGACCCTCTCTCTACGCACCTGGGTCCCGGCGGAGGGGCTGGGCCAGGCCTCCCCGGAAGGGGCACCAGCCTTGGGTAAACGGACACCCACAGTGCCTGGGTGCTCTCAGGGCAGGGCCTCAGGGCCATACCCGCCGCGCAGGTGGGGCGGGCGCCCTGGGTGCGCTCCCCGCGCCGGGCACCAGGCGTCGCCCCCGCTCCTCTCAGCGCCCGGCCCGCCCCCGCCTGCGGAGGCCGCAGCCGGAGCTGGAGCCGAGGCGGCGGCGGGACCGGCCGGGGCCGGACAAATTTCCCCCTGCTCCGCTGCGGACCGCGGGCGGCGTAGCCGGCGCGAGCGGCTTCAGGAACCCACGGCTTCTGCGCGTCCCGCGGACCCTTCTCGCGCCCGGCGCGACAGCGGCGCCCCCCGATGGGCGGCGGGCGGCCGCCGGGAGATGCGGAGCCCGCCGCCCGCCCGCGATCTGCGCGACCGGACCGGCCCCCCCGAGGTGAGCGCGCGCGTGCGGGCGGGAACCCTGCGCTCCTGTGGGGGACCGTGCGCCCCGGGCGGCCCGAGTAGGCCGGGGACGCTGCCTCGGCCGCCGCCGCGGGAGGGAGGGGCCTCTCCGAGGCTCAGAGTCCCGACCCTGTCCCTGCCGCCCCCGCGACGCGCCCAGTACCAGCGGCTGGGGACTGCATGACGCCCGACCCCGGCCCGCGGCGGGTACCTTCACCCAGAGTCCCCAGTCCAACTTGGCGACCACAGTGGCAGTGCTCACTCTCCCTCTCGGTAAACAGGAGGAGGGCGCGCGTGTCTGCGGGTGGCGGCAGTGCGCGGGGGCCGGCGGCAGGGCGGCGTACGTGAAAGCGGGCGACACCGAGAGGGGGTGCAGGCCTCGTGTGGGGGGCTGCGCGCACGCGAGGCTGTAGGCTGGCGCCTTTGAAGAAAGTGGCTCGAGTTGTGCCAACTCCGGGAGGGGCCGGCGCGCTGCCAGGATGCTGCCCCACAGCCGGGCGCCCGCGCCTTCCCAGGGAGGCAGGCAGAGCGGGATGCAGCAGCCGCGGAGGGTCGGAGATGCGGCAGGGAGACCCTGGCAGGTGGTCCAGGCCAGATTCCCGCGATTTGCAGGGTCGATAACCCCCGAGGGCTCCTGGGCACAGAGGCCAGCGCGGTGCCAATTCTGAGCGCTCTCGGGACCATCTGGGGAAGGCTGGGCAACCCACAGGATGGGGAGGCAGAGCCAAGCCGGATGGAGACCGCGCTGGACCTGACCTAAATTCCTTCCAGGCATGCAAACCTTTCCAGAAGGGTTAGCCAATTATGCTTGCAGAATTATGATATTGATTTGTCTTGAGTCCTGACCATTCCATCAGAGTTTCAATCCAGGAAACTCAAAGAAAGAATATAGTTCTCTGCTTGTATTTTAGAGTGAATGAGGGTATGGGTGAGTTGAATGAACACCAGCAAAGAGTGATCACGTGATCCAGAAATTACTGTGTCCATGTCCAGTCAGCTCTGCCTTTGGCCCCAGGTACCCCTTGACCCAGGGCGTCTGGAGGTCTTTGTGTCCCAAAGATGGATGAAGTTCTGCCTCTGCACACTAGCGACTCTTGCCCATTTAAACTGTATGTGGGGGTGGTGGGGTGGAAGGGTGTTTCCAAAACTGGGACGCTAGGCCAAAGGAGGGCCTGAAATGGTGGGGGCCAGTGGCTGCACAAGCATCTGACCACCACGGTCACTCAGCCAGCATGGTATGGGCAGAGCTTTGTGCTATGAACAGGGTTGGGGTCTGTACTTTCCAAGCATAGGCTCTTGGCATTTGGGGAGCAAAAGGTCAGAGGTGAGGTAGAGCAGGCCCAAGAGGTGGGGGCTGCGCTGTCAGTGAGAGGGGCCTGACGCAGCACCCAGCCCTTCCCAGACAAGGCCCTGCCCCTGAACGTGACCTTGGGGGCCAAGATTTTGTTCATTGATGTTGGTGATGCCTGTGAGTCACCACCGCCCCCTCCCTGCTCCAACAGACTGTTCCCATGTGGACAAGAGCTAGGAGCTAGATTTGTCTCTGGAAAAGGTCAGGTCACTGGATGTGTCCAGATGGCTTGGGACTTAGTCATACACTCTCTCATCAGTTCCAGTCAAACCAGTTGAGGGCAGTGGATGAGGGCGTTGTTGTCTTTATGTGTGATACTTCTTGGAGGCCCTGGGTGGACACAAAGTGAGGATAATGCAGAAAGCCATAGGGAGGCCACCTCTCATTTCTGTGGGGGCCACCCAGCTGAGAGAGACACGCTCCCTGTGTCAGCACCCCCACCTCCACGGAAGCCTGGAGGAGGTCCTGAAACACTCTGCCCTCATGGGAGCCCCCTCTTCTCCAGGGATGCATGTGTGCAAACTATTGTCCCTGAGAGTAGATGTGGCTATGCATGTACATCATTGCCCCTGAGAGGAGAGGTGGCTGTGTGTGCAAAGCATCGTCCCTGAACCCCAATAGAAGATGCAGTCACAGTGGGGGTGATGGCAGATGCATCAGTTTCAACTGGTGAAAGTATGCTTCTCCCAGCCGTGCCTCAGTGGGTCCACTGTGCTCCATTGCCACCACCATTAGCCTAGTCTAAGGTGCACCACTGATCAATATTCCCTCTCTGAAGGTCAGAGGCATGTTTCCAGGCCCGGCCACTCCTCTGCAGTTCTCCTCCGCAGCTGCCCACTTGACATTTATCCCTGGGATGTCAAATGCTGCTTGACTCAATGTGTCAAAATCAAACTTGTGATCTCTCCTCCCCTTCCAGTACTTTCCCAGTGTTGTCTTTATCCATCCAATTTCACCAGCCTCCATGTTGCTTCTGAAATATGTGCCGGACTATAGTTTCCATGAAGAGAGGACAATACTGTATCTCCAGTGCCCAGCCATGTACTTGCCAGTGGAGCCTTGAGGACTCCTGGCCATGGATCAACAACTTGGAATTGAGATCTTCCCGAAGTACATGTGCTGATGGAGCAAGTGTGTGTCTGTTGCGTGGATGTTGTATGGTTGATAGGCAGTCACACATTTTTGCTGATGTGGATGGGCATGGTCCATCCAGGGGTCATGTGGCCAGCCCTTCTGGAGATGCTGGACTCACCTGCTAAAATGACTGTTGACTTGGACCAGAGACACCCCAAGTGACCTCCCAGGGAGGCAGGCTTGGGAGCAGAGAGGGAACAGGATCGAGGCTGCCCTGTATTCCCTTGCTAGACAAGTATTTTTCATTTATAATATCTGAGTCACCCTTACAGAAGTTCTGTTGCCAAAGCAGGAATGAATGTATCCATTAGGGTAAGACTGGCCTTCTTAATATTTGAATATCACTTGAGAAAAAAAACTACAGTTCTAAGAACATCTCTAGTTTTTCTTTTGGCTTTTTTCCTGCTAAACCAATGGCTTTGTCTAATGGCTTTGTCTTCCATGAAGCTCCCAAAGCTTTCCAGATCCCAAGACTCAGCTCCCTGCTCTCAGTCTCCTTCCCCTTTATCTCCATCTTAGGAACTCCTACCCATACCTCAAGGCCCACCTCAAAAGTCTCAGTCTCCACAAAGCTTTCCTGGCCCCCGACCTGAGAGGAATCTCTCTTACTCTTGGTTCCATAGAACATTATTTGTGCCTGTCCTAAAGCACTTACTGGACTCAACTTTGATTTCCAGTTCACTTGCTCAAGTAGTTTATCTCCTCCACTAGGCAGCCAGTGCTTTAAGGGTGAAGGGTGTGTCTCTGAGAGGGTGTACTTTGGGTTCACTCGGTCAAATTCTGACTCTGGTGCGACCTTGGCTAAATGACTCAAAATGCAGACTTCAGTGTTCTCTTCTCTAGAATGGGAGTCATCATTGCTACTTCCCAGGGCTGCTGCTGTGAGGGGAACATAGGATACATATAACTGACATGCCACATGGCTGGTATGCAGTAAATCATGGTTATCTTTCCCCTATAACATCTAATGCTGTGCATTGCACATGTAAGAATCAATGAAGTTAGGCCAGGCACGGTGGCTCAAGCCTGTAATCCCAGCACTTTGGGAGGCCGAGACGGGCGGATCACGAGGTCAGGAGATCGAGACCATCCTGGCTAACACGGTGAAACTCCGTCTCTACTAAAAACTACAAAAAACTAGCCGGCTGAGGTGGCGGCGCCTGTAGTCCCAGCTACCCGGGAGGCTGAGTCAGGAGAATGGTGTAAACCTGGGAGGCGGAGCTTGCAGTGAGCTGAGATCCGGCCACAGCACTCCAGCCTGGGTGACAGAGTGAGACTCCATCTAAAAAAAAAAGAATCAATGTACTTTGAAGTTTGAGGCTGAAATCCCAGCACTTTGGGAGGCCGAAGCACACAGATCACTTGAGGCCAGGAATTCCAGACCAGCACGGGCAACATGGTAGAACTCTGTACCAAAAACACACAAAAAATTAGATGAGTGTGGTGGTGCACACCCTGTAGTCCCAGCTACTCAGGAGGCTGAGGTGGGAGAATCATCTGAGCCTGGGAGGTCAGGGCTACAGTAAGCCATGTTCACACCACTGCTCTCAAGCCTGGTTGACAGAGTAAGACCCTGTCACAGGGAAAAAAAAAAAAAAAAAAAAAGAATCAAGGAAGTTTGAATGAATACATGAACCAAGCAAAAACCATGCGAATAGATACCTTTTGTGCATCATCCAGATTGGTAAGTCAAATCAGTATGGTGTGACATGCTAAATAACTTTATTTTTTGCATGACAATCTAAATGATTATTATGTAAATTTTGTGTGATGAAGTATTTTAATCCCATAATGTTATCACTTACCATGAAGGCCATCATTCTTCAATATGCACCATTGACTCCAGTGATCGATGAGGCAGAAATGCAACTTGCTATGCACATTAACCAGTCTCGTGGCCTGAATTACACCTGGCTGGGTGTGAGGCACCGCAAAAGCAAACGAAACCCAGCCCTGAGAAGCAGTGTGGCCTAAAATGAGGTGTATGCAATCAGGGTAACAGAGCAGCTTCTAGACCAGAACATAAAGCTAAGAAGCTGTGGCCAACCCTAGAAACTCTCAGAACTTCACTTTGCTTATCCAAAGAAAGGGGCTATCCTGGGCCATCTCTGAGTCCCTCACAGCTGCCGCACTTCCGCCCGATTTCACCCCTCCCCACCACTGGGCAGGAAGGGCTGCTGACTCTGTACAAGGCTGGCTTCCAGGCGGGGAGGCTGCCTGTTTCTTGGCTCAGCACTTGGGCCACATGGCTCCCTGCTCTGGACACCAAATCTAGAGAGAGAAAGGAGAGGCCTGTGGGTACATGGAGCACGCTGCCAATTTTAGGTACTGGCCCTGGACATATCAAGAGTTTATTTTAGAGGATTAACTTCTCATTATTTTGTCACTAGGATTTTCTTTTTCACCAAAAGCAGAGTGCTGGATGATATTTTAGATGGTTGGGATTTTAGATCAGCCATACCTGAGGCAATAGGGGTTGGTCTAATGTTACTAATCCTTGAGCAGACACAGATGAGCAGTTGTGGGGCCGGTCACTGCTGGATGTGGGCTAGAAGACCCCTGGTTTGGGGATTATGAAGGCAGCCTCCTTTTCTTCCCTGGGATCTGGCTGCTGTTCTCCCAGTCATACCCATCATGGTCTGCCCCGTCCAGGTGTTCCATGTGAGGAGTTTTGATGTGGTGCACAGCCTTTGAACTGTTACAACACCCTGCTCACAGCCAGAAATGTGGGCCCCAAGTCTTTCTTTCAACTATACGAATACTTCAGAGGCTTTGATTGAGCTTATGAAATAAAAATTCTTAACAATATATTTCAGAAAATAAACATATCCTTTTATATTGATTCCAATGAAATAGGGGCCAGATAAAATATTTTAAAAGGGCATCTGTTTTTAAAAATGTCTTTCAAATGCAATCAAGAATGTTCAGTTAATCCAGTCTGTTATGTATATTGTAACAAGTAACAAAAGAGGCAGATAAATCTTTCTCCCAAAAACAAATATAAAGTCCAGCAGGGAGTAGGGAAATGTTTGAAGAAAAGAAAATGATTCTTAGTTATGTGCTAAAAACCAACTATGTTTTGGGCAGGTGCTTTGATGTTAGTGTTTGTTGGGTGGAGAGTAAAGAATTGATAGGAAAACTTGTTCGGATCCCAGGTCTGGGTGCTGGCTACACATTTGATCCAATGGAAGGGCTAGCATGGGAACAATAGCGTTTGGCTGTGAGCGCCCTGGGCAGGTACATGTCATCAGCTCCCAGGGATGGACAGCTGGTCCCACAATGCCTGGGGTTCAGAGCTCACTCTGTGCATGTATGTGACATGGAGAGATGGACGAAGGTAATAGAACTGAGTAGGTGCCTTTCCAGGTAGCAGTGGAAGAGGCCAATGGCAGAGGCTCTCCCTGCCGTGATTTTACTGTCTGAATACCAGTCACAAGTGGAAGCCATGGGACTTTATTTTCAAGGGGAGGTGACACAGCCTGGGACTCAGGGAAAGGACTTAGGAGCAGAAGGACTGGTTTCATAGAGGCCCATGAAACTAAGGCTCTGGACAAGGCAAGGGACTTCCCCTGGCCCAGTGTGAGCCTAAGTCTTTACAGTAGGGAGCATGATGCCACCAAGGGAGCTGCATGGGGATCAGTGGAGGTGGTACGCAGAGGCCTGGCCCCATGCTCACCAAAGGGCCAGTGGTCTTACACAAGCCAAGGGACCAGGGGACCAGAATCAAAGGCCTGAGGTGATGTGAGCCCTGACTTCTCCTTTGCCACAGTCACTTTGTCCTCAAGGCAAGTCACTTAATTTCTATTCAATAAATGCAGAAACATAATTTTTGGTTATTAATGTCCCCAAATCTGTTTGGACATTTCCAGCGGAACATTAGTCACCAGTTTTGTACTAGGGAGAAAATTAGTTCCATCTTTCTTCTCAAGTGAGATTTTAAAATGTCCTATCACGTAGCTACTTGATTACAGTGTATTATTTTAAATGACCTCTGTACTCAGTCCTTTTATTTTGGCGTCCTCTCACTCCAGAAGGACTTGGTAATTTTCAGGCTGTGTCTCCGCAATAGGGCTTTCACAGGTCTGCGGTGCAGACTGGTTTACTCTCCCCGACTCGTCGGCTAACATGCACGAGGGCGCTCTGAGGGTCGGGAACGCACCCACCAAGCACAGCCCAGACAAAATGGAAGCCCCTGTCCAGGCAGGTTCCCAGTGAAACTCTGGGGAGCTCCAGCCTTCCTTTCTTCTCCGGTTTATAAAGAGGCCAGCCTCAGAGGTGGACACCTACTTCCATGATTTGATGTCCGACCCTGGGACTCTCCTCTCTACCCTGCCCCCACCTCATCCACCAGCCTTTTGGTCTGAAATCCTTGTCATGGGGTAAAGCTTTTTATTTTGTTGTTGGAAACACAGTATATGGTTTGCCTGTGTGTCCCCTTCAAATCTCACGTTGAAATGTGGTCCCCAGTGTTGAAGGTCAGGCCTGGTAGGAGGTACTGGATCATGAGTCAGGTCCCTCCTGATTACTAGCGCCATCCCTTTACTGATGAGTGAGTTCTTGCTCAGTTAGTTCACTTGAGATCTGGTCATTTTAAAGAATGTGGCACCCCCCACCCACTCTCTCTCTTGTTCCCACGCTCGCTGTGACATGTTGGCTCCCTCCCTCCTCTGCCTTGATTGGAAGCTCCCTGAGCCTCACCTGGAGCAGGTGCCAGCATTATGCTTTGTGCACAGCCTGCAGAACTGTGAGCCAATTAAACCTCATTTCTTTATAAATTACCCAGCCTCAGGTATTCCTTTATTGCAATGCAAGAACAGACTGACATACACAGCACAGGTGGAAATACAGGCTTTGCAGACAGTGGCGGCCTGGTTTTCTGACACCAAAATTATTCCCAGGACAGGCGCTACTCTTAACTCTTCTAACCCCATCCACTTGTTACAAAACACACTTTCAGAAAAAGGCTAGGTTGTTACTGAGGTAACATGGGATGGATCTTTGGAGGTGGGAAGGTCTCCAGACTCCTCTGGGGAAGACAAAGTAAATCCTCCCTATGGAATGCTCCAGCTCGTTTTCTAGATTCCAGAGAGACCTGCTAGTAAATTCAACTAAGAGGCTGGTTTCCAGCACAGAATATTTCCTACAGATGTCGGTGTTTCTTTCCAAATCCTTCCTCTCTTCAGGGTACTTTCCCACTGTTCTACTGTTCTGCACGTAGGAGAGAAAGCATTTCTCAGATGGTGAGCTTTTATCTTCCAATGGTTGTCAACTAAGGAGACCTGGAAGTTCCCTTTCCACCTGGAATGTGAGCCCTGCATGCTGGGCATGAGATAAGGACCAAGGAATGACCCAGGACAATTTCAGAGCATGGGGGTGGCATATCCTCATGTCAGGGCGTGGAGCTCATATTCAGACCCAAACACTCTGAATCTCTGAAGCAGAAGCTCTTTTACAATTCCTGGGGAGGAAATCAGTATGAATTAATAAAAAGCCTGAATATTGTGGATTTTTATTACATTCGAGATTTATAGTAACTCAATCCAGGCCAACAAAACATTGCCTTCAGGTACTTACTTTAATGAATAGAAAGCATGTAAATGCTCTTGCAAAGAGAATAACACATTTTAGCATCTTAGATATGTAAAAATAAAACTGTACAGTCTTGGTTGCACTAGGAAGTCTACTTATCAAAAAAAGAAACTTCTGTTTCCAGCCACATTATTTCAAATCATCCCAAAACTTACATTGTTACTAGTCAAAATTTTTCCTTGTGATTAACACTTTTTTCCAGTATGGTTTTCCTCTTTCTGAAAGCAGCCTTAGTTTCATAAACAGTTGGACATTTAAGTACTGGACGAAAAAGTACTGTGAACCAGTAACTTCATCTTTAATTTTGAATTACTGTTGACTCAGCGCTCTCTTTTCCTAAGCTCATAGCAGCCCTTCATTCAGTGCATCAGTAAGTCAATAAATTACTTTTTGCCAAGGTTGCAAACATCAGCTAAAGTTCAGTCATCTACTGGAGATGTAATCAGTCTGTCCATTTAAATTCCTTTGCGCAAAGTCCAGATTTTGGCCCAAAGTAATATAAAAATGCAAGAGCCAGAAATTTAATAATTTTGTACTGTGTTGTGCCAAGCCAGGACTATTCTTAGCTAGCCAACAAAATTCTTTCACAGGATGTTTTTTGGTTTTCATCAAATGTAGGTAGTGTTTAAGAGTCTGTAATATCATGTAGAAGGAACAAGTGGAAGTATTAAACCTTTATTGACTACCTACAGTGTATAGAGGATCTATGACTTACAATGGTTTTATTATAGTTTCTCAAATTTACAATGGGTTTATTGAGTTTTGGGTACACTTTCAACTTATGATATATTCTATTTACAAGGGGTTCATCAGGATATGACCTCACTGTAAGCCCAGGAACATCTGTACAAGCACTGCTTAGCACTGGAGTTACCAAAAAAACGGCACAATGGCTTGTGACATCCTGTGGATGCTCCAGGTCCACAGGAAGACAGAACTCACTTCCAGGGAGTGTTAAATGTGATGCTGGATGCTCTTGTGGAAGAGTGGAGACCTGGAAGGGCCTCCCCAGGTAGCGCAGTGACATGGTCTGGCTCTGTGTCCCCACTCAAATCTCATTTTGAATTGTAATCCAAATAGTGATCCCCACATGTTGGGGGAGGGACCTTGTAGGAGGTGATTAGATCATGAGGGTGGTTCCCCCGTGCTGTTCTCATGATAGTGAGTGAGTTCTCATGAGATCTGATAGTTTTATTAGGGCTCTTCCCCCTTCACTCTGCACTTCTCCTTCCTGTCACCTTGTGAAGAAGGTGCCTTGCTTCCCCTTCCACCATGATTGTACGTTTCCTGAGGCCTCCTCAGCCATGCTGAACTGTGAGTCAATTAAGCCTCTTTCCTTTATAAATTATCCAGTCTTAGGCAGTTCTTTATAGCAGTATGAAAACAGACTAACACAAGCAGGCTTGGTTTACTGGGCCATTTCATAGGCAGCTGACAGAGATTGAGCATTCCAGACAGAGGGGCTGCCATGTACTTGCTTGGCAATAGGAAGTGGTGTGTCCTGTCGGGGAAGAGCAGGTGTCTGCATGGAGCTGTAGCCCAGGGACAGAGGGGATGGGACAAAAGAGATGGAAAGTTTTAGGATCACCCAAACACTTGTGCACCATCTAGGAGTCTGGATTATGTCTGATGGACCAGCAGTTCTTAACCTGTCTTAAATTATGACCCACTTTGAGATTCTAAGGAAGACTATGGACTCATTCTCCAGAAAAACGCATGTGTGCACACAGTCATTTTTATAGTTTCAGCGAGTCTTTCCTAACACCCCTCCTCCCATCCTGAGGCTCGCAGGTTCCAGGTGTATCCCGTTTGTGCGGCCTGGCCAGCCCCACAGAGCCCAGCAGCATGCTCAGCTGTGAGTTTGAGAAGGGGCCCCCTGCTGGCTGTGTGTGGTAAGTCAGAATGGAGGTGATGGGGGAAACCAACTCAGCAGATTGGATTCATAGGCAACATGACCATGCGGGTGAGAGGATGAGGGTGAGAACCAAGGCCCCGCAGTTTTCCGCCAGGGTGACTGGATATATCCGGACTAGACATAGGCTTACGGGATGATGATGCACCCAGGATGTGAACTGAGTTTGAGGGTGCCAGAGGGGGAAGCCGCTCCAACATGTGGAATCCAAGCAGCTGATTCCAGCAGGAAGAGTCTGTCCAAAGGGAAGTGAAGAGAGTTTTTCAGCATGAAACTGATGGTGCCAATGTTTGTGCTTCATTGCGCTAAACTGTCATCTTTGTTTTTATTAAAAATGGGCTTACAGGGCCAGGTGCAGTGGCTCATGCCTGTAATCCCAACACTTTGGGGAGCTGAGGTTGGAGGATTGCTTGAGGCTAGGAGTTTGAGACCAGTCTGGGCAACATAGTGATACTGTCTCCAAAAAATATTTAAAATTAGCCAGGCATGATGCTGAGTGCCTGCTGTAGTCCCCGAGTGCCTGTAGTCCCCGAGTGCCTGTAGTCCCCGAGTGCCTGTAGCTGCTCCAGGGGCTAAGGCAGGAGGATCGCTTGAGCCCAGGAGGTCGAGGTTGCCATGATCATGCCACTTACTCTGGCCTTGGTGACAGAGCGAGACCCTGTCTCAAAAAATTTTTTTTTATTTTGAAAATTGGGGTACACTGTACATTCTTAGGGTCTACACAGTATTCCTAATAAAATGCCGTGTAGGCAGGGCACAGTGGCTCACACCTGTAATCCCAGCATTTTGTGAGGCCAACGTAGGTGGATCACATGAGGTCAGGAGTTCAAAACTGGCCAGGCCAACATAGTGAAACCCTGTCTCTACTAAAAATACAAAACTTAGCTGAGCACGGTGGCATACTCCTGTAATCCCAGCTACTTGGGAGGCTGAGACAGGAGAATCGCTTGAACCCATGAGGCAGAGGTTGCAGTAAGCTGAGATCATACCACTGTACTCCAGCCTGGGTGACAGAGTGAGACACCATCTCAAAAAAAAAAAAAAAAAATGCCATATAATGAATCACTGAATGATGGTTGTTGTCATCAGAGAAGTCAGCTCACAGGCCGTGATATCTCCTGCTCCCACTTACAAAGCAGGTGGGAATGATCCTGAGAAGCTCCATGAGGTGACCATCGGCCTCTGATGGGGACAAACGGGAGTCACCTTCTCTCTCTCTGGCTCCCATGACTCTTATCTAAAGACCTCAGGCTGGCTTGGAGCACCACATTTAAGCTTCCTTTAAAAAAGAAGAAAATGGGCCAGGCGCAGTGCCTCATGCGTGTAATCCCAGCACTTTGGGAGGTCGAGGTGGGCAGATCAGGAGGTCAGGATATTGAGACCATCCTGACTAACACAGTGAAACCCCATCTCTACTAAAAACACAAAAAATTAGTCGGGCATGGTGGTGGGAGCCTGTGGTCCCAGCTACTCAGGAGGCTGAGACAGGAGGATGACCTGAACCCAGGAGGCGGAGCTTGCAGTGAACCGAGATCACGCCACTGCACTCCAGCCTAGGCTGGAGCGAGACTCTGTCTCAAAAAAAAAAGAAAAAAGAAAAAAAGGGAGAAAATCTATATGGAAGAAATGAAAATTATTGAAGGAGCTTGGGGGAAAGGCCGAAAGAATCTTGGCTGTTCATATAAACCAAGTCCCAGGGCTGGCTTTATGGCTGTTGGGCAACCCCTGCCCAGTCAGCATCCTGGCAGTTGTCATTTGGCAGAGTCAGAGGGCAGACACACAATGACAGCAAGAGCAAAGGCGGGGCCTGCCCACGAGGAAGAGCCACGGCTGTTGAGCATCGATGTGTATTTCTCAAGGAGCATGAAAGAGACTTTTTACAAAATTGCAAAGAACTGGCCTGACTGGGAAGTGCAAGAATTATCTTCCCTTCAGGGAAAAGGGAAGTTTAACTGAGGCCTCCTTGGGCTGGAACACATCTCAAGTCATGGTTCTCAGAAACCCAGGGTGCATTTATGGACAAGTCTATGATAGGAGTTGTCGTTGTATCTTGAAGATGCAAAGATTCATTTTGTACCTTTATTTTACACATCAGACCTTACCCAGGTACCATTCTGTGCCAGGCAGTGCCTAGGACTGAGGCAGATTTGGCTCCATTGATGTGCCCAGGAAATGGATTTCATTGCACACTGAAGGACCAGCCCTTAAATGCATTGTCGTCAAATAAAAAAGAAAATTTCACTCATTTCTGGTGATTTTCTCAATAACCTTTTTCATATATTTGAATGTAACTAGAAATATATTTTTTGTCCAAGTCTTTCAGTTCACCAAAAACCAAAGTAAAATTCTACCCTTGTGCTTTAGATGTTAACAATTTGAGAAGTTTGGCCAGCAATTTGATCTCCCTGTTTAGAGTCGGAGCTGGAGGCCAGCTGCAGAGGAGGAAAGGGAGACTTGCCCAGGGGCATGCTGCCTGTTCCTGCCACCCGTGGGCTGCCTTCTTCCTGTTCTGTTCTGTGCTGCCCCTAGTGGACTGACCCCTTATCCCTCCCTCCTGTGCCTGCAACGAGGCTTGTGGTGCTGGGCCTCAGGAAATGGAGGGCCCTCATCTGCCTCCATAAGAAGAAAGCCCGGGTTATTCATCTGTTTAGACAGAAGTGCATTCCAACCTTTAGCAGGATCTGAAGGTGAGAAGCTATGACTTCATTACTGTGCATCCATCTTTTGTCTGCTTGGCCCTAGTCCTCTGGGTGTGGTTTCCACCTGGCAAATTACTTCCAGGAGGTGCTTGAGAAGGCAGTAGCATGTGGAAACATCTTATGTGCAGCATGCTTTTGTTTACAAATGATTTATTACTGGTTATGTCAAAATACACATCCTGAATGAATGGGCAGTGCTGGGTAGAAATCAGTGACGTC
Organism: Rhinopithecus bieti; assembly: GCF_001698545.2. NCBI lineage: Eukaryota > Metazoa > Chordata > Mammalia > Primates > Cercopithecidae > Rhinopithecus > Rhinopithecus bieti. The sequence goes on along the minus strand of NW_016819184.1, from coordinate 1,860,824 downwards.
AATCGTGGTTCTTTTACTTAGCAGTGGATTTTTTTTTTTTTCCTTTTCAGTGTAGTAGTAATTTGTAAATGCTTTAAGGAGGTTATGCTTTCTTTAGTGGCTTGGCATCTTGGAAATTGGAGCAGCCAGGCTTGGCGTGCTGTGTCCATTTTTAGCCCTAGCAGGCAGGAAGTGTGGCCATGCTCTCCCAGGGTAACTGCTGCGAGTTTGTGGCTAGAATGATGCTAGGTGGGAGTTACTCAACTGTTTGAATGCAATGGGCTTAGCTCATGGTAAGAAAGTGCATGGAGCCTGGGAAGCAATTGGTATCTGGTTACCCTGAGCTCAGCCTCTAGTAACAAATGACACAAGGCATTTGTGAAGGCTGGAAAGCCTCTGTGAGAAGAGCACTTTGCATCCCACTGGGAAGGGGCAGCCCCCTGGAGCATGAGGGGTCTCTTGCTGCCTCTGCTTTGGGTCTAGCTGAGGGGCTACTTTGCTGCCTGACCCCCAGCCAGGGTACGAGTTCCCAGATTGCTGGTGGGCGTGTGACACTCCACGTGGCCACAGCACCCTCCCCCCTGCTTCTTCAACACTGCTAGGTCAGGGAGTTCCAGTGGCAGGGCAGAGGGACCATTCCCCATGGCTGACTCAGCTACAGTCCACCCAGAGTGTGTTTATGGGCAAGTCTACTACAGAGGCGCTGTACCTGAGCCTGGAACAAACCTTCTTCTTTCATGGACTTCCCTGGTCTCTCCAGGACACCTCAGTGCAAACGCAGCTGTGTGATGCCACTCCACACACTGGGGAAGGGAGAGGGGTGGACTCCATGTCAGTCAGGGACCTTAGGGATGCACGAGATGGAAATATGACTCAAGTTCAGTCAAGTTCGTAGGGGCGTTGACTTACAGAACTGAAAGCTCAGGTACAATTGGATCCATATGACCAGATGTTGCCACAAAGGCCCTGACTCCCTCTCATATGTGCTCTGACAGACTTAGTCCTGTGGAGCCTCCAGCAGACTCACATTCTGTCTCCCCTGTGGAAGGAGAGAGCTTTTCCCTACAGATCAACCCAGACGTGAGTCTCCTTGGCTCTGATGAGCCAGGCTTGGATAACTCAAAGCTTCCTCGGTGTCTGGGGCTTGCCCTGTTTTGATAATCCAGGCTTGGGCCCCGTGTCCTCCCAGGGACCAGACGTAGAAACACAGCTCCTTTGGCAAGGGTCCTATTTTCAGTGGGGGTCCAGGGCAATACATGAAATAATCATTACGATAATACCAGCGATCATTGGTGTTGAGGGTGCCCTTGCTGAGTGCCAGCCAAGTCCTGCTCTAAGCACTTGGACATGTTAACTCGGTCAGTGCTCACAACTGCAATACCAGGTGAGGTATTTTTGACGATCAGTGCATTTTTGACAGAAGGAACTGGAGGCCCAGACAGGGTAGCAGCAGGGCGAGGATTTGAAAAGGGATTGAGACCAATAATCCCCAAGATGGAGGGGTGATGTCTATGTGTGGGAGCAGGGGCCACACGGCTGCTGGGGATGGGGTGGGAAGAGGCGTCCTGTGGCCCCCAGGCTCACTCAGGGAGCAGTCAGATGGAAGGCTGGGGTAGACACCTGGGCCCGCCTGGGAAAGGTTTTAGAATCACAGGAGGGACTTGAGCTCCATCTTGAACTGGGGGAGGTGATGCTAGGGATGCGGAGGTCTATAGGGACTGGGTTGGGGGCACAGAGCTGGGGGCCAGGAGAGGCTCACCGAGCTATTACCCAGCAGGGCTGTGCCTCAGAGACACAGGGGAAGTTCCTGAGAGCCTCCTGCTTGGACCCTGCTCTCATGATTGGCTCCAAGTTCTACAGTGAGGCCAAGGCAGCTGCATTTTTTACAAAGCTCCCCCAGGGAATTCCAAGTGTGGCCAGGGTGGAGAATGCCAGGGTCTTCTGCAGGGTCCCAGAATGAGGTCAGGACTTTCTTCGATGGGGAGGGCAGGAGGGGAGCCCAGGAGGAATGGACAGGGTGCTGTGGCTCAGGGTACCGGTGGAAGAGAGGCATCGATGCTGAGTCTGATGCCCTGTGCTGGGCAAAAACTCTGCTCTTGCAGGAAGTGAAATTGCTGGAAGAAATTGCTAAAGGAAAGCAATTGAATAGAATTGTCCATGACAAGTTGTTAGTGGATTCATGAAGTCCAATTTTAAGAGCTGCTTTTTGAAAGAAGGATGCTGGAGAAGGGCTCACTAATGGGCAAGCTGCTGATGCTGGGATGTGAGGCAACTGCGCTGATGGAGGTCACTCCTAGCCCCCCTGAAGCCACAGGAGCCACCACACGTGGTCATTGACACAGTTCCATTCATTCATTCACTGTCTCAAGTTCATTCAACACATATGAATGGAAGGCCTTCTGGTGCTGAGACTCCAGTGGTGAACAAAACCCACAGGTGCGCTTGCACTCTTTGCCGCTGGATGCCTAACCTGAATCTGGGGGTCCTGTGAGAAGCAGTCTCCTAAGGGGCTGGCTGTGCTGAGCTCAGCCCTGCTCTGGAGACTTCGTGGGGCGAGGGCGCCGGGGGCCATCGAAGGCTGCTCTGAGGCCGTTGTGTTGTCCGTGTGGGATTGAGAAGGCCTCATGCCAGGACCTGTGCTCTTCTCTCCCAGGTGGGCCGGGGCCATGTGTATTCATTAGGGGCCTGTCATCCACTTGGGTGCTTAGGACAGAGTGGTTGCCCCAGCTCTCTGCTCCACAGAACCCCAGTTGCCACACGTGATACTTTTGCTAGGCCTTCTTCTACAGAGTTCCACTGAGCCCGTAAGAGGTGTGTGTTCCTGCCACTCTGTTTCCAGCCACAACATAGAAAAGGGACTGAACTCTATGCCAAGGTGGCTGGGCTGAGAGCCCCAGGCACAGCAGCTTCTGTCGGGCCATTTCTGCCCAGGTTCCTTTCTCTGGCTCCCTCCCTGCTCCTATCCCTCCCTCTCTGCCCTCTCTGGCTTTTCCCATCATCGGCTTCACCTCTTAGGACCTCGTCTTCCAGAACACCAGGCCCTCCCTCAGGCCCTCAGCTAGAGACCCCAGCTTTGGTGGAGGGACTGCTCTGACCCCAGCCCTAGCCCTTAGTGGCAGCAGTGGCAGCTCTGTGGGCAGCTGTGGCTAACTTGAGCCTCTGGCGGCATTCCCACCCCGCACTCCTGCCCTGGGCAGAGGCCTGGAGAGCTGGTGCTCAGCCTGGCACAGCGGCTGGCATGCCATTCTTTTGACATGAGTAATAGCAAAGCAAGTCCAAGAAACGTCCAGTGTTTTCTCCCTGTTGTTGCCCAATTTCAAAGAGATAATCCAATCACCTTATCAGGTGAGGGGTGGGGCAGCCTTCCCAGAAGCAGACAGAGTGCTGGGGACACCCTGACATGGCTCCAGGAGTCCTGGCTGTCCAGAGCGAGTGCTACAAGTCTGGGAAGAACCTCACAATGGAATTGCTTGCCTATTTGCTCCTGATGTGAAAACCAGTTTGAATTTTTTTTTTTTTTTTTTTTTGAGACAGACTTTTGCTCTGTCACCCAGGCTGGAGTTCAATGGCACAATCTCGGCTCACTGCAACCTCTGCCTCCCAGGTTCAAGTGATTCTCCTGCCTCAGCCTCCTGAGTAGTTGGGATTACAGGCACTCGCCACCATGCTTGGCTAATTTTTGTATTTTTAGTAGGGACTGGTTTCACCATGTTGGTCAGGCTGGTCTTGAACTCCTGACCTCATGATCCGCCCACCTCAGTCTCCCAAAGTTTTGAATTATTTTTAAAGGCTCCAAGGAGAGCTTTTGTTTAGAGAGAAATTCTGTTAAGATATCCAGCCCAGTGTGGAGACACAATCTTCCTTTAACGTAGGATTCAAACCACACACAGTTTATTTCTGGGTATCTCTGTCAGGGTGTTGTTCATTTCCCACTGCCTGATGTCTGGGTGGTGGAAGCTGAGGCCGCTGAGGAATCAGAACAGATCCAGGGAGTGGTGGGAGTGCTACTTTTCCATGTCTGGTCTGGGTTTTGGGGGGTGATATCCCCACAGAAGGCTGAAGCTGGAAAATATCCATGATGAGTCCAGGGTGCGTTTGGTGGAGGTTTAAATACTGTGTCAAGATGCATACAAATAAAATTAACCACGGTGCATGGCAGAAGATGTCTCTGGGAAACTGAGTGTCTGAACAAATGAAAGGGACACAAGAGACCAAACTCTTAAGCTTTTTGTAGAGAAAGAGTTTGTGCTCAAAATAGGGACAAGTTATAGGGTGACAGTCATGACTGTTTTCAGCAGGGAGGGCAAGCGAAGGTGGGTGAGCTTGGTTTGTTGTTGTTGTTGCTGTTTTGAAACAGTCTCCCTCTGTCGCCCAGGCTGGAGTGCAACAGTGCGATCTTGGTTCATTGCAACCTTCACCTCCCGGATGCGAGTGATTCTTGTGCCTCAGCCTCTCTGGTAGCTGGGACTACAGGCACCCACCACCGTGCCCGGCTAATTTTTGTATTTTTAGTAGAGACAGGGTTTTGCCATGTTGGCCAGGCTGGTCTCAAATTCCTGATCTCAAGATCCGAAGCCTATACCTTGGCCTCCCAAAGTGCTAGGACCACAGGCATGAGCCACCGCATCTGGCCAGGTGAGCTGTTTTTAAGACACAAGATCAGGCAGACATGGGATTGTCAGCAGGATTTTTACCATCAAGTAACGGTCAATGTGTTCCCCTCTGCCCAACTTCCCTCACTGTACTCAAGAAATATCTGATGACCCAATAATAAAAGCTTACAAGATTAACTGGGATAACCCAGTTTAACATTCAATAAAGTCCCACTGGGCTGCAGAATATGGAAAAGTTGACCCATATAACTTGGCATTTGTATCCTTTCTGCAAACTCTCAATAATGTATAATTTTAAAATCTAGGAGTTATGGAGCGTAAAGTAGCTGAGCTTTCTAGAAAGCAGACATTGTAATGAGTAAGCAAAGCAAGAAAACCTCAGTCATTGGTACCACCTCTATTTTAAGCAGAGGCATGTGGAGCTCCCTGGGATACTTGGAAATGCACATTCCCAGGTACTGCACAGGCTGTTCCTATGAACTATGCTAACGCAATCTTCAGCACAGTCTTCTGTTTTCTGAGCTCCAGGGCAAGGTTGGCAATTTTGTCCCATCTCACCTACCTGAAGCCAGAACACCTGAGGGCTTGGCTCAGGCTGGAAGATCCACTTCCATGGCTGGTGGATGTTGGCCATGGACAGGAGAACTTTGCTCCTTGCCAGGTGGACCCATCCACAGGACTGTGTCTGTGTCCCGATGATCTGGGAGCTGGCTTCCCCCAGAGAGAGTGATCCAGGAGAAAGCGAGAAAGACGCTACAGTGTCTTTAGGACCTAGCCTGGGAAGCCACATTCGGCTGTTTCTTTGACATCCTGTTGGTCACCTGATTTAACCTTATTCCTCCAGGAAAGAAGGGCTGGCTGTTTCCCAACAGTATGTATGGGTGAGAGATCCTCATTCTTTTATGACCCCGGGTGGATTAGTTGAGGCTCCCGGCAACATCCTGGCAAATCTGACTGGTTAGCTTAGTGAGAAAGGGAGCTTGGCAGATGGCTACTGCAGAGTTCTCAGAATCAATGGTGAAGCTGGAGAACCAGGCTGAGAAAACAGGCAGGAGCCCAGAAGCTAGCAGCCCGAACCATGGTCAAGGCCAGGCCACAGGAAGTTTTTAGTAAGAATGTGGCCTGTGGTCCATGGCCACTGAGCCTGCTAGGCACTTCCAGCTGTGGCCTCTGCGACAGTTCCAAAGCATCCCGGGGGCTATCACACTAAAGACCAGCATCTTGGGTAGGATTGATGGTTGGAGTCTGTGTCACCCCCTACCAAACGCTTACTGCATGGGGGAGGGAATGTGAGTGGTCAGGAAGGACCTCCCCTGGGAGGTGGAGCACTTTGGAGCAGCAGCTGACAGGTAAAGGGCACCTCACCAGCCCACAAAGCACAAAAGGTCACCCTGTCTATACTGAACTCAAGTGTCATTTTTGGCTACAAGTATACCGGGTATTACAGTATTAACATATTCCTGAAAAGTTCTGTTAATTGAAATTGTGCTTTATATACACTGGGTAAGCTTAATACCCTGCAGAAGTCCATAGCTAATCCTTTATGTGAAGCAGCTAATCTTTTTAGAGAACAAATGGTCACTTCTTAACCATTTCTTTCAAGATTAGGAGTCTGTTGTGGTTTCTCACGGCAGAGTAGCCAGTGTTTAAGTTTCCTCTTTTGCTCATGGTGAGGAAATGTTACTTTATAGAAAGCTGCTTGCAGCCTCTCATGCGGAATGAAAAAACAATGAGGGGTTTTTTTCTTGATTTTTAATCTCCACTGTAATCAACTGTCTTTTGCAAGGAGTACAGATTGTTGAAAATTTTAAAGAGCTTATATGATTTTATTCTTACCAGCAAGGCTATTTTAATATGAGCGTATTTTAAAATAAGAATGGCAGGATCTGAACGAGTGAAGAAGCAGGCACTGTGAGTTGTTCTGTGGCAAAGCACATTTGGACATTCACCTCCAACGTTTCTGTTTTTCTTCTGTAAGGAGCTTTCACACTATATATAGCAGAGGTATTTTGTTCGGTTTCCTAGAGTTGCTTTCACATTTCCTGGATAATAGCATGCCAGGAGAGGAGGCTGGGGTGGGCGTGGGGAGTAAGCCTGAGAGGTTTAGACTCTACTCCACCAGGTCTAGCGACGGGCTCTGTATGTCTGAAATAGTCATGGTGGCCACTGGAGAGGAGAGGCCTAACAAAGGAGGAACTAGACAGGGGATGAGTTGGGAAGCCACTGTCACAGTCAAAGACCAGAGGGGAGAAGGAGGGGAAGTGAGAGAGACCAGGGGAAAGAGAGTTGTCTCTCTTTTTTTTGAGATAGAGTCTTGCTGTGTCACCCAGGCTAGAGTGCAGTGGTATAATTTTGGCTCCCTGCAACTTCTGCCTCCTGGATTCAAGAGATTCTCCTGCCTCAGCCTCCCGAGTAGCTGGGATTACAGGTGCATGCCACCACACCTGACTAATGCTTGTATTTTTAGTAGAGATGGAGTTTCACTGTGTTGGCCAGGCCGGTCTCGAACTCCTGACCTCGTGATCTGCCAGCCTTGGCCTCCCAAAGTCCTAGGATTCCAACTGTGAGCCTCCGCGCCGGGTCTCTCTTAACCCAAGAGAGAGGATGGCAGGCAGGTAAACTGGATGCCCCCACCCCGGGGGTTGGGTTCTCGCTCACCATTAGGGAGCCAGCATGTTGAATATTAGTGTATTTCTCGATATGTCTAACTCAGCTACTTTTTCCTCCAGCATTGGAACACACAACTATCATTGACTGATGCCAGATGAAGTACTGGCTTGTATTTTCAGGGGCTGGATTCTTAAAAAGCACATTCCTTTAAACACTAGAATCCTACTCAATGTGGCAAGACACTCCCCGTGAGAGGGCATAGCAGGTAATGGTGGATCCATTCAGCAGGGTTGAGTTTTCTCAGTTTTAATATATGTAAGATGTGGGCCCATATTATGGTTAGCAAAACCAATGCTCAGAGATGGAAACTAAGTTGTTCAGGGTCATGTAACCAGAGGGTAGCAGAGCTGGGATCAAGTCCCAGTTTGTCTCCCCAACCCAGGGCATCTCTGCAGACCTGAACAGTCCCCCTCCTGGTGGAGAGGAGCCTCCTGGAGGGGGTGCCGCCTGGGAATCAGGGCAGCTTGTTTTGTGCCACCTTCTGGAATTGCAGACTATGATTCGGAGGTTGTCACGCCTTTGAGTAAAATACATAGCTGAAGAAAACTCAGAAAGTAACATTTTTGAGTGAGTAGCTTAGTTGCATCAGTGAAAGGGAGTCATTTTCTTGATTTGATTGTACTTTTAAAAGAGAATACTAATACCTATTTACCTGGTGCATTTTAATGAATGACTTATTATTTATTATTATTGTACAGTATTGTTGAAAGCATGATGACTTTATTTCTTTTATACAGCTTTTTCCGTATTTCACATTGCATTTGAGTATAAAACACAGTAATCATTGTTGTTTGGCTAACAGAATTGATGCACTCTTCAAAAACTATTAGAGAGAATATTGATTTCCTGGAGATAAGAATCTTGATTTGCTTTTTTTCTTCAAGATTGTAAATTGCATTAGTGGTAACCGTCAGATTTATGGTTAAAGTAAAACTTCAAGAGGGGTAAATTGGATGACTCACAAACCTCCCATCATCAGTATTTGCTGTTTATGCTTCTCTGTTCAGCCTGTCTCATGCAGCATCCAAACAGACTTTAAAATTCCTTTAATTTAACACAGAACCTTCCGCTGATGCGTTTTTTGCTTTGTTTATCTGGTCATCTCTGTGCCCTTGTTTCCTGTCCTGCTCTCTTTTTCAGTAAATCTTGTTTGCTATCAACAGGCCTGTGTTTGTGTCCTTAGAGCTTGGAATTCCTGAGCGGGAAGGAAATACTAGGAAACTTAATGCAGATATGTAATTCTTTTACTGTTTTCAAACGTACAGGGACCATCGGTTGAAATGATGTATCCTTCCTTCTTCTGGAAGTGCTCAGTGGGGAATTCATTTCCCCTTTTGCATATCTTTAATGGCTTAACTCCAGGCACCTAGACCCACGTCTCCTGGATGCATGACAGATTAGCTGTGCTGGGTTAGACTCACGGGCTTATCTGGAATCCCGCACCCATCTACAACGCTGACTGAGTGAACAGCAAACATCTCACTGTGGGTACAAACTTGGAGGTGTTTATTTGGAAATTTATATCTACCTTCCAAATAACATCTTGGAAAGCACACTGTTTGGTAGATGAGGCCTTATTGATGATGTCACTTAGAAAAATATCATAGCATTCATTTTTATATCAATCTTCATTCAGCCCAATATTTGTAGCTGAACCAAACACTGACAACATGTCAGAGGTGAAGGCCATGGTCAGTTGTCTTTCACATGGGAAAACAAAGATTAGCTGTGTAGCTATGGAAAGCAAATGTCTGTTAAGCACAGAGGTTGTTGCTAATAGCTTTACATATTCAATTTGTTTGCAATTGTCAACATCTCATTAGTTGTAAGCCCAATGACACTGCTTGCTGTTTCAAGTTACTTTTAAATTACACACGTGCTACTTAATCTTAAAAGCAAAATTAAACATTGGACAGGTTTACATTTCAAGCTACAACATGAAACCATTGTATTTTGGGGGTAAGGAGTTTAACATGCATTGTAAAATAAAATTAGGGGGTACTTTGCATTCACAGCGGCTTATGTAATTAGGTTCAGTCAACTGTAATCTTTCAGGTTAATGTCTTCCATGATGTATGCTGTGTAAATAGTAAACTTACATATCCCTTAATACATCTGAATTATTATATAAATCCTTAATATTAATACAATAAAGTATTTTAAGCAAATTACTTGGAAGTGTGAGTTGCATGGCAAGTAGGTAACACTGATATATTTTTAAGAGATCAGCAAAGATAAATATTTCATTTATTTAACAAATATAGGTATTTATCAAGTGTCTACTTGGTCCAGGTACAGGGGACACAAAGATCTGAAAACCATAATTACTGCCCTCCAGAATCTGCTAACTGAGTGTGACGTTTCCCGAGGGTTCCCTGGAACATGGATCCCCAGTGCCCTGTTGGGCATAGGCAGAAGAGTTGGGAATCACAGGCTGCAACGGGTGGGTTCTCTTTGGAGTTTGTGGATAGAGTTCAGAGGGCCTGCAAATCTAGATGGAGAAAACATTTGCACTTTTATTTCCATATAATTGGCTTCTTTTGTAATCCTACATATCCTCTGTGCCTTTAAAACATTGTTTTTAGGCCTGGTATGGTGGCTCACGCCTGTAATCCTAGCACTTTGGGAGGCTGAGGCAGGCGGATCACTTGAGGTCAGGAGTTGGAGACCAGCCTGGCCAACATGGCAAAACCCCATCTCTACTAAAAACATAAAAATTAACCAGATGTGGTGGTGTGTGCCGGTAATCCCAGCTGCTTAGGAGGCTGAGGCAGGAGAATCGCTTGAACCCTGGAGGCGAGGTGAAGGTTGCAGTGAGCCGAGATTACACCATTGCACTCTAGCCTGGACAAGAGAGGGAGATACCATCTCAATGAAAACAAAAACAAAAGCATTGTTTTTAGAATTTGTTTTTTAAATTACGTGCGTGGAGTAAAAGTCACTCATTTTTGGTGTACGGCTCCAGGAGTTTGGACAAATGCAGAGTTGTGTAATCAGTAACACTATCAAGACACACACATTTTACCACCCCACCTCCGAAAAATAAAATCTGTCATCGTGCACCTTTATGTCAGACCCTGTAACCCCACCCCTAGCCCTGGTATCCACTGATCTGTTCTCCATCTTTGTAATTTTGCCTTTTCTGGAACGTAATATATATGGAATTATTTAGAGCCTTTTGAGTCTGGCTTCTTTCACTTAGCACATGGATTTAAGAAACAGCCTTGTGTGTATCCATAGTTCATTCCATGTGATGGCTGAGTAGCATTCTGTTGTATGCTTGTAGCACAGTTTGCTTATCCATCTCCAGTTGGAGGACATTTGGGTTGTCTTCAGTTTGGGGCACTTAATGACTGAAATGGCTGTAACATGTGCATGTAGGGTTTTGAGTAAACTTAGGTTTTCATTTCACATGGATAAGTAGATAGGACGGGGTGGCTGGCTCACATGCTACGTGTGTTTAACTTTATAAGAAACTTCCCAACTACTTTCTGTCATGGGTTCACCATTTGCTTTTCCACCAGCAGTTGCTCTGCATCTTTGCCAACATTTGCTATTGCCAGTTTTTTTTTTTTTAATTTTTTTCTTTTTTTTTTTTTGAGATGAAGTCTTACTCTGTTACCAGGCTGGAGTGCAGTGGCACAATCTCGGCTCACTGCAACTTCAGCCTCCCGGGTTCAAGTGATTCTCCTGCCTCAGCCTCCCAAGTGGCTGAGATTACAAGCATGTGCCACCACGCTCAGCTAATTTTTCTATTTTCAGTAGGGACGGGGTTTCACCACATTGGTCAGGATGGTCTCAATCTCCTGACCTCATGGTCCACCAGCCTCAGCCTTCCAAAGTGCTGGGATTACAGGCATGAGCCACCGCGCCCAGCCCGCTAGTTATTTTTTCCTTTGTAAGTTTTTGCCATCCTTATAGGTGAGTAGTAGTATTTCATGTCAGTTTAAATTTGCATTTCCCTAGTGACTCACACTGTTCAGTATCTTTTCAGGCCCTTATTTGTATATAAAGTTGTTTATCTCCTTTAATAGTATGTGTTCAAACCTTTTGCTTATTTTTAAAATTGGGTTATCAATGCTACATATTTTATTGTATGCAATTAAAAGCATTATTCTGATGAGAAGTTTCCCTAAGTGGCCCAAAAGATTCATGTTCAGGGCCGGGCGTGGTGGCTCAAGCCTGTAATCCCAGCACTTTGGGAGGCTGAGACGGGCGGATCA
>NW_016819184.1:1774555-1849061 GCF_001698545.2 Rhinopithecus bieti | reverse complement strand
AAAAAAAAAAAAAAAAAAAAAGATTCATGTTCAAAAAAAGATTAAGAACCTTTGAAAGACACACTGACTTTAAAATGTTCTTTACATTTTTGCATTTTCTCATGACACGTCTACTTTGCTCAAATTCTGCCTCAAGGCAGAAGCTGGCCTGTGATAGAATATTTCCCACCCCATCGTCCTTCCTTCCTTCCTTCCTTCCTTCCTTCCTTCCTTCCTTCCTTCCTTCTTTCCTTCCTTCCTTCCTTCCTCTCTCTCTCTCTCTCTCTCTCTTTCTTTCTTTCTTTTTCTCTTTCTTTCTCTCTCTCTCTTTCTTTCTTTTCTTTCTGTTTTCGTATATGAAGAGGGATTTCCAAATGTCACCGTCAAGGTGGTCATTCCCTCTGCCCCCTTCCCAGGAGCAGCAAGCCATTTCTCTATTCTGATTTATGAAACTCTACCGCCCTCTTTGCGTCTTTACCCAAATGGAAGGAATCCTAGGTTGTGGGGAAAATGTGAACTAGCGTATTCCAGAAAAATGACCCCACTCCACTTTAGGAATTAGGAGTTTTTTCTTAACGCAGGACAAAAGTCTGAGTGTGAATTTTATCATCGCTTATCATGCACATTTTATTATTGTTTATCTCCACAACCCCATGGGCTTGGGATATTTTTCTGCCTTAATCTCTGTTTTTTCATCAGTTTCCCAGTAGGGACTCATCTCCTAGCAAAAATGTTTTTTAACTATTTGGGATATTTTTTAAAGCCTTTTATGGACCCTTTTATATGGTCAGCTAGGTTTTGACTTAGTCATCACTCATTCTTTGAGTCAAGTTTCAATACCGTCTTCAATGGTTAACGTTTCTTGGAACAATAAAGCCCATTTATGATGAATATATTAATTTTATTGTGCAGTTCTTCTATTAAGGAATATAAAAAGAAATATAGGGCACTTAAAGTGGTTCTGTATTATTTTTATTTGAATTCAACTTACGATTGTCCTCCTCCCATCAAAAGAAAAAAACATTGAAAAAGAATATTACATGCAAAGTGTATATGGAAAATTAACATGTCGCATTGAAGAACTCTGCCATGTGTGAATTATTAATATTGTTGTTTTAGAAGGAGCTTTATCGATAAATGAATGTCCTACATTTTGTATTTGGCCTATTGTGGCCAAGTATATGCAAACTTGTGTTAAGTGCTTATGTTTTGGAATATAGGAGCTATAGAAAGAGATTGTTCCCCTCCATATGTGTACAGTTCTTCCGGGGAAATGAAGACATACACAGCTGGAATGATAAGAACAGTGACAAAGAAGGGCTGCATGGAGTTTCTTTCTGGCCTTTTGCACGTGGCATGCAGGCCCGTCATTGCAGCTGCAGTTTTTTACTCTGTTTTCCCTGCAGCGACAGAGACAGGAGGGTGGAAAAGGGCACGTGTGCTCTTTTGCAGCTCGAACCCGTGCTCGAACCACCCTGCCACACTCCACTCCCTGCTCAGATTCCTCATGCAGCAGTGACAGAGGACCACACACTCAGTGGCTCACCCTCAGAGAAGCCTGGGCCTGGTCTGACCCAGCTGCTTCTCTGCTCGTTGTCTAACTTGATGAAGTCGATGGGCTGCAGGGTCATGTGCCTTTCCAGAGGCTCAGGATGAATTCACTCCCAAACTCATTCAGGTGGTGGCAGAATGCAGTTCCTTGAGGTTGTAGGACTAAGATCTCAGCTTCCACGCAGGCTGTGGACTGGGGGAGGTCCTCAGAGCTAGAGGCTGTCCCGATGCCTTAGCAGATGGCTCCTTCCTCCATCTTCAGAGCCAGCCACGTGCTCCCAGTCTCTCTGACCCCCCTTCTCCCTCATCTTTCTGGCTCTCCTACTCCTCATCTGCCTTTAAGGGCTCGTGTGGTAACACAGGGCGCACCCGGATGATCCAGGATAATCTCCCTACTTACAGTCAGCCGTTTAGCAAAGATAATCCCATCTGCAAAGGCCCTTCACAACGGTACCTGGATTACTGTTTGATGGAAAAAAACAGGACTGGAAATCTTGGGGGACATTTTTGGATTCTGCCTACCACCCCCTCCGTACACACATAAACAGCAAAATGACAAAATTCAAGGCTCTCCTGAGTGACTGTTTGCAGCAAAGAAAGTTGTTTCCATTTCAGAGACAATATGTGCTGAGATAATTTTGTGATATTTACACATTTGGTGTTTTATCCTCGTGGACTACATTATACGTATCTTTAGGAATACTCTTTACATAAATTAAGATAATTTTCTCTTTCCTGAAAACATAACAGCATGCCACGCATTCTGGATGAAAATGAGGAACTGTTTACACCATGGGCCCAATTAAACTCTGCGAGAATTCTGATGTGTGATAAAAATGTGCTCAGATGTATAACATATTTTAAGTTTCCTAGGACTTCTCTTGCAAACATAATCACAAATTAATATTAAAAAGCTATTTAATTACAATATCAAGAATGTATCTAAGGCTCCCTGGTATTTAACAGAGAAAGTTATGCTAAACATACATCATTATTTTCCTCCATGCAGTTGTTCAGGGTGACCTCTCTTAGCTGGGATTGACAAATCCACCCCAGGTGGCAGGGTGGAAGAGCTTGGAGTTTGGAGTTAGAAGGTCTGGATTGAATTTTCTTTTTCCAGGCCCCTACCCCTCCAGGCTGGGCCAATTTGGGAAGTCAGTCCCATGGTTTCCTTAAACCTGGATTTCCCTAATGGGCATGATAATCCTGATTTGAGATTTAATGAAGTCATATCAAAGAAAATACTTTGTAACCTATGAAGCACAGATGCTTGCTAAACAACTTCCTGTAAACATATGTTATCCCCCTCCCCGCCCCCCACGCATGCGCGCGTGCGCGCGCGCGCACACACACACACACACACACACACACACACACACACACACACACACAACTCTGGTGATTGTAACTCACTCTTCTTTCTCACAGTTGGTTTGAAAACTTCTGGGTTTCTGAAATGAAGGTTCTTTGCAGAGGATAATCTTGGGAAAAAAAAAGATGAAGTTTGATTTCCCTTTTTTCTTTGCACTGTAGGGGTGTTCACTGAGGTTGCAGAGCACCAGCCGTGTCTGCAGAGGAGTCCGCACCTCACTGGTGTTCACTGTATTGCTTCACAATTAAAAGCCTGAATGTGAACCTTGTTGTATTAAGGTGATATTCTTGTCCTTCATGTGTTAGAATATTTATTTGCTTTGAAGAGAGAGTCAGACTCCCTGCCTTTTGGGACATGCCTTTGAGATCTGCCTTTCAGTAAATAAGATGCTGTCCTCCAATTGAGCTGGGTTACCTCTCTACATTGGAAAATCTAAGTACTTCATAGAAAGCTCGGTGATGGCTTGAGTTTCCCAGAATGCCACACTCATCCCCAAGGATGAGTCATGTCTTTGGGGGATGATGGGGCTTCGACACTGGACACGTGGACACTGGACAGGAAGTTAGAATCCAGTCTCCCAGCCCTCAACCCCATGCTCCTTTCCATGGGGAAGGAGGAGAAGCTCGCCCCCACTCCACTGCCCTGCTCTGCTGAGGTTGTGGAGTGTTGGGAAGCAGGGGCCGAGCCTTCCCCGCTCTGGGCCTGGGGGCTCTGGACACTGTCTACACCGGGGAGGTGGTCAGCATACATGTGTGGGAACTTTCTGGAAGGAAGAAATGACCCTTCTAGCCATGGGACAGTGGTCATTCGTGAGCTGCGGCCTCAGGAGGTGGATTCCCTTCAGGCTCCAGCTCTCGGGCCAGCACCCCCGGGAGCCTCCTTTTTAGGCCCGTGCGTGAAGAAAGGGCTGCCAACGTTTGGGGCCCCCACTATGAGCACAGCCCCCACTCTCTCCTCCCCAATCCCTGTCCCTGCCTCTACATACCTCTGCAGCATTTGCAAACCCTTTTCTTAGCAGGTGGTCCCATCTGTGTTTGCCCTTCTCCTCCCGTTTCCATGGAGAGGCTGGCACCGGGACGCGTGACTGACAGTGCTGTCTCCCCCAGCAGTCCCCTCTGAGTCTGTCGGGTATGGTGTGGGCTCCGGGCTCCACCCTGCTCCGTCCTTAGCACCCCCCCCCCCACTGCCCAGGCTGCTGGGGCTCCCAGCTCCCGTGGTGCAAATGTGGCCTTTGCTGGAGGCAGGATGCAATTGTGCCAGGAGTAAGCAGAGCTTTTGTGACCAAAATCAACCGCAGGGCATCTCAGGCTCTAGCACTGGTGGGCGTGTGAGATCATTTCAGCCCAACCCACATCCCGGGCTTGAATCCCATTACCAGGGGCAACCGGTCCTTCTTGTCCTTTCCCAGCCTGGTGATGGACATCCGCTGTGTCTCCACGCAGCTGGGCCACTCTGTGGACAGCTGTTTGTGACTCAGCTCCTCCCAGCCTGAGCGGCATCTGGGCCCCGCAACTCCATCCTTTGCTCCCCTTTCTTCCCCCGGGGAGCCTCTCATCTCCCTGGTTGGACCCCATCTCCAGCTGAGGGCACCTTCTCTGACCTGTTGTGCGGAGCACCCTGGCTTGATGACACTTCCAGTTCCCTCCCAGGGTTTTGCTGGGGGCATCAGTCTCTGAACAGCCCCTCCCTGAGAGCTGCCATGTCCCCTTAGTGCCCAGGCACGTCAAGCACTGCTACAAACCCAGACATTCACAGGGACCCCTCCACCTCCAGTCCACCATAAGGTAGAAGCTTCTGGAAGGGGTGAGGCAAAGGGGTCAAACATTTAGACTAAGCCTCAGAACTGCATGATTCCTTCCTGTAACTGTGAAGCAAATAGATAGAGATTTCTCTGGGTCTGCCATTGAGGCTTTCTTTCCTCTGCTCTCACCCCAGGTGCCTTCCTAATGTGCAGGTGACGGTTGCCTCTGAGCTCAGGCTTGCAGCTTCTAAGATGCACTCTCCTTTCACGACAAAGCATTCTGCATAGGGAAGACCTTCTCCGCAGTCTCCAAGCTGTGGTCTAGCCCTTCATTCATCAAATGGGATACAATTTTCATTCCTTACTAAAATCTGGAAGTCACCCTCCATTTGTAAGATGTCCCAGGGGTTGATGTCATCTTGTAAAGGTGACAGTGCCGTTTTCTATCTTATACTTTAAAAAGACAAAACCAATAACTACAAACCTCGTTCACCACAGCATGGGAGAGGCAACCCCACAGCGAAGCTTATGTCATGTTTCATAAATGGGTGTGGATTTAGGGGCTGGATTTTTAAATAAAAACTTATTTTGAAACTTGACATAATTTGAGCTGTTGATGTTATAGATGTTATGGTATTAATTAATAGTGTGTATTTGCTATGTCTGGGCTTGCCTGGGCCGCTGGTCCTTACCTTTCTTTCTGACACAGAATTCCCAGGGCCTCAACCTGCTTCTGTCTGGAAGTGACAGCCCACTCCACAGGGGTCTTCAGATAGGAGTAGAAAGTGGTGCCCTGGGCTCTCCTGGCTCTAGAGAGTCTGACTCTAGAATCTTCGAAGCCTTCCAGCGTCCCCAGCTTCCCCCTTGCAGTAATCCCATAGGGAAGTGTTGTCCCGTTTTACAAAGAATCCGTGGGGCTGAGAGATAGCATTCATTATTCTAATGTTAGTAACTCTATTGAAGAGACTGAAACCCGGGCCTCGTGGATATTGTGACCGCCCCCGCCCCCCCCAACCCCGACCCAGAATCTCCCATCCTGACTCGCTTAATATTTAGTACCATCGTCCCCTGGAGGATGGTCTAGTTGGCAATTAGCTGAGGATTTCTCATTCTAATTTCATTTCGACATGGCTGTTTGTTCCTGTTGTTCTCTGAAGGACCTTATTAATGACTCTTGCTGCAGTGCAGGTGGCCTGTCTGGGAATCAATACGGATGTTGACATCTGAGACTCTACAACACCCCCAATCTCAGTCCTTCTCGCTCCATAGGCAAACCCATTCCCTGCAGACCTAACTCTGAGATTTTTTTACTCCTGAAAATGCCTGGGCAATAAATACATGCAAGCTGAAGGTGTTGATGCCAGTGACCTAGCTGCATCATTTATTAATGGCATCAAGGCTTCAAGAATGTGGCTTAACTTGTATTTATTCACATGATGATGCTTTTTTATAAATCTGCATCTCATCCTCCCCTAGGAAGAAAAAAAGGGCACCTCTTCATGAGTCGCTTGATTAAAATTCCTCTCCAGTACTCTGTACCATCCACTCATATTGGAATTGTTGAAAATCAGGTGATTTGCAACTCCACATTTGCCCAAATTAAACCATGAGTGGAATTGATAATAAGAATCCTGAATTTTCTGAGTTGGAAGGAGGTTGTAGTGATTCCCCACACCAGGGATGGCGTTTTACACATGAAGAAACAGAGGCCTCAGGGTTGTTTCTGATCCAGGTAGAATCAATACCTCAGTAGGGAAAAGGGGGAATTTTCTTGCTTGTGCTTTTTTAAAATAAGCTAGTTGTGGCTGGGCGTGGTGGCTCATGCCTGTAATCCCAGCGCTTTGGAAGGTCAAGGCAGGCAGATCACTGGAGGTCAGGAGTCTGAGACCAACCTGGCCAACATGGTGAAACCCCATCTCTAATAAAAGTACAAAAATTAGATGGGCGTGGTGGCACATGCCTGTAATTCCAGCTACTTGGGAGGCTGAGGTGGGAGGATCCCTTGAACCCTGGAGGCTGAGGTTGCAGTGAGTTGGGATCACCCCACTGCTCTCAAGCCTGGGTGGCAGAGCGAGACTCTGTCTCAAAAAAACAAAAATGAAATAAGCTACTTGTAAGGCCTGTGTGTGTGGGTACAGGCATGTGTGTAAACTCTGTGGCCTGTGACCTGGATATATTAATAAAGGTGTAAGAATAATTCAAGTAGGTAACACTCTCTCACATTTTTTAGAAAAGGAAAGAAGGAAAATGTGTATTCCCCTGTATTTCAGGATGGCACTCGGTTGGGGTGTGATGTGGCTTAAGGGTCACAGGAGACCTAGCCTCTTGCCAAGTGCTGCCACGACTGTGTGGAAAATCTCTTGTGTACTCTGGGGACCCAGTTTCTTTCCTGTGAAGGGAGTTGACAGAAATGAAAAAGATCTCTGAATGAGATACTCATTGTGAAGGAGCCAGCATAGCAGCCCCTTAGTTAGGGGGAGTGTGCTGTGTCACTGAAACACTCCTTGTTTCTAATCGGGGAGCTCTCACTGATCAGTCAGGACTCTAATTGTTGGAGAGAGTCAACAATTAGAAAAAAAATCGTAGTCTCCTAGGAGACACAGACAAGTGAGCAGACAGGGTGGGGTGGTCCCAGCACCTTGGGACGAGTGTCAAGGCAAGCAACAGGCAACTGGTGCAGTGGTGTGAGCCTGTGATTCCTGCTACTTAGGAGGCTGAGGTGGGAGGATCACTTGAGCCTGTGAATTCAAGCCTAGCTTGGGCAATTTTTGGGAAACAGAATAAACAAAAATTGACGTTTTTTGAAAACTAAGTTTGTATTTTCTTCAATTCAAAACATTTTAGAATTGATATTACTTTTATAGCTTTAAGGCATATTTCATATCAATATTACTTCTTAATATATGCTTCTTTTGCTACAGATAGGGAGTGTGTACATTGATAAAATTAGTATCAATGGTATTGTAACCACCTGGAATTGGTAAAATAGCAGCAGTGCCAGTCACCTTTCTTAGAGCAGAGATTCCCAGGAGGCAATATCTTCATCCTCAGGACCCAGGTCTCTCTTCTCTGACCCTGCCTCGACCCTGACAATCCCAGGGCACTCTGCGTTGGAGTAAATTTGGATGTGTGTTACCAGATCTTCGCTGAAGAACGCAAGGCACCTAGCGTGCAAAGCTGGCCACTACAGATACCCTTTTCCCTCCCTTTGAACAAAATTTTATGAATGCCTTTCTGAACAAAGAATATGAGCTAATCCTCATCATTCATTACATTTAAAGAGCATAACATGCCATTGAAATCCTTTTCCAGATGTTTCAGCAAGTGAAATCATTTGTGGTTCATGTTATAGCTTTTCAGTAACATGACTTGAGAAATTTTCTTCTTACTAATAAAAGGGAATCATTCCAGCAGTTAAAGAATTCATCTTGGAACCCTCTGGTTTTTCATATGCTTTACTTTTAAAACTTCCCATTCTGCTGTAGCAAACACAAGTGCATGTTAGGTTTCATCTTTGGAAGATGAATGCAGTATGTGACTTTTCAAACAGGGATCTCACATTTTAAGTCTAGTTATTCCAGAATAAAAACAAGCCAGAGGCCCAAACACAGGATTCTTCACTGTCATTAGCAATTTGGGCACAAATCGTTGAAGGGTCAGTTGGGTGCAGGTGCAGGATACAAGGAGAAAAAAAAACCATGTTCCAGTCTAGTTCTGATACACAGAAATTGAAAGAGCAACACAAGGAGCCCAGAAGGAGCAGGGCCAGGATGAGCAGGAGCAAGAGATAGACTCTGGAAGGAGAGGCAGGAGGAGGCAGGTGTGGGCAGGTGCAGGCAGATGTGGGCAGGTGGAGGCAGGAGGAGACAGGAGGAAGCAGGTGAGGGCAGGGGCAGGCAGATGTGGGCAGGTGGAGGCAGGTGGAGGCAGGAGGAGACAGGAGGAAGCAGGTGAGGGCAGGTGCAGGCAGATGTGGGCAGGTGGAGGCAGGAGGAGACAGGAGGAAGCAGGTGAGGGCAGGGGCAGGCAGATGTGGGCCGGTAGAGGCAGGTGGAGGCAGGTGGAGACAGGAGGAGGCAGGTGAGGGCAAGTGCAGGAAGATGTGGGCAGGTGGAGGCAGGTGGAGGCAGGAATAGACAAGAAGAGGCAGGTGTGGGCAGGTACAGACAGATGTGGGCTGGTGGAGGCAGGTAGAGGCAGGAGAAGGCAAGAGGAGATAAGAGGAGCCAAGTGAGGGCAGGTGCAGGCAGGTATGGGCAGGTGCAGGCAGATGTGAGCAGGTGGAGGCAGGAGACAGAAAGAGGCAAGAGGATGCCAGCTGCCTGAGGTGGCTGACAGCTTTACCCAGCCAAGGTTCATGCCCATCCTATACACCCATCCCAGGACCTTTCTCTAAAAACTCCGCTCTGACTTTGGCATTTCCTTGAATAAACACCTTAGAAGCGTCTCCCTCATGCAATAATCCAGTCTGCCTAGCCCAGTGAACAAGGGTTCTACCAGAGCCCGGCCAACCTGGGACACCTCCCATCCCACCATCCTTGAGGCACTGCAGGCCCACAGGCTTACTGATGGACTGCACCTGTGCACCAGGCTGCTCCCCTGCATCCACCTCTCATTCAAGTCGCCTTCCTCTGGGAAGCCCCTAGACACTTCTTTTCTGTCCTGCACTGGCAGAGTCCCCCTACTTCCCCTGCACCCAGCACATTCCTTCCTTCATCAGGTGTTGCTGCACCTCTGCTGCTGGGCAGGCTTAGTGCCAGGCACTGAACACACAGCTGAGTCCCAGATGGATGTCTTAGTGTCAGGAGACAGAGTAAAGTGCTAGGCCTATTGTCCACCGTTTCTTGAGACAGGGTCTTGCTCTGTTGCCCAAGCTAGACTTGAACTCACAGGCTCAAGCTATCCTCTCACCTCAGCCTCCCAAGTAGTAGGGATTACAGGCTTACATCATTGCACCCAGCTGCCTGTTGTCTGCCTTGACACTCGTCCCAAGGTGCTACGACCCAGTTAACTTGTCTGTGTCCCCTAGGAGACTGTGACTTTCCTGCAGGCAGGGTTGTACCTTCTCATTTGTACCTTCAGTGCACTCAGGCAGGGAGTGCCCAGAAGATGCTTGGGGAATGAAGACAGGAAAGGTTCTCTCAGTGAGTCCATGCAGAGCAGAACGGCAAGCAGAGCAGGAGGCACCAAGCTGGCAGGGCAGGGTCTTGTCCCAGATGTGCTGTGTCCTGGAGAACGATGTGCTAACCACGTGCAGGCCGCCTGGGATGGGGAAGAGCAGTGGAGTGAGTCTCCCCTGCCTGGTGGAAGGTGGAGACCCTGTGGCATCTGAGGTCAAGGTCAGTGCCACTGGGCTCGCAGGGCTATTTCTCCAAACGTTAGAATAGAGAACTTCAGATTAACCTCCCCCCTGCCTACTCCTTCCCCATGTCAGCATTGCTGAACAGCCATCATTTAGCAATTATGGGAGCAACACCTATTTACTGAGGGTCCATTCTGTTCTGGGCCCTGACACAGTAGCCCCAGGAGGTGCCACAAATGCAAGAGTCATGCAGGTGTCATCATACATGAGCCGGGGGAGCCAGGTGGGCCTGAGCCGAGGGGAGCAACACCTATCCCAGCCACAGGGGTGCCCTTCTCAGGCTCAGCCCGCTGTGGGCTCACAGGAGCACATCTTCTGATTTTTCAAGAGAAGCTGAGCATCTAGATTTTTGTGTGAAATGCTACAATTTAAAAATATAAACAATGAATGTAAACAAATCTTACACAAGTAAGCTAAATAGGAGCCATTTCCTAGCTGCACTTGGTTTCTGGACAGCCAGTTTTCCACCTTGATTGATGAAAGAAATCACCAAGAATGGTTATTTCTTTACTTCCAGATCTCCATTCCCCTGTTCTTTCTACAATACAACTCCCACCCCTTCCATCTCACTGAAGACCCATTGACACTCCTGTAGGCTCTATCTGTACATCCAGGCTTCCTTGGTTTGTGGCCACAAGCCCGGAAGCCCTTATTCTGATTTGCAGAGTAGGGGACAGGTGAGGGTTGGGCCGAATGCAGAGCCACCAGTGAGAAGTTGGACAACCTTTGATCTCATCAGTGTGGCCCAGACTGTGTCACCAGTAATGGAAAAGGCAAAGAAACCAGGCAAAATATTGATGTTTGTCTGCAGAGCTGAATGTCTTTTTATCTCACAGAAGAAAAAAGGTCAGCCTCCCCTGAAATGCAGGCCAAGCCCCCTATAGTCCAATCCAGAGCATTTCCAGTGTCACTTGCCATGGAAGGAAGCTGAAGACCACCATGTCAGAGAAATGAGAATGAAAGAAAGAGAAGGAGAGCTATGATATCCAGGAAGATGGTTTAAGCACAGGGAACCAAGGAATCTGGTTCTATCTGCCAGCAAACTGAGGCTCTAATCATCAGAAATGGAAGAATGTTGAGGAAAGGCGATCAGAAGTTTGGGTGCTGTGCATCAACCTGTCTAAAATGAAAATTTTTAAATATGTTTTTCTTTAAATTATACAACATCCTTGATTTAAAAAGTAAATCAACCAACAAAGCTATGCCTTTGTGGGCACTCAACTTGATCCTTTGTCTTTAGGTTAAAAACCAAATCATGCAAAATGTCCATCAAGGGATGAGTGAATAACCAAAATGTGATCATACATGCAATGGAATGCTATTCCGTCATAAAAAGGAAGCAGCTCCTCTCGTTTGCTGCAACATGGATGAATGTGGAAGATATACTGAATGGAATAAGCCAGTCACACACACACAAATACTATATGATTCCACTCACATGAGGTTCCTAGAGTAGTCAAATTTGCAGAGACAGAAAGTTGAATGGTGGGTATCAGGGGCTGGAGAGAGAGGGATGGAGGGTTATGTTTAAGAGGGACAGAGTTTCAGTTTGGGGAGAGGAAGAAGTACTGGGACTGAGTAGTGATGATGGCTGCACAACAGTGTGAATGCACTTAATGCCCTTGAACTGTACACTCAAAAAGGGTCGAAATGGTCAATTTCATTTTATGTGTACATTACCACAATTTTTAAAACTCACACAAGAGCAGGAATTTCAGGGCCGCATCTGTCATCATAAAACCATGGCACTGTCGAGACTCAGAAGCAATTTTAATCACATGGGCCAGGAAACCCGTGACTTTCTTATCTCTTTGATCTGATGGAAACAGCAACATTTTTTTCATGTTTGATTCTTCTCTTCCCAGCTCTGCCAGACATCCACACATCCTGTCTAATGAAAACAGTAAGACCATTTAAACTCTAGAGGTCATTTGAGGAAATCATCCCTAAATGTGTAGTTCAGAGTAACAAGTGCTCGTGTCAATAACAACTTTTCATAAATTTGTTTTTCTGAGCATCACAGTGGTATTTGTTTATCTCTAAAAATCTGTACTGTTTCAAGATGATTTTAAAATTTTATAAGGAACCCCCAAACTTGCCTGGCTGCCAGTCTCTCACACTCCCTGTAACCCTTGTGTTGAGGAGTAGGTTGCTAATCCTCTCCTAGAGTGTCTCTGCCACCAGCCTGGAGGGCATTGGGGCTCCATGAGTTCCTGCGGTTCTTTGTCTGTGCATGTGAGAACTTTCTTGTCATTTTCTCCCATGCAGGAGGGAGACGGCTACCTGCTGGGACCTTCTGGACTGCCTCTGAGTCTAGGTTGAAGGAAGGTCGGTGAAGACCCCACCCACAGTGAGACAATGGGGTGGTCACAGGGAAGCTCCACCCACCAACGCCCCAAGCCCCAGATGTCCTGCTGCCTGGAATACTCAGGCTTCCAGGGCAGCTGAGGTGACTCTGATTTCGTTTGCTCATGCAGATGGCATTGGAGAGACTCAGCCACTTTATTCTGCAGTTGGTCAGCACTTCCCAAGGGGATTTTGTTGGTCTTCTCCAAACTCTCTTTAATTCCAGGCCTTCGCAGCCTCACATTTCCTAGTCTTAGAACAGAGCTAGGGAAGCCTGTTCCTCACGAGCTGGACAGGCAGACAGGAGTGACCGTGCCCACTGCTGGGGTAGCAGTACTGGGCATGGTGTATGAGTGTGTGGGGGTTGACTTGGCTGTGGACTCTGGGTGGAAGGAGGAGGAAGTAGTTCCTATGGGCATTAAGGGGCTGGGAAGTCTAATAAGAAGAACAAGTGGGGCATTCGTGCATAGCAGAACCTAAGGGCACACAAAGTCACTCCTGTCAGGAATGTGAGTCAGCCAATGGCCAAGCTTTGACTTTGGGCCAGGGTGGAGAGTGGCAGCAAATCACAGTCCTGCTGCTCGAAGGGCTGAAGTCCAGGGAATGTTACTGCACAGAGGGCCTGATAAGAATCCGGGGACCAGAACTGGGGTATAAAGTGGGACTGAGAATTAAGAGTAAGACCACAGCTGTTGTGTCACATGCAGCATGATAGTCAGGGATGGATGAGCACCACTGGGAGGTACTTGATAAATATTGATTGAATGGCTAAATGGTGGGAGGGTGGATGAATGTATAGATGATGGACAGACGGATGGATATGTGGATGGATGGATGGATGGATGGACAGATGGATGGATGGATGGATGGATGGATGGATGGATGGATGGATGGATAAGTGGATGGGTGGGTGGATGGATGGATGGATAAGTGGGTGGATGGATGGATGGATAAAGGGATGGATGGATGGACAGATGGATGGATAGATCAGTGAGGTTAGAAACCTAGGCAGAAACTGGATCGTCAAGGCCCTACAAGGAGTTTGCACATAGTAGAAGGTCATTTGAGGAGACTGAGCAGGAGAGTGACAAATGGAGCTGTGTATTTGAAAGATCTCTCTGGCTGCATGTGGATGACAGGCTGGTATAGGTGCAAGACTGGAAACAAGAGACTAGCTAGGGGGTTGTTGCAGTGAAAGAAGATAGTGGCATAAAATTAGGCAGGTGGCAATGAGATGGAGAGAGTGGGCAGATTCCACACATTTTTAGAAAGGCTGAAGATCAGGAATCAGTGACTGTTCTTTAGATGTGTGGGGAAAAAGAGGGCGGCATCTAGAATGACCCCCAGTGGGCTGGGCAGCTGGGGGGATGGTGGCACCTTCTATCAAAGTAATGGGGGAAAGGAAGAGAAGGCTAGGGATGGATGTTGTGACTGTCATGGGCCAGGAGCGCTTTGTGGCATGGATCTGTTTATAAGCCTATCTCCTTCACTGGACCTCAGGAAAGACCCTCTAGCTTCTTCACTTCTCCCCTGCACATCCAGAGCTTTGTGCAGTGCCCAGTACCTAGTTGGTTTTCGAAGTGATTGGACTAAAGAGTGAGTATGCAGCTGGGATTAGACAGTCTTTAAAATCATTCCCTGCTTAGTTGTGCTGCTGTAGCAACATGCATAAATGGGAGTGAGAGGGGTGACTTGAGGAACAGGCAACTCAATGTGGAGAAGCTTCCAGGGCAAGCAGGTAGAGGAGAAATGGCCTCTGTGCCTGACCTCATACCTGAAGCCTGAGGCAACATGCCAGCCAGACTTTGGGCTCCTTGCCCATAGACACTTGTGTCTCACTGGTGCTCTGGGCTCTCCTTTGAGGAGGCCCCTGTCTCAGAACAAATGTCACAAATAATGAATGTCATGCTTCAAAGGAAGCTGATGCATGGAATGTGTGTCACCTTCCTCCACAGGAATGGGGTTTAGCAGTGATCCAAAAGCTCACTGTTACAACATGTTCTCAGGGAAGTAGGTCATATGTCCTCAGGGTATTCAGAGAGGCCTGTGAGTGTGAGATGTTTAGGCTGAGCAGGGCTTTCTTCCTCTCAAGGCTCCAAAGGGCGGGCCAACAGGTCATTTGGTTTTTCTCTCAGTGATATGTTTTTCTCCTCAAGATTCATCACCCCTCTCTCCTCCTCTGCTTGTTCTGATGTAAATGGACACAGAAATGCATTCTCTGTTTTATCCTTCATCGTTGCTAACCCCTGTGGGGTTACTGACATCATGGAGTTCTCCTCTGGTTGTGTGTATTGTACTCATGAAGAAAAGGTTGTAAATCACCTTTTCAGGATGTTCTGCCTTTGACCTACTATGACTCCGTGGAGTATCCCCTACGGAGCTCTCTGTGGGTCTCTGAGAGGCACTGGTGTGTGGCTGCATCTGGCACCTTGAGGTGAATATGGGCCAGGAGCAGATCCAGGAGGAGGACAGCAGAGCATAGGAGGTGGCTGGAGAAGAAGGTCAGATGCTGTGGGGTCAGTAAGTGCCTGTCAGAGAAGCACCTGGGAGTTTGTTTCTGGCTGAGGCCAGGAAGGGGTGTAGGCTGCATGACTTCCTTCTTCTGAATCTTCCTTTCAGAGTCAGGAAGGGGATGGGGCTCCTTCAACAGCAGGTGTGTGAGGAGGGAATCGGGCAGACAGTTTAGTGCTGACAGGAGAAAGAGGGGCTTTCTCTTTTCTCACTGTTATTCCAGAAATATATTTGCTTTCCTTTGCAATTCTGAGACAGAAACAACTCAGGGAGGTCACCAGATGATCTTCAAAATGAAATTGTCGAGCTGCTCTTGGTGGGCTTCTATTGTTAGATGTCTAGTTTAGAAAGCTTCCACAAACTTTGCACATTCTGAGCAAACCCACAACAAAAAGCCTTATTTTTTACACTTTCCTTATCCTGCTTCAAAGAGATTTTCATTTTCTTGATCCTGTGTCCCAAAGATGTGGAGACGTTGTGCTCTCCATTGGGAAGATTGTCCCTAGGATAAAGAATGTGGTATAAACGAAATTATAATTCTTCCAATTATTACATATTTACATTAAAGGATAAATGCATAAAATGCATTGGAATCCTCTAATAATTCAAAATAAATATATGCCTCTATTTAATTTAAACATGAAATTAAATTATTTATTTACTTCATTTGCGACTCTGCAGCAGGGCCCAAGTACAAAGAGAAGACACACATCAAAATGCTTGGAGAATGAATGACTATTCGTGTATAATACCATTTCACTGATATTGATATACTATGTGGCTGATCCTGCCCAAGGGCCTAGGGAGAAAAAGAACTCTCTGTCTTCATTTCGGGGCCAATAAGTAAGGATATATGCACAAGGATGTTTATTGCGGCAAAAAATAAAACACTAAATTTATAATGGCAAGGCCTGTCAACAGGGAAAGGTTGAAAAGAGATTGATTCTGCATCTGCATCATGGAGCAGTCTGCAGCCCCTGGGAGGTATTCATCAGACCTCCCAGGCTGGCAGGGAGGGATTTCCGCCCTGCGTCGGTAAGAGAGAAGAGCAAGATGCACTTGCACATTGCACCTGTGCACACTTGCACATCTGTAATTGCAGGTACAGGGACAAAGTAGGTCAGGGAGTGGGGAAACTGAGGCCTGTTGTGGGACTTCTCAGTCAACCCTACTTAGAGGGGTTGAGCCAACCCCCTATTAAATCCCTTCTCATGTGACAACATGGGAAGTGAGATGGAGAGGCCCATCAGCTACATGGGATCCACACCGTGAAGGATGCCCCATGCCATGCCCACGGCTTTGGGTTTTCTCCTAGAAGGGGTGAAGAGCTGCTGAAGCTTTTGAGCCCTGTGGATGCTTGGATGTATGTTGGGCCACTCCATTGGCCCCCAGGAGAGCAGATGGGGAAGGGTGAGCCTAGGCTCAGAAGACCACCACAGAGTCCTGAGCTTGGGGATGTGCAAACACCATCACCCCATCCTTTTTTGTTTAAGAGAGACTTTATTTTAGGGCAGTTTTAAATGCACAGCAAAATTGAATGGAAGGTAGAGAGATTTCCCATATGCCCCTTAACCCTACACACACAGTGCCTCCCCATTCTCAATGTCCTACATGTCATCATCACCCAGAGTCAATAGTCTGTGTTTGGACTCACTCTTGGTGTTGTACATTCTATGCATTTGGACAGATATATGACATGTATCTGTCCACCATGGCCAGGTCATATAGAATAATTTTACTGCCCTAAGCATCCTCTGTGATCCATCCATTTTTTCTCCCTCCCTGTGAACCTGGCAACCACTGACTTTTTTACTGTCTCCATAGTTTGACCTTTTCCAGAATGTCATGTGGTTGGAATCACATAGTATGTAGCTTTTTCAGATTGGCTTCTTTCACTTAATAATATGCATTTAAGATTCCTCCCAGGCTTTTCATGAGTTGATAGCTCATTTCCTTTTAGCACTGAATAACATTTTATTGTCCAGATGTACCACAGTTTTTTAGCCAGTCACCTACATTGTGATGGTTCATTTGAGGTGTCAACTTGACTGGATTAAGGAATACCTAAAAACTTGGTAGCGTATTTTGGGGTGTGTTCTTCCAGAGGAAGTTAGCATTTGAGCCTGAGTGAATTAGGTGGAGAGGGTTCACCCTCAGTATGGGTGGGCAATATCCGATCTGCTGGGGACCCAGACACGACAAAAACAGGAAAGGTGACTGTGTCGATCTGTCTGCTGGAACTGGGATACACCCTGTCTCTCCTGACACAGGACAATTCCAGGCTTGTCAGCCTTTGGACTCCAGGACTTACGCCAGCGCCCCACCCCCAATCCATCCCTTGGTTCTCAGGCCTTTGGCCACAGACCGGGAGTTTTACCAACACCTTCACCGGTTCTGCAGCCTTCAGATCTGGACTGAACCATGGTGCCAGCATGCCAGGGTCTTCAGCTTGAAGATGGCCTGTTGTGGGACTTCTCAGCCAACCCTAATTAGCAGGGTTGAGCCAATCCCCAAGTAAATCCCTTCCCATGTGTCTGTCTAGCTATGCATATTGTATTAGTTCTGTCTCTCTGGAGAACCCTGGCTAATACAGATTTTGGTACCAGGAGTGGTTCTAGAGGAAACAATTTTAATTTTTGGTTTTGGAGTTTCTGGAATTGGCTCTCTAACCTGTTTAGAACTAAAATTTCTGGAGACTCTACTTCTAATAGCACAGAGAGCACTCTGTTTGTATATAGTAAGCACGTAATAGCTGACGTGCTTACTGTTTGTAAATATGCAAAATAAACACATCGATACTCCTAATTCACCACTTATAAAAGGCAAAGAATTTAGAGACTTTATACCTGATATGTTTGAACATTTGAGGAAAACCAAATAATATACTAAGGTTGATTGGTTGCTCCTAGTGCGGCTAGACCAAGTGATGGAAGAAAGGGGTGAGCTCTGGTATTCACATAAATAACCTGAATTTCTACATGTGCCCTGGATCAGAATCTTCTCTCCCGTAGCCACAGGGCTGAAATTGCCAAAAATCAAACACTAACTTTGTCCCTCGATTGACTGAATTACCGTGAAAGCTGAGTCTCAGCTTTGCAGAAATTTGGGATGGGGAAATGTGGGGAGACCTTCATGAGGCTAGGGACATTGAACTCCGAAATTCTGATGAGTCTTGTTTGCAAACAGTGACCTTCCCTATCCCAGAAATAAATCCCAGCTCTGCCTGAGGGGATTCACTCTGATGGGACTCACAGCCTCCCCTGAGCCAGTTGCCAGGCAAGACAGTGCTGAATCTCTCTGGACCCGCCCCCACCAACCCTCTTTGCTTCTAGACCTACTGTAACTAAACTCAAGTCCCAGCAGCCCCTACAGGTGAGGAACACAGTGTGCCCCATGAGGAAGTGGCTACACTCCAAAAGAACTACTTTGGTTTTCTAATTTAGAACAAGCAGAAATCTGGGGAACATATGTAGGAATGGATATTAAGGGCGTGGGCTAACAGAGACATAAAGGGAGCCGACTGAATTTATTGATATGGACTGACTGAGCAGAGATTCTGCAGTTAATGCTGCAGTGCAGGGAATTTGGGGAGGTGCTCAGTTTGTTTCATTGGTTGGCTGAAATGTGGGTCAAAAGATGGTCCACCATGACTGAGTTGGAGATGCCTGATCTCCTTTGGTTTACTTTAAAGGAAGGGATTCAGAGGCGTAGGGAGGTTGGAATGCTACAGTGGATTTGTCACTTGAAACCAACTCCCACACACTGGGAGGGTCCGGAAGACAGGCCTTTCACCAAAACCTTGAGAAACAGATTTTTGGGGGGAGCGCCAGCATCCCTGAAGAGCTCTATGATTGCACTTCTCTGTAGGCTGGACTTCGCAGTGGGAACCTCAGTCGCTCAATTAGGAAACTTAAATGCTATGGGAATAATTGGATCCTGGGGTGTCAGGGGCCAAGTGGCAGCACTCAGCTATCAAAGGCAAGGTGGATGTAGTTACCGTAAGGTACAGCAGAGGCAAAGCAACAATCAAAATGGTCTGACTCGTGTAGATCGATGGCACTGGCCAGTTAATCGTGGTGTTTCTAAAAGTGAAAAGATAGGACGCCTACTAAATTCTTACTTGATCTGTATAAGCAGAAAACTTTGAGGTCAACTGCACAAAAGTCCAACTCAAATCATGAAAACTGAGAGTTGTGGCTCCTCAACAAATCCCCAGACTTGAGCTGGTTTATAGACCCAGAACCCTTTGGGTGAAGGAGAGGCTAGGTTCTCTCCAGAAAGGACTCTGGTAGACTACCAAGAATGTATACTGTTCATCTTTCTCCTGTCTTTCCCTAAAGGGATCTATGGCCTTTTACCATGGTAACTGTGTGCTGGGGAGAGGGAAATAAACAGACCTTTTGAGAACTACTGGACACTGGCTCTGAACTGACATTGATTCCAGGAGACCTGAAATGTCACTATGGCCCACCAGTTAGAGTAGGGCTTATGGAGGCCAGGTGATCAATAGAGTTTTAGCTCAGATCCAATTAACAGTGGACTCAGGGGGTCCCCAACCCCATCCAGTGGTCATTCCCCCAGTTCCAGATGCATAATTGGAGTAGACATACTCAGCAGCTGGCAGAATCCTCACACTGGCTCCCTGACCTGTGGAGTGAAGGCAATTATGATGAAAACGGGTAAATGAAAGCTATTAGTGCTATCTCTGCCTACAAAAATAGTAAATCAAAAACAGACCTGGAGGGACTGCAGAGATCAGTGCCACCATCAAGGACTTGAAAGATGCAGGGGTGGTGATTTCCACCAGATCTCCATTCAGCTCTCCTATTTGGCCTGTGCAGAAGACAGATAGCTCTTGGAGAATGACAGTGAATTATGATAAGCTTAACCAAGTGGTAACTCCAATTGCAGCAGCTGTACCAGTTGTGATTTCATTGCTTGAGGAAATTAACACATCTCCTGATACCTGGTATGCAGGTATTGATCTGGCAAATGCCTTTTTCTCCATCCTTGCCCAGAAGGCCCACCTGAAGCTGTTTGCCTTCAGCTGGCAAAGCTAGCGATATACCTCCACTCTCCCACCTCAGGGGTGTATCAGTTCTCTAGCCTGTGTCACAATTGTGTTGGTAGGGATCTTGATCACCTTTCCCTTCAATAACAAATCACGCTGGTCCACTATATTGATGACTGAAGGAAATTATACAGTGATCCATTTCCAAGACAAAGCGCCTTAAATCAGCTTAGGTAAGCAAAACTGCAGAAGAAACAGGATGTAGTACGCCCCTGCTTAGATAGCCAATGCCTGCTTGTTGTGCCCCATGCCCCCACCCAGCCCTTAGTTGCCCTCACCCAAACCAAAAAAAGTTTAGTCTAAGATGAAAGTTTATTAGCCTGCAAAATAGCTCTCTTTGTCTATTCTTATCAGCCTGCCCAGCTACTTAGGTCATAAGTCAAATACTTAAAGAGTCCCTGAGCTAACAAGGATTGCAATGCATTGTGGGCTCCAACAAAATGCAGCAAGACAACCCTAATAAAAAGCACCTAAAGCCCCTACCCAACAATCAATAGGCAATGTCCAGGATGATTGTAAACCCGCAGTATTCAGCCTATAAGGAACCAGGGGAGGGACCTGCGCACTAGGGGATAAAGTGCTTGTTACAACTGTGCTGGGTGTGCCTGCCTATCAGACACCCACTCTTGCAAGACTGTCATAAAAAGTCTCACTTTTACTGTTCTCTGGGTGTCTGAGTCCATTCTTTGGGTTTGGTTGGGTAAGTTTATTTCTCACAATGGCAATATGCTGATTAGGCCTAGAGAACATGAAGTAGCAACCACTCTGGACTTATAGGTAAGACATTCATATGTCAGAGAATGGGAAATAAATCAAGCAAAATTTAGGCACCTCCTACCTCAGTGAAATTTCTACGGGTCCAGTGGTATGGGGCATGTCAAGATATCCCTTCTAAAGTGGAGGATAAGTTGTTGTATCTGGCCCTTCCTACAATTAAAAAAGTACTTAGTGAAACTATTTGGATTTTGTAAGCAACACATTTCTCCTTTGGGTGTGTTACTCCAGCCCATCTACCAAGTGACCTGAAAAGCTGCTAGTTTTGAGTGGGTCAGAACGGGAGAAGGCTCTGCAATAGATCCAGGCTGCTGTGCAAGCTGCTCTGCCACTTGGGCCATGTGACCCAGCAGATCCAATAGTGCTTGAGGTATCAGTGGCAGATAGGGATGCTGTTTGGAGCCTTTGGCAGGCACCTATGGGTAAATCACAGTGAAGGCTCTTAGGATTTTGGAGAAAGGCCCTGCGACTATCTTCGGGTACCTACTATCCTTTTGAGAGACAGCTCTTGGCCTGCTGCTATATCTTACTAGAAATGAAACACTTGATTATGGGCCACCAAGTTACCATGCAACCTGAACTACTCATCGTGAACTGGGTGTGATCTGACCCACCAAACCATAAAGTTGGGCCTGCACAGCAGCACATTATGATCAAATGGAAGCAGTGTAGATATGTGATTGGGCCAGAAAAGGTCCTGGAGGCACAAGTAAGTTACATGAAGAAATGTCCTATATACCTATGGTTCCTACTCCTGCTGTGCTGCCTTCTGTCTCTCAGGCTGCACCCCATGATCATTTGACAGAGGAAGAGAAGACCAGGGCCTGGTTTATAGATGGTTCTGCATGATATGTAGGCACCACCAGGAAGTGGACAGCTGCAGCACTATAGCCCCTTTCTGGGACGTCCCTGAATGACAGTGGTGAAGGAAAATCTTCTCAATGGGAAAAACACTGGGCAAGGCACCTGGTTGTGCACTTTGCTTGGAAGGAGAAATGGCCAGATGTACAATTATGTACTAATTCATGGGCTATAGCCAGTGGTTTGGCCAGACGGTCAGGGACTTGGAAGGAACATGATTAGAAAATTGGTGACAAAGAAATTTGAGGAAGAGGTATGTGGATAGGCTGCTCTGAGCTGGTAAAGGAAGTGATATTTGTGTTCCATATCAATGCCTACCAAAGGGTGACCTCAGCAGAGGAGGACTTTAATAATTAGGGGTAGAAAATGACCTGTTCTGTGAAAATGCTTGTCAGCCTGTTTCCCCAGCCACTCCTGTCATAGACTCATGATCTAAGTGGTCATGGTGGCAGAGATGGAGGCTATTCATGGACTCAAGAACGTGGACTTCTACTTACCAATGCCAACCTGGCTATAACCACCACTAAGTGACCAGTCTGCCTGCTGCAGAGATCAACATGGAGTCCCCAGTATGGCACCGTTCCTTGGGGTGATCTGCCAGCCACCTGGTGGCAGGTCGATTACATTGGAGCACCTTCATTGTGAAAGGGGCAGTGTTTTGTCCTTACTGGAATAGACACTTTGGATATGGATATGCTTCTGCCACAGCTACTATCTGTGGACTCACAGATCGCCTTATCAACCATGGTATTCTGGACAGCATTGCTTCTGACCAAGGAATTCACACAAAGCCAAAGAAGTGCAGCAGTGGGCTCATGCTCGTGGAATTCACTAATCTTACCATGTTCTTCATTACCCTGAAGCAGCCAGTTGGGTAGAATGATGAAATGGCCTTTTGAAGTCATAGTTACAGCACCAGCTAGGTGACAATACCTTGCAGGGCTGAGGCAAGGTTCTTCAGAAGGTTGTATATGCTCTAAATCAGTGTCCAACATATGATGCTCTTTCTCCTATAGCCAGTATTCACAGGTCCAGGAATCAAGGGGCAGGAATGGAAATGACACTACTCAGCATTACTCCTAGTGACCCACTAGCAAAATTTTTCTTCCCATTCCCATGACTGTTAGCTCTGCTGGCCTAGAGGTCTTAGTTCCAGAGTGAGGAGTGCTTCCGCCAGGAGACACAACAGTGATTTCACTCAACCAGAAGATAAGGCTGCCACTTGGCAACTTGGGGTTTCTCATGTCTCTGAGTCAACAGGCTAAGCAGGGAGTTACGGTATTGGCCGGGGTGACTGATCCAGACTACCGATGGGAAATTGGACTACTACTCCGTAGTGGAGGCAAGGAAGATTCTTCGGGAATACAGAAGATCCCCTGGGGTGCCTCTTAGTACTGCCATACCCTGTGATTAAGGTAATGGGAAGTTACAACAAACCAATCCAGGCAGGACAAATAATAGCCCAGGCTCTTCAGGAATGAAGGTTTGGGTAACTCCACCAGGTAAAGAACCATGACTATCATATGATACAGAGAATAAACACATGTATACATACATACATATATACATACACGCATAAAATCATGACCCGTGAGGTGCTTACCAAAGGCAAAGGGAATACAGAATGGGTAGTAGAAGATAGCAGTTTATCAATACCAGCTATGCCCATGTAACCAGTTACAGAAACAGACTGTTACGAGTATTTCCTCCCTATTTTGTTAAGAATATATCCATGTGTACAGATGCATATAGTAAGCAAAGATCTTTGTTTTCATTCCTCTCTTATTCTTTTCTCATGTAACAAGATTTTCTGAACTTGTATTAGTACTCAAGTGTTGTTAATTTTGTATCATAGTATTTAAGTTATGGGATATAAGGAGAACAGTAAACATCACGCAAGGACTTTTTCTGAAGAAGGAATTATATCCATCCATTTCACACTACTATAATAAAAAACTACCTGAGACTGGGTAATATATGAAGAAAAGAGGTTTAATTGACTAACAGTTCCACAGGCTTAACAGGAAGCATGACTGGGAAGCCTCAGGAAACTTACAGTCCTGGAGGAAGACGAAGGGGAAGCAAGAACCTTCTTCACATGGTGGCAGGAAAGAGAGAGAGAAGGGGGAAGTGTCACACACATTTAAAACGTCAGATCTCATGAGAACTCATTCACTATCATGAGAACAGCAAGGGGGAAATCCACCCCATGCTCCAGTTACCTCCCACCAAGCCGCTCCTCCAATTTGACATGAGATTTGGGCAGGACACAAATCCAAACCATATCAGGGATTAACATGTTTTTGGTTGTATGCAGGACAGTTGCATCGTGTCAGGTGAAACTATTACCTTGTTATTATCTTATTTGGAAATTAAATATGGTTTCAGGAGGTACATATATATAGATGCCAAGTTGACAAGGGGTGGGCTTGTGATGGTTAATTTTAGGTGTCAACTATATTAAAGAGTATCTAAAAACCTGGTAAAGCATTATTTTGGGATGTGTCTGAGGGTATCTCCAGAGGAGATTAGCATTTGAGTCCGAGTGGACTAGATGAGAAGCCACACTGCCAGCATCCCAGGGACTCCACCTTGCAAACAGCCTCTCAAGGGACTTCTCTGAGGCCTCCACAATTGTGTGAACCAATCTCCCTAATAAAGCCCCTCTCATATGTCTATGTATTCATCCTATTGATTTTTGTTTCTCTGGACAATCCTGACTAATACAGACATCTTGGTTGCTTCCAAGTTTGGGCAATTAAGAATAAAGCTGCTATATATACACACATGTGGGTTTTTGTGTGGACATAAGTTTTCACCTCATTTGGGCAAATGCCAAGGAGTGCAATTGCTGGATCATATGTTTAGTGTGTTTAGTTTTGTAAGAAACCACTAAACTATCTTCCAAAGCAGCTGTGCCATTTTGCATTTGCAGCTATAAATGAGAGTTCCTGTTGCTCCAAATCCTCACCAGCATTTGGTGTTGTCAGTGTTCTGGATTTTGGCTATTACAATAGGTGGATAGTGGTGTCATATTGTTGCTTTAATTTGCAATTCCCTAATGACAGATGATGATGAGCATCTTTATATATGCTTATTTTCCATCCATATGTTTTCTTCGTTGAGGTGTCTGCTCTGGTGTTTGCCTGTTTTTTTAATGGGATTGTTTATTTTCTTATTGTTGAGTTTTAAGAGTTTTTTTGTACCTAATTGATAAAAACCCTTTATCAAATACCTTCTTTGCAAATGTTTTCTCTCCAGTCTGTGGCTTGTCTTCTCATTACCTTGTCAGTGTCTTCTGCAGAGCAGGAAGTTTTTAATTTTTATGAGATTCAATGTATCAACTCTTTCTTTTATGGGTCATGTTTTTGGTATTGTATCTAAAAAGTCATCCCCTTACCCAACATCATCTAGATTTTTTCTGTTATTTTCTACAGTTTTATAATTTTGCATTTTACATTTAGGTCTATGATCTATTTTGAGTTAATTTTTTGTGAAGGGTATAAAACCTGTGTGTAGATTCATTTTTTGCATATGGATTTACAGTTGTCCCAGCACCATATGTTGAAAAGACCATCAATTTTTCTGCCTTTGTATTGCCTTCATTCCTTTGTTAAACATAGTTGATCATATTCATGTGGATCTATTTCTCTTTCATTTTGTTGGATTTTTTCCTTCAGATTTGTGACATAGAGAATCATGTCATCTGTGAACAAAAATATTTGTATTTTTACTTCTTAATCTGTATACCTTTTATTTTCTTGTCTCATTGCAATAGCCGTGACTTCCCATATGATATCAGAAAAGCTCTCCATTCTGTTCCAATGATGTATTTGTTGATTATTTTACTGAAGCTTTATAGTTAAGTCTGGGGGTCAGGTAGTGTCAAACTTTGTTCTTCTCCTTCAATACTGCGTTGGCTATTGTGAGTCTTTTGCCTCTCCATGTAAACTTTAGTTATCAGTTTGTTGACATCCACAAAATAACTTGGTGGAGATTTGGACTGGGATGGCATTGAATCTGTAGATCAAGTGAAGGAACTGACATCTTGACAATTTTTAATTTGTTTTTTCATGAACATGGAATGTCTCTCCATTTAGTTGTTATTTGATTTCTTTTATCAGAGTTTAATATAGATCTTATACATATTTTGTTAGATTTATGCCTAGGTATTTCATATTTGGGGATACTAATATAAATAGGGTTGTGTTTTTAATTTTAAATTCCACTTGTTCATTTCTGCATACAGAAAAGTGACTGACTTTTTTGTATTAACTTTATGCCCTGAAACCTTACTATAATTACCTACTAGTTCCAGGAGGTGTTTTTTTATTATTCTTCTTTCAGATTTGTTACACAGATAATCATGTAATCTGTGAAAAAAGAATTTGCATTTTTTACTTCTTAATCTGTATAGCTTTTATTTTATTTTCTTGTCTCTTTGCAATAGCCATGACCTCCCATATGATATCAGAAAGGAGTGTCAAGAGAGGGCATCCTTGCCTTGTTCCTGATCTTAGTGGGAAAATGTCTAGTTTCTTACCATTAACGTATGACATTAGCTATAGGTTTTTAATAGCTGTCCTTTATCGACTTGAAGGAATTTCCTTCTATTTCTTGTTTGTTGAGAGTCTTCATCATGAGTCGGCTTTGAATTTTGTCACATGCTTTTTTTTTGCATCTGTTGATATAATCATGTGATTTTTCTTCTTTAGCCTGTTGATGTGATGGATTACATTAATTGATATTCAAATTTGAATCAACCTTTTATACATGGGATAAGTCCCACTTGATTATGGTGAATAATTATTTTTATACATTTTGGATTTGATTTGCTAATATTTTGTTGAAGATTTTGCAGCTATGTTCATGAGAGATATTGGTCAATAGTGTTGTTGTTTTTTTTCTTGGAATGCCTTTGGTTTTGGTATTAGGATAATGTGGGCCTCATAAAATGAGTGTTCCCTATGCTTCTGTCTTTTGGAAGAGATCATAGAAATTGGTTCAATTTCTTTCTTAAATATTTGGCAGGATTCACCAGTGACCCATCTGTGCCTGGTCCTTTCTGTTTTAGAAGTTTACTAATTATTGATTTATTTTCTTCAATAGATATAATTCTATTCAAATTGCTTTTTTTTTTCTGAGACGGAGTTTCACTCTTGTTGCCCAGGCTGGAGTGCAATGGCTGCAGTGGCAGGATCTCAGCTCACTGCAACCTCTGTCTCCTGGGTTCAAGAGATTCTCCCACCTCAGCCTCCCAACTAGCTGGAATTACAGGCATGCGTCACTACACCCGGCTAATTTTGTATTTTTAGTAGAGATGGGGTTTCTCCATGTTGGTTAGGCTGGTCTTGAACGCCCGACCTCAGGTGATCTGCCCGCCTCAGCCTCCCAAAGTGCTGGGATTATAGGCGTGAGCCACCGCGCCTGGCTGAAATTGCCTATTGTTTTTTTAAAACAGAAATCCAGGTTAACGACAAGTTGGGGCTTGAGGGGAGTGGAGAAAAACTGCAAGAGTTTCCTAAAAGCTTACCCAGTTCATGCATTCACTCATTCATTCATTTGTACATTCATTCATTTGGTAATTCACTCAATAGCCACCTACTGAACCCGTTTACCAGAAATAAGTCCTGCCTCAAGATGATAGCATATGCCTTTCTTATGCCTTCCTGGGCATTTTCTTGAATTACTTTTATTTTGTTTTAATGTATAAATACATGTACCTAATAATTCAAACTCATTACTTTATGTTTGTAATAATTGTTGAAATAAGTTTGACAGAAGGTAACCTTTCTGAATTTGCAAAGAAAATGATTGCCAGGCAAATTTAAAGCAGAAGTCCATTGTGAGGAAGATCCTGTGTCCAAAGCCACACACTTTTCAACCAGCTTTAAGCACTTTGTCCATAGTGTTGAGGGCACAACTATGGAGTCAGACCTTCCCCAGTATGATCCTGGGTCAGTTACTTCCCAGCAGGGTGACTTAGGATTGTCTCCTTGTCTCTATAATTCTCCTTTCCTTGACTGTAAAGTGCAAATAATAAGACCCACCTTGCAGGCTGCTTGTGAGGGTCCATGAGATGTTATGAAGCTTCTATCACAGTGCTTGGCAGGGTACCAATGGGAACTCTTACCTTTATTATCATTTCATTCAAAGGGAGATTTACTGATACTCTCTGTAGTGCTGTAGGAGATGTGATGATATCAAAGCTAATGCCTATCCTCGTGGAGAATGTAATTCTTTGGGAAAGCTAGGACAGTTGCAGATTATTACTGTGTAAGATGGGAAGTAATAAAAGACCAGGGAAAATAAGTGAATGGCAGACACAGGTCAGAAAGGAGACCGATCCTTCCAGCTTGGGCATGTTTGCTGGCATGCAGTGCCCCAGGGACTCGAGATCCTGTTGCTGAATGATCAGATGGTGGCATCTGGAGTGGCCACTGAAGGATGAGGCTAGCTGTGTGTGTGACAGCAGACCTGACTCCCTACTGCCTGTGCTGTGCTTTCATACTGCAGACACCCAGCAAGTGAGCGCTGAGTTAGGTTCCAGAGAGAGAGAGTTCAAGAAAATGCATAGCCGCAGAAAAACCCCTCTATTGTTAATAGCAAAGATTTCTTATTTGTTCATTTGAAAGATGCTTTGTCAACTTCTTCTGGCCTTGGGCCCTTTGATCACTTCTGTGTCCTGTGCACGTAAGTCTGGTGGATTCTTTCTTGCTCCTCAGCACTCAGCTCTGGCAGCTGTGCCTCCCCGGAGTCCAGTCTGACCGTTCCCTGCAGCTTTACCTGGTCCTCTGCAAGCCTGAGCATTTGGTTTGTTCCATCTTTCAACAGTCCCAGGAGTTGGTCTGAGTCATCTTGGAGCTCCTAGCTCAATAAATGTGTAAACTTGCCATAGCCCGGATCTTGCTCTGATTTGTGAGCATTTAGCCATTAATCCAAATATGTGAGGCTTTTAAAAAAAATACAGAAACAAGTAGCTCCCACTCACCCTTCCTCTCTGCTGTTAGTGTACATTCAGACGATGCCAAGGAATGGGCTTCTCCAGGCAGAGCCGGGCTTTGCGAGGGGTCTTTCTCAGCCACACGTGTCCAGCATGTATGTGGCCTTCTCCTGGGGCATAGAAGTACTTATTTCAGCCGACACAAATGAAACGATTAACATTCAGCAAAATATCCCAGCTGCAGTCTAATTATTTCCTATGGTTGTTGGTGACAGCGTCCCCTTTTTGGAGCGGGGTTGGCTGGAGGCAGGATGAGAACAGTGTGGGCTTGTTGGGGAGGTGTTGTAAGGCACCCAGCACGGAGAATTGAAAAGGCCTCTTTAGAAGCTTCTCTGTGGGGCAGGGTGGGGGTGGGAGAGGCTATGGTAAAGACCCACAGTGGCCTGGGCTCTTCTCCCCAGCAAGATGCAACAGGACAGGGAAGGAGGGCCCCCAGGAGGCTCCTGGGGTGGCCTGGAACTTGAGAATGAACTGATGCTGGCAGGCACAGCCTTCTGCACTTCTTCACAAGGGTGAGCCCCGCCTTAGACTGCTCGGTGACACCTGTGCATAAGCGCTCCACCACCAGCGAGAGAAAGCGGGCTGCTGGGACTGGCTGTCCTTTACTGTGTGACTGTCTCCAGTGTCTTGTCTGTCCCTTCCTACCTGTCACTGCACTTATTTGTACCTTGGCATATTTGTTCCTCTCTCCCCCACAAGACCACAGGCAGCACTGAGAACCCAGGCTGTCTTGCTCATGCTCTGCCACCAGGACTAGCCAGGTTGGGCACCCCAGGGATGCCCGTGGAGTGAATGAATGAGTGAATGGATGAGTGAGTGAAAGAAGATATGAAATTGCTTCTACAGGATGCCCGGCCTGCAGTCACCACTCAGGAGATGCAGCTCCAGGGTAGGAGAGAGACTCCATTTTTCTCTGGGTATTACTGGGCTGTTTTAATTTCATTAAACAATGGAAATTTATTACCTGTTTTCTTAAGCTCTAAATAACAAAGGGAAGCACAGTAAGTGTTCTGTTCTTCCTCTTTGCCAGGGCCCAGAGGTAGAGGGAGGAGCAGCCCGTGGTGATGGGTGCCCATGGGGGGTGAGGAAGAGGCTGCAGAGGTCCCTGCTGCCTGGACACGTGGCTGTAGGCCCTAATGGAGAGGCAGCCCCAGGTACCACTCCCTGAACCTGCGGGAAGGCTAGCACAGACAGCACACGAGTGCAGCACATGCCAGGCCACAGGGCTCCTTTCTTTGAACTCTCAAGGCCCCATGAGGCAGGCCAGATGACTGAGGCTCAAAGGGCAAAGTCACTTGTTCTGGTGGCTCGGCTGCAGGACAGCGACTGTAGGGCCAGTGCTCTATGCACCTGCAGCTGCTCTGCTGGACACAGACCTCCCCGGGGAAGCAGAGACCACCCTGCATCTGAACGGGGAGGGGTTGATGGAGTGTGCCCTGGTGACACAGGCTCTGCAGGGCGGGATCAGGCCTCCCGCTCAGTTCTGCGCTGGCACTTGCCCCACAGGGCCTCAGTGAAGCCAAGGGAGCTCAGGGAAGCAAGAGTCTAAGACAGAGGCCCTCAGTGGGGCCACTGTGCCCTCCCCAGTGCCCAGGACATCAGCAGCATCTGGGGACAGGTTGGATTGTTATGGCCGAGGAGGGGGCAGTGTCACTGGCAGTTAGTGGGCAGAGGCCAGGGATGCAGCGGAACAGCCTACAGTGCCAGGCAGTCCCCAGCCCCCAAAATGTCCGAGGTGCTGAGGTGGAGAAATCCTGGGCTTAGGTCACACCCGGGTGCACAGGAAGGAGCTTGCATCCCAGGAACTAGGGACTGGGAGAGAGAGGAGCTGGGTAGGAGGCTCTGGAGGTCCCAAGTTGGGGTGCCCTTGGATTCCTATGTGGAGGTGGAAACCTGGGTCTAAAGGCCTTGACTAGGGGTCTCGGGCTGAGAAACACTGGCTGAGGCTTCAGGAAAGATGTGCCTCTGAGGTGCGGACCTGTGGAAGTCAGACACTGCGGCAGCTTGGCCCCCCTGGGGCCTGTGGAAATGCAGGTAACCCGTGATATCCTAGAGTCCTGCTCCCACCCAAGAGAGGGCTGGGGTGAGTGGTCACAGTTGAAGGCCTGCAACTGTATGAACCCGTTCTCCACACCACACACAGACCAGCAGAAGCATCTGGAATGTTTCCCCAGCACCCCTGCATCTCACTAACTCCCATTCCTCCCTCCCCTCTCAGTCAAGTCCACTCCCCACAGGACGCCTTCCCTGACTGCTGCTCTGAGTCAGGTTGCATCTTCTCAAAGAACTGTATGTGATTTACATCCTTTGTTAATGTGAACATGTGATTAACCGGCTTCTGGGTGGATGCATCCTGGTGTCTTCAGAGCCCAGCATATAGTAGATGCCCAGAAAGTGGTTTTTAAATGATTATTCTTTGTCCTTGATAAATAACAGAGGCGTCTTTACAGGGTGTATAGGCAGAGCCGAGTTGAGACATTGAAAGTGGGCAGGGAAAGCGTCTCCAATCCTGGAGTTGTGGGGAAGCACTGTAGGTGAGCCTGTTCACTCTGAGCTCACCTGGGGTGGAGTGTGTGTGTGTGTGCACACATGCACACATGTGTGGAAGCCACGGGGCCGGAGATAGTCTCTAGCAGTGTGAGACAACCAGCACACCATCCTGGTGCTGCGCACAGCTCAGTGTCCCTGTCTGGGAAGCCCATGGCCCTTGGGGCAGAAGTTCTGCACAGAGAGTCCGCAGTGGGCCAAGGCAGTGGTCTTCAGCCCATTTGCAGAGTTACCTCGCC
This sequence comes from Rhinopithecus bieti, assembly GCF_001698545.2. Classification (NCBI taxonomy): domain Eukaryota; kingdom Metazoa; phylum Chordata; class Mammalia; order Primates; family Cercopithecidae; genus Rhinopithecus; species Rhinopithecus bieti. The sequence goes on along the minus strand of NW_016819184.1, from coordinate 1,817,704 downwards.
CCTCTATGCCTGAGATAAAAAAGATGGTTTCTCCTTCATGGAGAAGGAGTTGTTTTATTAATACTTTCTTAAAGTGAGCCACAGGATTAGTGCTGGGCCCCAGGTTTTAAAATCTTCCATCTGATATTCAGCCTCTTTCCTGTTGCGACCACTCCTTGTAAAGGTAATTGCACTTGAAGCTGAACCCAGCGTAACTGCGGCCCATCGCCCTCCCAGCTGGCAAGGTATCCTTTGCTTTCATTTTATTTATTGTTTGTTTGTTTATTTATTTATTTATTTTTGAGACAGAGTCTTGCTCTGTTGCCCAGGCTAGAGTGCATTGGCACGATCTGGGCTCACTGCAGCCTCTGCCTCCTGGGTTCCAGCAATTCTTCTGCCTCAGCCTCCGGAATAGCTGGGATTACAGGCGCCCACCACCACACCCGGCTAATTTTTGTATTTTTAGTAGAGATGGGGTTTCACCATGTTGGCCAGGCTGGTCTCAAACTCCTGACCTCAGGTGATCTGCCCACCTTGGCCTCCCAAAGTGCTGGGATTATAGGCATGAGCCACTGCACCCGGCCTCCTTTGCTTTTATCAAATTTAAACTTCTAGGAATATATTTTCATAGACGATGTTTCTAACCGTCTTTAAGAATTAATGAAGTTCTTAGTTCCTTTTTTTTTTTCAGTCCTTGGCTAACTATGGACAATTCTCAACTGTAAGGGAAAGATTTACTTCTTTATTAATAAACCTCACTGTCTCCGAAACTCTTTTCGTATTCAAAGGGCACTCGCATTACCTGGCAATTACTCTTTCTCAATGAGGCACAGGTTGGTGATATTTGGGAATATGACTTTGGGGAATACAAACTCCGTTTAAGTCATGATTTTGAAAAAAATCTCTCTGTGCCAGTGAATGCGACGAACAGTTTCATTTTCAGTAAGTACTTGCAGCCAGTTGTCTAGTTGTCAGAAGGCAGGTTCATCGGCGGGCTCCTGGTGTCGGCGTTCTGCTGCTGGAAGGTCAGCGAGTTCCCTGGACCCCAGGGAAGCAGCTGTCTCCATGAAGGACGGGAACTATGCCGCTGGCCTTTCTTTTATTCTCCCACTGACATGGTATGAAGACATTTCGGTATTAAGCATCTTTTTTCCCAATTTCTCAGAACCCTTTGAAGATCTTACACTTGACTTCTAAAATTCAGTCCAATTCCTTAATAAGTATGTCACTAGTACAAGTTGGCTTTTTAACTTCTTAAGACGCATCTTTAATTTGAACTTCCATAACCACATTTTTATAATTATCAAATGGCAGGAAATAGATGCTGACTCCCTTAATTTTATCATTCTAAATGTCACAAGAATGGCAAGGCTCTTTAAAAGACAAAAGGTCTTCAATTAGGAATTCCCATGGTAACCAAATTAGCCCGATTTTTTTTTTTTTTTTTTCTTTCTGTGGCTATTTAAAGTATTTAAATTGATTTACATCCCTGTGGAAATGTGAAAAAAAAAAAGCCTGGATCCCATACATCCATTCCACCTGGAGTTCGGGGGTTCTGTTGTAAGCCAGGTTCTTCTTTTGATTCCTTCCCAGTATCTGCAGTGGAAGGTAAGGGTTTGCCCCTAAGCAGACGCCTTTTAAGTTTCCTTTACTTAGGAAGAAGTCATGATTTACCTTTGTATTCCTTTTGCAGTTGAAATTAAAACACAAATATATAAATTATCTCATTTTGTATTGCTCTTACACTTTATGTTGAACGTAAATGTAAATGTATTTTAGTGGCCAGACGTTAGAGGATAACACTGGCTTAATTTGTGCTGAGTGTGGAGCCCCTTCTGGGTGCAGTGAGGGTCTGAGCCTGTGAACCTCGTATCTGCCCAGCTTCTGCTGGACAGCATCAGAGATCTGCTGACTCAGGGTCCAGCCAGTCTCCACCTCTTCCTGGAGCGGGACACTGCACACCAAATTCACTGGTACTGCAGCCACAACCCTGGACACCTGGATACATGCATTTTCCCATCTTCTGCCACACTGGCCCTTTGCCTGAACTCCTCCTGGCCTTCAGTCTGAGGTCCTCTGGGGGCCACGAATGGCTCTGCAAAGTTGCAGGTCCCAATAGTGGGCTATGGGTGCTCCCAGCTGAGCACAGTCATGACTCTCACACTGTACAAGGAAATGAACATAGTATGCATGGATCCACCAGATCTTCACTAAGCCTCACAGCAACCCTAAGAAGAGGACAGCCATATTTATCCTCATTTCATCCGTGAGGAGGTAGAAGCTCAAAGAGGTCAGATGCTGCATCTGGGGTCAGTGTGGTTTTCTACCTCTGGGACCCCCTACCCCTGAGGCCAGGGTCCATCCCCCTTAGCAGGTATGTGGAGCCCTCTGGACACAACGTCTTGCTAGGAATTGCATGACAGTTACTGATCATTTATCTTTTAAAATGGGTCAAGAAGCTGAAGGAAAGATGGGAAGTTTCTCAGGTATCACCTCTTGACAGATATTATAGCCAAAATACACACAGAGGGAAACATTTTGGAGAAGGTTGTGGCCATGATAAAAATCAGCATTTATTGAGCCTGTGATATGTGGCAGACACCATGAAGTGTGCATCATAGACATTACCACATACACCCCATGCAGCCAGAGGGTGACCAGCCACCTACTTAGCCAGGGACTGAGGGGTTTGCTGGGATAGGGGATTTTAGTGTTAAAACAGGGATGGTCCTGAGCAAAGCAAGGTAAGTTGTTCACCCCACCTGCCACCCCAAGGTTAAGATGGACTTACCTTCATTTTGTAAATAGAAAACCCATGGCTCAGAAAGTTGAGGTAACTGCTTAGGCTGCTCTGATGGCAAGAGGTGCAGCTGAGGCCTGGACCAATACCTGTCAGAACCCAAAGCCACATTTTTTGATCATGACACCTTTGTCACGGCTGTGAGAAACAGTCCCTCCTGCGATAGAAGTCTCAAGGTCATCCATATGACCAATACCTTGAAAAGATTTAGGTGATAAAATTGAGATTCTTAATTCTTTTGAAAAAAAAAAGATTAAAAGATTAAAATCAGAAAATTATTTTCAAATAAAGTTTATGCCAAAAGATACAGGGACTTGCTCTGTAAGAGATAAAGTGTTTTGTGGCAAACAAACAAACATTTCAAGGGCAAAGTCAGGCGAGCTGTCTTGCTGTCTGCCATCCTGTAAGTCTCTCCATGCTCATGGTCATCTGTCGCCCAGTGTGAAGACTGCTAAAGGCAGATGACATGCTCAATGTTTCTCAGTTGACCATATTTTTTAATTGAGTTTTTAGACAAATTAAATTAATGAATTTGTTTGCTTATTCATGCAGAGTGAAAAGCAATACCCACTCTACTCCAAAATAGTAGCTCAAGCTATGTTTTTGCAAATTGACATATGGTTTGGCTGTGTCCCCACCCAAATCTCATCTTGACTTGCAGCTCCCAGAAGCCCCATGTGTCAAGGGAGGGACGCTGTGGGAGGTAATTGAATCATGGCAGCAGGTTTCTCCTGTGCCGCTGTCGTGATAATGAATAAATTCTCACAAGAACTGATGGTTTTATAAAGGGCAGTTCCCCCACACACACCCTCTTGCCTGCTGCCATGTAAGATGTGCCTTTGCTCCTCCTTCACCTTCCACCATGATTGTGAGGCCTTCCCAGCCACGTGGAACTGTGAGTCCATTAAACCTCTTTTTCTTTATAAATTACCCAGTCTTGGGTATTTCTTCATAGCAGTATGAAAATGGACTTACACACAAATTATATTAAAATGCAACATCCTTACAGAAAAGTCTGCATCAGTCATAAGCACACAGAGCTCTGAACTTTCAAGTAAGCCAGCACCCAGATCAAGGAATGCGACAGACCCATTCTTCCAACCCAATCCCCTTGTTGCTCTTCCAGTCCCTTCACGCTTCCCTTCCAGGGATAACCATTGTCCCCACTTCTGACACCATAGATTAGTTTCACCTGCTTTCGAACTTTATATAAGTTGGATCATAGATTATATAGAAGTATTTTTATGTTTATTGAATATCTACTATGTGCAAGGTCTTGCATAGCTGTTCACTGAATCTAAATGACTTGGTTTTGAATGCCTCCCAGGTTGCTCTATAGGGGTGTGTGTGTGTGTGTATATGTGTGTGTGTGTGTGTCCCTGGATATAGATCACAGAGTTGTCTTAGCAGTCAGTCCTCAAAAGGCAGGTTCACATGGTGACCAGCTTACATACTGTGTGTGTTCAGGAAGGCATTCCTGCTGTGTAAATGTCATTTAAATGTAGCATATCTATGAATTCAACAGGGTAATTTGGTTCCTATGTTGTTGGAAAGTTCTCTGAATGCTGAAGTCATCTGCACTCCAGGCTTGAGTAAACAACTCAGGACAACGAAGAGAGGAAGTTTCTGTTAGGTTTGATGGGGGGAGAGGAAGGTGACATTTGCTGTTAGGTTTGATGGGGGGAGAGGAAGGTGACATTCACATGTCCTCTTGTACAAGGGCTACCGTGTGAAACCTGATGTCCAGTGAAGACACAGTGATCCAAATAGATCACTTCCTTCCAGCCCCAGTGTCTACGCTACAAAAACACTTCCCCATTGAGGCTATCTGGTGAATTCTGCCTCCAATGTCCTGGGAGCAGTCAGCCAGAGCCCAGGGCAGGGGGCCTCCCCAATCTCCATTCTGCAGATCATTCTTTCTGGGCAATTCATGCTCTTTCCCACACAGAAATGTTTGAGGCAGTTTGTGAAAGGAGCATTGTATCAGGATGGTTCCTAAATCAGGTGGATTAAGGTATGGACGCTGTCTTCACCGCTTGCTTGTCAAATAACTGAACTCCTGACTTCTTCTTTGAACTCTGGGCTTCTAATCTGTGAAGTCAGAATAATAATAAGTGGGTAGTTGTGAGCATTAAGTTTAAAAATATGTTGTGGCAGCACTTTGCACGAGCAGACTGTAGTATAAATGCCAGCTCCCTTTCCCTGGAGATAAGAAGTGATTGTGATTGTGTGTTAAGTTCTGGTTTAAGCTTCCTGGCTGACAAGGCAAAATCGAAACACAATGGTTTATATTGTTCTAGTCTGATTCAAAGAATGTCCCTAGTTTTTCAGGAAATATAAACACTTTCCTGGTGCTACATTCTAAGACAACTTTATTTTGTAAGCCTAAATGATTCAGTTAGGGTTTCCAACAATGGTTTTCACCCCCAAAAGATGGAGAATTCCCCTTTCTATTTCCATAGCGTGTATCCTTTAAAAAATACGAATCTGAGGCTATGATAGTGCAATACTAAATTCGGAAGGCGAACACCGTGGAGTTGGAATTGCATTCTGTTGCTCCATTTCTTTCACTATCTCTTTTTAGTGGACATCTTATAATAGGAACATAAATGGAAAGGGCAAGCCTGGAGTGACAAAGGGAATCCTCCATTCACTCTGCACAATGCTGCTGCTGGGCTCAGGACGTGGAGAGGGCAGGGGCTGTGAAGACATCCTGGTGCCTTTGCAGGGTCGCCAGGAAGATAAAGGGGATGGGCCAGCTGTGGTGGCTCAGGCCTGTAATCCCAGCACTTTGGGAGGCTGAGACGGGACTCTTGAGGCTAAGAGTCCCAGACTAGCCTGGCCAATATGGTGAAACCTTCTCTCTACTAAAAATACAAAACTTAGCTGGGCATGATGGTGCACACCTGTAATCCCAGCTACTTGAGAGGCTGAGGCATGAGAATTGCTTGAACTTGGGAGGCGGAGGTTGCAGTGAGCTGAGATCAGGCCATTGCACTCCACCCCGGCAACACAGCACTACTCTGCCTAAAAAGAAAAGGTGGGGGGATGATGCAGACACGAGCTTTGTGTGTGTTCTTGCCATATCACAGGTAAAGGAGACGGTCAGACTGGGAGTCTTTTCTGTTACAAAATTATACATCTGGAGAATCATGGTGAGCACGAATTCCGTGTGAGATGCTGGAACGTGCCTCCTGTGCTTCATGAAAGAGGCTGTTGGTTTGGGAGCATCCATGGCTTTGCTCTTTGGGCTGCTGGCTGTGGGGACCCTGAGTCCCGAGCTCTTCAGAAACCCTGGTGCTGGGGAGGCGAAGCTGTCTCCTCTCTCCCTTTGCACAGAAATTCCAGAATTTGGATTCTTTTGTAACCTCGAGCTAAATGTTCAAAATGTTGAACATTAGTTCTTTTTTCGTTTTTCATATAAGTACTTACACACATGCGTAAAAAAAGCCAGTAACCAAGGGCTTTTCCCAGGCCAGCAGTGGCCTGGGAGTCCAGCCCACACTCCCAGACTCCAGCTGGGAGACACAAAAGGAAGGGAACTTGGGTGGAGACACCCCAAGATGATGAGGTCCTTGGGAGCCTCCAGGGCCTCCAGGAGCTCAGCTGCCACCCAAGAGCACCCTAAATCTCAGAAGCTAGCCAATCCAGTGGAAGGATGGCAAGGTCTTTTTGGTGTAAGCACAGCTTTGAGGATGAAAGCGTTGTATTTGCAGAATTAGTTGGAATCAGAACTCCAAGCCTAGAATGTCCTCCCACCTTCTATCCACCCCAGGACTGGATTCCTGTCCTGTGAGGCCAGCTGAGCTCTCCTCCCTCATTACCTGTCCCCAGGTACAGACCTTCCCCTCACACCATTGATAACTCATCTGTTGCATTTTTTCATGTATCCTGAAGCATCTACACAGTAGGCATTCAATAAATACCTGCTGAGCAGTGGATGACATAGTATAGCCACAGATGAAATGATGCCTACGACCTCCTACAAAACTCCTGTTTTATTATTCCAAACTCTGAAAACTCATAGTTTGGACTATTCTTTTGTTAATCCTACAAGGAGTTAAGTTGACTAATGGACACTCAAGTTTCCATCATGGCTGCACTCACAAAAAAGATCACCTGATATTTTCCCCTTGTTACTATGGAAGATCTTAGGTGGATCATATTCCTATTCATGTCATAGGAATCGTTTACTGGGGAAGGGTCATTTCATTTCAATTATGTTTTGAATGATTAGTCGTTTCAAAAATAAACCATCCCTCCAGGTTAAATTTATCTGGGACTCATGGTTGGATAAGCTTCTATGTCATTAAAATTAATTGATGTAGCAAAATCAACTGCAATCGTTATTCTGCCCCATATCGGTGGCAGAACCAGGAAGGTGCTCACCGTCTACAGATAGCGGCAGAGGCCTCTGTGTCCTTTGTCCTATGCAGAGACCCTGCCTGTAAGTCTCACTGAACTGAAAGTTAGGTCAGGAGTCTCTGTATGACCTGACTGAGAGCTTCATGTTGTCAAGAGTCCATACAAGGCTAATGTGACGCTCACACTGGGGCTGGTACATTTGAACAAATGGTTCACTTCAAACATTCACATCCCAAAAAAGGACCCCAGTGGGCATAGCGAGTTCAGCCCAAGATGAAGCATCAGGGAACTGTTGGGAACACGGAGCTTACAGTAAGAGACCTGGGGTAGGGTGGGGATTGGCACCCCCCTGGAGGGCGTCTCCATGTTCTCGATGCTTCTGCTTCCTCCTCTGGAAGGCAGGGAGGGCCCTTCTCAGCTCTCCGCACTGTGTGGAGGAGTCGGTGAGATGAAGCCTGCCCAGTGTTTTCACTCGGTGCTGCGCTGAGGTGTGAGAGCCCTGTGCATGGTGCCCCGGCCTTGCTGTCCTCGTGGGTACTAGCGCATTCCAGTTCCTTTAGAGAATGAGCACTGGGGTAAGGACGGTCAGATGTGTGCCCATCCTGGCCTGCAGTGAGCACTTGCTCCTCACAAGGCAGTTCCTGGGGAAAGTCTCCAGCATGCGCGATTTACAGTTTAGTGTAAACGGAAGGAGGTTTATTAGAATCTTGGCAGCTCTAGAAGGAGACTCTCAACTCTCCATTGGCTACAGAGCCCGGCCAGCCATGTGGGTGGCTCGCTCAGGCCGGTCAGAGGTTCCTGCTGGGATGGCCAGGGGTGCCGGGAGAGCTTTCCCTCAGCATATTCAGACCTCAGACTTCCTGGCAGATTCAGGTGCAGCATTGAACTTCAGGCAGTTTTCCTAAATTCAACTTCCAGAGCTTTTACCTTTTCAGAGACCCAGCCTAGTTTACAGAAGCCCAGCAGAAACTTTTTATCAATTTGCGTGTGACTTTTAGATGAGTTTGGGGCTGTGTGGGAAGATGGTATTTCAGCGTCCTAGGCAGGGGCACATCCTATAAACTGTGTGCTTTGATGCCGTGGTGCTGCCTGATCACGAGGGTAACATGGGGGAGGAGGAATCCTTGTCAGTGTCCTGTCTGTGGTCTGCTGGGCAGTGACCACTTCCCCTGACCGCTGCCTGGAGACTGCTCCTCCACACACAGCTTATCTCCCAGGAAGCGATTCCTGGCCCAGGCGCCAAGGGCCCAGGGTTTTCCTAATGTTGAGGACATTATTGCCCAGTGGCATAGAACATGGGATTTGGAGTCAGATCTGGCTGGATTTGATTTCCGGCTCAACCTCTTGTGGACCACGTGACTTCATGTATGTTACTTCAGGGTGGCCGTGAGGATCACAGGATCCTGTATGTACAGTGTCTAGCACTGTGTCCCAAGGACCCTTTGTCCCCATAAATGTGATTATTAGGTAGCAAGGTGGTGCTCTTCTGACCACTGGGCATGTGGCCCCACCCACGGCCACCCCCAGGGTGCGAACAGTAGCCTTTCTGTCCTTACCTGGGCCTTACCCTCCACTGTTTCCAAGCTTGTCCACCCAACGTTCTCTCACTGGATCATTACCATGATGCTGTGGATCATCAGTAAGTATCAGTGACCTCATGTGTAGTGGCCGTTGAAGCACAGAGAGGTAGAAGGGCTGCCCAAGGTCACCAGTGGGCAGGGATCTGGCTGGAGAGCACACGCTGCTGCTTCTCCCTCCCTCAGACTATGGATTACAGGAGAGACCAGCAGCCGTGCAGGTGGAAGGTGGGAGGCCTGGGGTTCTGCAGGTATGAGCAGACACACATCAGTCCCCTCTACCACCGGCCTCTAATGTCCCCACATCACACAGAGGCCTGGGACCGTCTGGCTGTGCGGTGCAGCGTCTCGAGCACATACACTTTGGGATGATTCCTTGAGTTGTAAAGAAATAAAATAATTTTCCTTGAGAATGACGGATACACTGCTTAGCAGTGGAAGAAGAGAGCTGACCTTTATAGGTAGACAAAACAAAATGCCTGTCAAACATTACACTTTTGTTGCAGTATATTGTTCCAGAATAGAGCGCTGCATATTTTTGTTATAATGCTGTTTTTGTTTCTAAATGAATACTGCAGTGTTCTTTTATGTGGAGGAGGGATTCATTACTGGTTCACAGAACTTTTTCAGTGGTGGGGAAAAATAGGTGCTTGTCCTCAGCAATGCGTACCAAGCCTAGACACATTTCTGTTAGGAGCGCAGTGATTTGTGAATTCCCTGACAGCTTACCTTTTATTATGAGCTCTATTTTAAATGGAGACATGTAGCTTTTCCTCTTCAAGACGATATAACAGATACCCAGAATCTTCTCTGTTATCTCTCGTTTGTTTTAAACCTCGCCTCTTTCTTGTGCATTTTACAGGGATTCTTATTTGTGAACTAGTTTAAATGGTTCAGATCAGGCAGTTATTGTGGGGTGGAGGATCATTAAACCAAGAATATTTGCAAATGTTTCAGCAAAGTGGCTAGTTGATTGGCAGATTTTTCATTCATCAGCTTTCCTAATTTTCAGAATCTTCCTAAGGAATATCTAACAAACATCTCTGCTCTGAGTACCATATTCCTGAAAAAAAAAATTGATCTGTTTTCAGGATGGGTCTCCCCTTTTCTCATGCTAATGTATTTTCTTAGTCTCTCGGTAATATCCTATGCGTGCCTGTGAAGGATGCACCACTTTCTGATAGCTCTGCGCCTGAACCCTCTGTCAATGGCAACACCTCACCCAGGCCCCCAAGCCAAACCCACAGTCACCCTTAGCTTCCTTCCCTTTTCCCCACTTCTCACATGCCTCCAAAGCTTGTGAGTTCTGCCTCCTCTATCATTAAATAGCTGCCCCCACCCCCGGCCGCCCACCACTGCCCTGGAGAACACTGTTTCATCCTGCACCTGGACCACAGGTGTGGCCTCATTAGTCAGGAATCCGCAGTCCACACCAAGCCTGGTACCGTCCCTTCTTCTTCTCTGCAGCCATCACAGTGACCTTCTCTGCACAGAGCAGAATAGGAACGCCCAGGCTTGCAGACTTCTGCAGCCCCCTTGTGGCTTCAGCCCACAGCCAAAGGTCTCTGCAGCATTCCAGGATCTGCCCATCTCACATCCCAGGCTAACAGTTGTGATTTATTGGTCCAGGCCTTATACTGAGTTCGGTGTCAGGTCCTTACCTCCTTTACTAACCCAGCAGGTAAATATTATTATCTCTATTTCGCAGATGAAGAAACTTAGGCTCAAAACTGTTAAGTGATTTGTTCCAAGGTCAAAGCCAGGATCCAACTTATTTGCTGTTTCTAGAATGTTCCATATACTCTCTGGCTTCCTTGCTTTTGTTCATGTGTTCTTCCTGGGAATTTTCTTCTTGAGAAAGATGCCCTAACTTTGGCCAAACACAGGTTAGTGTTCTGCTTCTGTCTTTCATGGCTGCTGGGCTTGCCACGACCTAGCACTGCTCACCCCTGCATTTCAATGATCTGTTTATAAGCCTGTCCTCTGGACTTCTTTTAGGGTAAGGAGTTTGGGGTTCTGTCCTTGTATGTTTTTAATCTCTAAATCCTAAGCAATTGGCATAGAACTAGCACCTAGTAGATGCTCACTAATGTTAAATGGCTGGTTTAGCATATTGATGTACTCATTCAACTAGTGTTTTATGAGTTTCTAGTACACGCACAGAACTTTTCATATACTGAAGATGTTCAAGTCAGAGATAACAGGGTTTCTATTCAGAAACCAGCAAATTAGCCATGGATGCTCTGCCTTTGGGGGAGGGTCTGCACCTGCCTTCATCATCTGTAAAGTATGGAACATACCTGTCCACCTCATAGCGCAGCTGAAATGGCAGCAAACATCCTTAATGTTAATCCAGAGTCCTACTGTACTGTGTTGTTGTGGAGATGCTGTGAAGACACAGAAAGATGGAAGGGGCGGAGAGGGAATAGCTGGGCACCAGGAGGGATACAACCAGAGTGGCCCAGAGGGCTCAGAAAAGATGTCGAGGAGCGAGTAGCACTTGACCTACTGGATCACATGTCATCTAGTGGGTTTGGGTGAGACAGGCTTTGTGGGGTAGGGAGCAGCATGAGGGAAGCAGGGGACTGTGCTGTGTTGGAGCCTGTGAGACACGGTTGTGTGAGTGAGTGGCCTCTGGAAGGTGGATCACTGTGGTGTCTGCCTGACTTGATGCTCTTCCTGGGAGCTTCCAAACCTGCTAAGCAATCCAGAGGGCTGTTTACCAACACACGCTACTCTTCTTATCCATGCCAATCTCATCAGCAAACATGCTATTTCCCTTATTCGTGAACAAATATTATTTCATAATAAAATGATCTTTCTGAATAATTATTTAATGCCAGAGTTCATCCATTCTGCCTTAGTGAGCATTGCTTTGCCCTGGCCTCTGGCCATAGGTTACCGTGGACAGCCGAGTGTCAAGATCATCACCAACCAGGCCCTTCACACACGTGCTTAGCCTCATCACAGACCTAGGGTCACCTGGTGAAAGGCAGGTGTGTTTCCAATTGGCACTCTAAAAAAGAAAACCTGCAAACACTGATTTAACATGTCTGAGTATTAGAGATCATTTTCTCTGGGGCTCACTGAACAGGAATTAGCTCAAGAAAAACATCTTTAGCGTGCTCAGTTACCATTAGGGTCAGGCAACCAGCAGGCCTGTCCTGAGTACATTTCAGAGTCTGAGCCCAATTGGAGGAGCGAGGGAGGTAGAGAGGAGTAAAACAGGCCTCGTTGTCAAGGACTGCTCCTCTGGAGTCCCACTGCACTGCCCAGTGTGGGGAGTCCTTGTGGCAAGCTACCCTATGTCTCTGAGCCTCAGTTCCCCCTCTGCAAAGTGGGTCTAATAACAAACTCCCCATATGAGTATTGAGAGGATGCAGTGATCCCTGTTGGGTGCTTAGCGTGGTGTCTGGCATGAAGTTCCTGTCCTTACAGTGACTTTCTTCTGCAAGGGTCTTCTCTTGGTGGCTGTTAACACCATCCATCCCTGTCCTCAAACACTAGAGCCCCTGCCAAGAAGCTACTCACTGGGCAAAGATTTTTTTAAAAAAAATATGACAATGACTGTCACTATCTGAGAAGTGTCCATGCCCAGCACCAAGAGGTGGACAAATCCATAGCTCTCCCGTCTGGGGCTTGGAGGGCACCCCTACACCTCGGAAGGGAGCCTGGAATCAAATTGCCATGTTTCCAAATTTGATGCTGATAATAATGGCATAGACAGACGAGGCAGTATGGAAACCAGCAGACACTTGTACTTGCAAAGAAGGATTTGTCTGGCTTTCTAATTTGCATGTTTCCTAATCCAAAGAGGGTGCCTCAACCGTGGAGTAATTAGAGAGTATGTGCCTTGGTCGGGGGAGGAGGGAGCTTGAGAGGCAGGCAGAGATGCACGTGGATCTGTGCTGAGCAGCTGCCCATGAATAATTTCTAAAAGTTGCCAAATATTTAGAAGTCCTGCTCGTCTGTCATAGACTGGCAAAAAGGATGGTTGAAAAAAATGGGTCCTTTTTTTCCCCCAGCCTTAGCAACATTGTTTTAAAGATTTCATCTCCTTTTCAAGGTGGTTTGAGGCTGTGGGGTAGGCAGGATCAGATTCTACTAAACTTCTTCATTTCAGGGAGGGCTTCCTCCCCCGAGTTCAGTAGCTCCTTCTGTCCTGTCTTTCATGCATTAGAAAATATAGACATTAACAGCTTTACTGTTGCCTGGAAGGTAAACAAGGAAGCTGTGAGTATGACATCAGTGTGAATCTGAAGCCTAGATGATTCAGAAACGTTTTGCATTCTTCTATCATTTGAATTACCCACTGGAAGCAGAATGAAGTTGTCTGATAGAATGCAGAGACAGCCACAGAGGCCGTGGCTGCAGTTCCATCCATTCCCACTGCACTTCATTCAAGTGATGAGGTCTCTGTTATTTTTTTATTTGGAGTAATGATCCTGCTCTTTTACCAGTCCATCTAAAGTAATGGTCATGGTGCTTGAGTGTTACTGTGATTGAGGGTGAGTGACAGTTCTTGCTACCCCAGTGTTCTAATTGATCAGGACAACTCAGTGTCTTTGGGGAAAAACTGGAGTCCAAGAGAAGGCAGCCAGGATTGAGGAACTTGGCTCGGGGGGCTGGTCATTCACAGTAAGACTGCTTCAAGATCAATATCACTGGCATTTAACAGCATGAAGTGGAGTTTCATTCTTGTATCCTTTCTTTATAAAATTTTAATACATCATGAAAAGTTCACATGTTAGATATACACATAGAAACGTGTATGTAAACATGTTAAAATACAATGTAAATGCACTTCCAAAAAATTCTTCCAGGTTGCTGCTCATTTAAAAGAGTAGCTTAGAGACACACGTGCTACGCAAGCCACTTCAGCAACCTACATTCTGCCCACTCAAATGCTTATGGTGCTTTAGGCCAAGGGTGTGTGTAAGAGGCATTTTCCTTTTGTCTGAGTTTGGAAAGATTGGCCAGTTCTGTTCATTTCAGAAGTAATTTGAATGTTTCCCTTAAATGGAATAATTCCAAGGGACTGATTCTAAACGCTGTAGTTTTATTTTCTTCTTTGCAAGGTAGGAGGCACAATAACGTCGCTCGGTCTTTCCATATCTTGTGATTAATCGGGACCCAACCCAGCAGCCCGGCCGCTTCCTGTGGGCGCCCTCACTGGCCTGACCTTGCCTGCCCCTGCCCGCCTTCCTAAGGGCGGATTTCCCCTGTTCCAATGTTGTCACACTGCCTTTTTCCCAGAGCCTTGTCGGGCTTCCTCCCTGCCTCTGTTCCGTGGAAGCAGAGTGGCTGCAGCTGTGCGCTCCAGGGACTCACCAGCCAAAGCTTCAATTCTGTGACCAGGCTGGTCCAGGCCTCTGTGGGCCAGGCTACTTCCAAAGACCCGCTTCTCCCACATTAAATATATGGCCATCCCAGGGCTTTCCTTTCTGGAGCAGAGAACTTAATGGAGCACTCTCTAGGACTGGAAAGGATTTTGAGGAATAATCCAGTATCATTATTGCCATCTGCAGAATGCCTTTCCTACACCATTCCTACACTAAAGAAATTACAGCTTCACTGGGAGGAAGGAGATATAGCAAAAAAACAAACAAAACAAGCAGACAAGACTGGGTATAGGGGCTCACGCCTCTAATGCCAGCACTTTGGGAGGCCAAGGTGGCCAGGTCGTTTGAGCCCAGGAGTTCGAGACCAGTCTGGGCAACATCAGGAGACCCTGTCTCTACAAAAAATACAAAATTAGTGGGACATGGTGGTGCACGCCTGTAGTGCCAGCTACTCGGGGGGTGGCTGAGGCAGAAAGACTGCTTGAGCCCAGGAGGTCAAGGCTACAGTGAGATATGATCGTGCCACTGCACTCCAGCCTGGACTATAGAGTGGGACCCTCTCTCAATTTAAGAAAAAAATAAAATAAAACAAGCAGACAAACGTACATTGCAATGTAGGACTGCTTCTCCCAGGAGGCCTAGCCAGGAGTGGGCTCAGCAGCCCCAGGCAGGCATCGCTGCTGCCCTGTCTCCTCACTCTGTGATGCTGATCCGGAGCCTCACCAAGCCTCAGTGTCCTCATCTTTAAAGTGGGTCTCGCCGGCCGGGCTTGGTGACTCAACGCCTGTAATCCCAGCACTTTGGGAGGCCAAGGAGGGTAGATCACTTGAGGTCAGGAGTTGGAGACCAGCCTGGCCAACATGCCGAAACTCCATCTCTAGTAAATATACAAAAATTAGCCAGGTGTGGTGGTGGGTGCCTGTAATCCCAGCTACTCAGGAGTCTGAGGCAGGAGAATCACTTGAACCCAGGAGGCAGAGGCTGCAGTGAGCCAAGATCCCTCTGCTGCACTCCAGCCTGGATGACAGAGCGAGACGCCATTTCAAAAAATAAATGAACAAATAAAAATTTAAAAATAGTAAAGTGGGTTTTGCCTTACCTACTAGGATAGTTGTTAGATGTGGGAGAAACCCCACAAGCAGCACCCAAGGCACTCCACAGCCCAATAAATCTAAACTCATCTCTCCTTCCCCTTATCCATTCAAGAGAACAACAGGAAGCTTTCCAGTGAGTGGAAGGACGCTGTGTCAGCTTCTCACCGACCCCACTTCGCAGATCTGCCTGCTCGAACCAACCTCCCCAACCCCCAGCTTTTAAATGTTCCTCTTTCACAGTTTCAAACCTGTAGCTCAATACTACAGTAGTCATCGGCGTCACAGTGTTGGCCTAATGGAAGTCCTCACTTGGTAAAGGTTTACTTTAGAGAACATTATGATTGGTCTTTGCTCTAATTCTTTAAGAAACTGATAGTCGTAGTTCCATACTATCATGTGTGAGCTACAAACCAATAAAATACATGATCTATTTGGAGAACAAAAATTAGCGGAATGTTGTAGTGCACACCTGTAGTCCCAGCTACTTGGGAGGCTGAGGCAAGAGGACTGCTTGAGCCCAGTAGGTTGCGGCTGTAGTGAGCCATGATTGCACCACTTCACAATAAGGCAAGAGTTCAGTGTATTATTGCCTTAGTTTTTAAAAATTAGCTCCAAGTTTAATTTCAAATTATGATTTGTGTTTGATTGGGGTTGTCAATCGTGCAACCATTGACAAAGTGCCAACAGGTTCTACCAAAATTGGTCTTTTCCCTTGTGATTTTAGTCTGGTTTGACTCAAGCCTGCTGCCGCTGTCTGCAGCCCCGCTCCAGAAACTTCTGCATAGCATTGGGTTTTATTTTACATTAAAAGGAATCAGCATTGCATTGGAAGATTGATCATTTCTATCAATCCTCTTGAGATATTGGAGGTATAACTTCCATTCCTGGCTTCTTTCCTCACTTGGCTCCAGTCAAACACCACGAGTCACTCTTTTTAGCATCTTTTCTGGTTCATTTTGGAGAGTGGAAAGGATGTACTCTTGTAATAAGTTATTCCTACAAAAGAGCAGTTCCCCTATCTGCAGTGATCCTCAAGTAATCATTTCTTGCCCAAAAACCGATTCCCTCCCAATCCCCTGCCATCGTGCTCTATGTTATACTGGGTTCCACTGCACCCTGGAAACCCTCTGTGCTTTAATATGTTATTCACCAGATTTTCCCCAGTTGTTTTATGTAGCTGCCCCAGCAGATGCTTTGGCATTATATAGACTGTCTTATACGTTTCATTTATAATTGTTGTTAGTATATACAAATCTTTTTTTTTTGTATTAGTAACTTTGCACCTTGTGACCTTAACTCATATATTGCCTCTAGTGGCTCTAGTGGCTATTTTTGAATCCTTTGGTATTTTCTATGTAGACTATTATGTCATCTGAGAACAAAGTTTTATTTTTTTTCTTTTCAATGCTTATGTCTTTTAATTCTTTTTCCTAACTTATTGCATTGGCTATGATTTCCAGGACAGTGTTAAATAGGAGTGGGACAAATCCTTGCTTTGTTCCCAGTACTGTGGAGAGGTATTACGTCTTTTGCCATTAAGAAGAATTTGAGCTGTAGATTTGCCCAAATAGACTTAAAATTCCTTAGTAACCAGAAGTATTTTTTCTGCCTCTTGGGCTTCAAACATACCTCATGGGTCAGCTTTTAAATATATAACAATATGCATTTAAACATTTTTTTAAAATATAACAATTTATAACAACTTTTAATTGTATGCTGTAGAATCTTGATTTGATTTGATTTGATTTAAAATCTAGTTTTGTCAGGACTAAGATAGCAAGTAGTCTATTTTAGTGGAAAACATCATGTACTGAATTCACTGTTTAAAAATAGTGACAATCAAAACGTGCTTCCACCCTTCACCAGTGCAGACATACAGTGATGACTGAGCAAGGACTCTTTCACAGGTAGATAGCAGCCTAATCAATAATCCCAGTGTGAGGCTGCCATGCTGACCACTCAGAACAGAACAAGCAAGCTAAGTTCATCCACTGAGGAATGGGTCAACAAAATCTGGTATATCCATGCAATGGAATATTATTCAGCCATTAAAAGGAATGAAGCACTGGTACTTGCTACAATAGGGATAAGTCTCAAAAACGTAATGCTATTTTAAGTAAAAGAACCCAGTCACAGAAGGCCACATATAGTGTGAGTCCATTTATGTGAAATACTCAGAATAGGCCAATCCGTAAAGACAGAAAGAAGATTGGTGTTGCCAGGGGCTGGGGAGAGGATGGAGCTTGGGAGCTAGTGAGCTAATAGTGGGTGTGGGGTTTCTTTTTGAATGATGAAAATGTTCTAATATTAGATTACATGGATGGTTTCAAGTTGGGTGAATATACAAAAAACCATTGAACTGTACATTTTAAACAAGTGAACTTTAAGGTATGAAAATTATATCTTGATAAAACCTTTTTTTTTAAATAACATGAGAGCTAAATTAATGGGAGGCTGGGCATGGAGGCTCATGCCTGTAATCCCAGCACTCTGGGAGCCCGAGACGAGCAGATCACTTGAGGCCAGGAGTTCGAGCAGCCTGGCCAACATGGTGAAACCCCTTCTCTACTAAAAATATAAAAATTAGCCGTGTGTGGTGGCACATACCTGTAGTTCTGGCTACTCAGGAGGCTGAGGCAGGAGAATCGCTTGAACTGGGAGGTAAAGGCTGCAGTGAGCCAAGATCGCCCCATTGCACTCCAGCCTGCGTGACAGAGCAAGACTCCGTCTCAAAAAGAAAAATTAATTAATTAATGGGAATGGTCAGGCTAGATAATGATTAAGCTAGAAAGCTGGGGAAAGGGAGATGCCCCAGACTAGGCTGTAAAAGGCTCTTTTGAGGGGAGGATGGGCTAAAGGAACTACTTGAAGGGGAGGGAACCCTATAGGCCACAGCAGAGGCAGCTGACTGATAGAGCATCTTGGGGGCTAGGTCAGTGGCCACACCCCACCATCAATCAACTGACCATTAGAGATTTTATTAAAGTTTGGGGTAGGACATGGTTAAAAGCTGATAATTGCAGCCAAAAGAAGTATCAACTAGATAAAGAGGTCTCCAGAAGACCCTGAATAATGAAGCAAAAATGGGATAGTCGACTAGTGCTATACAGAAGGAAATGGTTAGAATTAGCAGCCAACTCCTGTTAACCAGAAAACTAACTTTTTTCTTCTTCTTCTTCCTTTCTTTTCAGACTATAGCCTTCGCATTCCCTCGGTGAGTACAAAACTTTTTTAAAATTATGTCTGATGTACGGATAACTAGCTTAAAATAGTATGTGGGATTTAATTATTAGAAGAGCATTGTCTTCTTGAGAAAGAAGGCCGTATGGTCAGCATGTTATATTTGAATTTTATGCCTTACCTTGCTTGAACAGGCTCATATCACACCTTTTTGTTACATCATTTGTGTGTGTGTGTGTGTGCGTGCGTGTGTGTGTGAAATTTGGCTCAGCTGCTTGGTCTCCTGAAATGTATTGTTGAGGACACAGTTTCTACATCCTTTCCTTTCACTGACTTGTTGTTGCTTTTAGAAGGGTCTAGCTTTATCTCAATGGCACACATCCGACCACTATTCAGGAGCGTGGGAGCACATAATTGCATGATGGTAACTGCTTCTTAAATTGATCTGCTCTACAGAAAACTGCTGAAAAGGAGCTTCTCTGGATTGCGTGCTCAGTAAAAGCAGTATCGGGGTGTTGCATGATTTTATGACTTTTGGGTCCAGGCAATGGCAAAATTCCAAGGCCTTAATGTCCTTAGAAAAAGAAAACTTTAAACAACAGAGCCCTTTTGCAGTCTACTTAATCAATTTAATGCTGTTAAGTTTCCTAAACAAATCAAAGGACGAAAATCTAAGAGCTTTCGCAGTGTCTGCAGCGTGCAGGTGAGTGGCTCGTGGACTTCTGGGTGTGCTTGCTTTCAGCAGGCAGCATGATGCCGGCCACCGGGAAGCTGTATTTCCTAAATGTATTGCCTTGTTTGAAAGGCACTGACTCTGTTCTGGAATCATTTTCAGGTCAATGGATCAATTATTGTGCCCCGGTTGGCCCTCTTTTTTAGGCAGGGTGCCCTTTGTGGCACTGTTCCATCTGGGCATCAATGCTTGTTGTCGTTCTTGGTGTGATCAAATGCATTTTGACTGTGTAGATTGTTTGTCTCTTTCTTGGTAAGGAATGTTAAATAAAAGTAATGACTGATTAAGCTAGAGAAGAGAGATGCCTTCATTTGCCTCCTACTACGTTAATTTTGTTGTCCGTGTTCTCCATTGCATCATTATGAGACGTTGTTGATTCTGAATGGGGAACTCTTCTTGGGTAAATGTCAGCGGTGGGATCAAAGAGAAGGATCGTTACTGGAATCATATTTACAGGATGGAGGATTAACTATATGAAATCTGCAATCCCTTATTGCCTCAGAATCCTCTACAAGGGGTGTTGGCTGGTCAATACTGGTTCAAATGCTTATTAAACGTGGCTTTCCTCAACAGCATTGGAGCTGCGTGCTTTATCGAATGCAAGTGTGCCTACCATGCTAAAATGAAATATTTCAGTGTCAGATCCCACAGCTACAGCTCCTTTTGAAATACAGGGCTCAGATTATGATTTGTTACAAGTGTGTGCCTTTTGCACCCCTTCTCTCTCCACTCAGTATTGGCCCCTCCGCACCCCGTTTTGCCTTCTGCCACTTCCAAAATTTCGTATTTTTCCCGGCATGTTGACCTGCTCCCCATCAGTGAGTCAGCAGCTCCCGCAGCTGAGTGATCCTGTGACAGGTGCTTCCGGGGCTCCTCCACCTCCCGGCATTGTCTCAAACCCGGCAAGAGATTCAGAAGTGGGTGCCCTGCCCAAGGGTCACTGAGTGTGTGTCCAGGAGCTGACTACCTTTCCTCCCTGCATCTACCATGGGTAGTTGGCAGCCAGAGTAGCCTCAGGGGGCACCTCCCTTTTCCTGGTCTCATCCTTCCTTTGCCTCCATTTCTTTCTTTTCTTTTCTTCTCTTTTTTTTTTTTTTTTTTTTTTTTTTTTTTTTTTTTTTTGAGACGGAGTTTCACTCTTGTTACCCAGGCTGGAGTGCGATGGCATGATCTCGGCTCACTACAATCTCTCCCTCCCGGGTTCAAATGATTCTCCTGCCTCAGCCTCCCGAGTAGCTGGGATTACAGGCAAGCACCACCACGTCCAACTAATTTTGTATTTTTAGTAGAGACAGGGTTTCTCCATGTTGGTCAGGCTGGTCTCAAACTCCCAACCTCAGATGATCCACCTGCCTCAGCCTCTGAAAGTGCTGGGATTACAGGCATGAGCCACCGCACCCGGCCCTGCCTCCATTTCAGTGGGAAAGTACAGCTCTGCTTCAGGAAGATCCTGAGTTCCTAGATTAAGGGTACTTCTGATTCCAGAAATCATTCTCTGGACACGAGGAAAGGGTTTCGAAGCCTGGGTCTCCTATCTGTGCTGCCTTGTCTGCTGCCTTCGTTTGGGACCTGCCCACTGGGCCACTGATAAGGTTTAGCTCTGTGTCCCCACCCACATCTCATCTTGAATTGTACTCCCCTAATTCCCACGTGTTGTGGGAGGGACCTGGTGGGAGATAATTGAATCATAGGGGCGGTTTCCCCCATACTGTTCTCCTGATGGTAAATAAGTCTTCCGAGATCTGATGGTTTTTTATGGGGTTTCCACTTTCACTTCTTCCTCATTCTCTTCTCTTGTCTGCGCCATGTGAGACGTACCTTTCACCTTCAGCCATGATTGTGAGGCCTCCCCAGCCATGTGGAACTGTGAGTCCAATAGGCCTCTTTCTTTTGTAAATTGCCCAGTCTTGGGTATGTCTTTATCAGCGTCATGAAAACGGACTATTACAGCCACCAAGGTAGAATACCAGACTGATCTATTAGCCCATTGCATTTTCACTGCTAAGCATTTGAGACTTGTACAGAACATCAGGATATCTATTAATGGAAGGGAACTTACTTCTCACTTGTGGGATTCAGAGAGGTGCTTTTGAGTCAGTTAGAACTAAAAGGGTAGTCCACGTTGGGCAGGGTGGATAAGCCCCCTAAGGCTGGAGATGGTGCCACAGCCACCACCCACACTGGCCAGCTGACTGCAGAGGAGCCTAGTCACACGTGCTGGATGAACACATCAGCCTGTGCGAGCCTTCATTTCTCTCATCTATCCATCACTTCCTAGGATGTGATGTGACATTTAAGTGAGATGATCCAAGGTAGGCATTTAATAAAAGCTAGCTATGGACTGGGTGTGGTGGCTTACGCCTGTAATCCCAGCACTTTGGGAGGCCAAGGCAGGTGGATCATTTGAGATGAGGAGTTCAAGACCAGCCTGGCCAACATGGTGAAACCCTGTCTCTACTAAAAATACAAAAATTAGCTGGGTGGTAGTGGCACGTGCTTGTAATCCCAGCTACTTGGGAGGCTGAGGCAGGAGTATCGCTTGAGCCTGGGAGGTGGAGGTTGTAGTGAGCCAAGATTGCGCCACTGCATTCCAGCCTGAGTGACAGCGTGAGACCCTGTCTCAAAAAATAAAAATAAATAAAAGCTAACTAACTGTGGTTGTCACTGCTACTCTTATTATGATCGTCATCACAGAATCATGGCAACTGTTTCCAAATTTAAGGAAGATATTGAACTGGATTGTAACATATATGCTGGTACCATAGTGAGTATCAAAAGGAGTTCCCTTTACTAGCAGTAATCTACTTTTTCACTTTAAAAAACTATATTAATATTTGACATTTAGGCCGGGCGCAGTGGCTCCCACCTGTCATCCCAGCACTTTGGGAGGCCAAGGAGTTCAAGACCAGCCTGGCCAACATGGTGAAACCTTGTATCTACTAAAAATACAAAAATCAGCTGAACGTGGTGGCAGGCACCTGCTACTTGAGAGGCTGAGGCATGAGAATTGCTTACACCTAAACCTGGGAGGTGGAGCTTGCAGCGAGCCAAGACCACACCACTGCACTCCAGCCTGGGTGAAAGACCAAGACTTGTCTCAAAATAAATAAACAAACAAATAAATAAAATAACATCCAAAAAAACGAGTCTTTTTTCCTGTTAAGCTGGATTAGGAGGGGGTCTCTTAAGTAGAGTCACCTGTTCCCATGTTTTCCTTTCCTTTTTCTTTGTCTTTAACAATAGGTTTGTGAAAATAACACCATAGTTCATATCAATGATCAAATATGACCAAAGTTCCTTCCACTGGAGAACGCTTACAACTCTCCGGGTCTCTCGCATAGTATTTAACACAATGGAATTTCAGAATTGAGAATTTATAAAAGACGTATCATTAAGGTTTAAATATTTTCTCCAGACTCTTTGAGGTCTTATATTGTTATACATAAGGGTATCCACTACAAAGTAAAATTAAATGATTCTGTAACTTGACGATTTCACTTTGGTTCATGGAAATACCCAAGGAATAAAAGAAAACGAAATTAACATGTGAATATTCAGCAACCGTGAGCTTCAATTTTAAAACGTACTTAGGCTTCCCTTCACTCGCTTGCTCTTCTTTAGTAGTCTGTTTCCTCCTCTGTCACTTTTGAGAAGTGTGATTTTTTTCTCTTCTGACTCAATTGTGTTTCTTGATGTTGATTTGAACGGCTACCATGACAGAAAAAAAAAATCTGTTATTTTTAAAATAAAGTTCAGGGTTCCGACAGGCAGGGGGACCACTCCAAGCTTGCTTCTGGCTGCGTCCGCTGGGGTGATGTTTCCAGCAGGGCAGGAGCTATATGCCCTGGGCCGGCCTTCGGAATCCCAGAAAGAAGTGAGAAGCCTGGTGGGCAGAGCACAAACAAAATTAAAACTTTCTGAGACATGTGATTCCTGTTTCCCTTCTTCATCACATACTTGGGTTTTTTATTAGCACCAATGGATTCCATGGGTTTCTATCCGAGCCACAGTGACAAATTATTCTCCTGGTGACTGAATTAGAAGTTGACAGTAAGTTGGAAGAATGCCTTTGGATCTGACATGATGAACAGATTAATCCTTCATGTATTTCCATTTCCATTCCTCCCTCCCCCCGGGGAAGTTTCCGCATTCTTTCAAGAAGTGCCTCCTAAAAGAGCCCAGTAGGTAATCCTTTGTCACAGAGCAAAGGCCTGGGCGTTAATCAGTCACAGTTTCCCCTAAGAGGAAATAGGAACACAGATGTCCTATATAAACTCATGTCTCGTCACCGTGTTCACAGCAGACCCAGTTCAGAGTTGGAATTCTTCTAGAAATCCTTTCTCAGCTGGCAGGGAAACATGGATTCTCCAAGGCCAGGATGGTTTCCCAGCGTCTTCCCAGGAGGACAAGAGGTAACGGGGGAACTCAGAGGGGCCCTTCTTGTCTCTTTGGTTTAATGTCATGGTTGCTTCTAATATAATTTCTAAAGTATCTAAAAATCAGGCTAAAGAATATTACCAGGAAGGCGTCGTTAAATGAAAATTTGGCAAGCCTCTTAGTTACCTTTGTCCAGCTCTGTGCAGGAAATCTGGGATCTATGCTTCAGGAAACCATTTCCAGTCCACCACGCCTCGGTCGATAGTGCCCTGGGGATGGCACAGAAGCATTGTCTGTTTGGGCCTGGTGGGTTGTCAGACAGCCAACAATCCAAGGTGAGGTTCACCTTTTTAGAAAAACAGTCCCTAACAATTGCTGGGGACATAGGCCGGCTCGATGACACGTGAAAATCCCACCCGTTGTAAACTGGACATTTTCTATCTTTGTAATCAAAACTGCCCTCTTCATTTTTCTTAACAACTAGATTTGTGAAGTGGCATTTTAATTAAAAGTGACACACAGAGCAAGCGTGAGGGACCTGGTCTGCAGGCCAATGAGCTGGTCTTCAAGGAGCTTGTCTTCAGGCTCCTGAGGACACAGGGCTGGTACTCTGTGTGTAAGGGTTTCCTGCCTGTGCAGTTCGTGCTGCAGAAACAGATGATATTGTCGGCTGCAGATGTGTGCCAACTGCCTAAGGGGTGGCATCATTCATATTAGGAGAAAGAAGACAAGAAATTTATAAACACTTTTGGGTATGTGAGTTACAGAGAGATTTCTCAGACCCGGCGGTACATCGGGATGAGGTCTGGTGCCAAATGCAAGGGCCATGAGTGGACCAGTCCTACCAGATATAGGAACTCACCCTCAACTGCAGCTCCATCCCCTGGGGGTGGCCCCCTGTGGATTGAACAACAGGAAAGGAGATCACATTCTGCTCAAAAATGACCATTTACAGTGACTTTTTTTTTTTGAGACTGAGTCTCCCTCTATCACTCAGGCTGGAGTTCATTGGCACAACCTTCGCTCACTGCAAACTGCCTCCACCTCCTGAGTAGCTAGGATTACAGGCACCTGCCACCACGCCCAGCTAATTTTTATGTTTTTAGTAGAGATGGGTTTTGCCATATTGGCCAGGCTGGTCTCAAACTCCTGACCTCAGGTGATCCGCCCACCTCGAACTCCCAAAGTGCTGGGATTACAGGCGTGAGCCACCA
The DNA here is from genome assembly GCF_001698545.2 of Rhinopithecus bieti. Taxonomy (NCBI): domain Eukaryota; kingdom Metazoa; phylum Chordata; class Mammalia; order Primates; family Cercopithecidae; genus Rhinopithecus; species Rhinopithecus bieti. The sequence continues at coordinate 1,793,043 of NW_016819184.1, read as the reverse complement.
TGCCCGGCCTGTGGTGACTTTTTAAAGCTGCTTATACACATGGACATAAAGATGGAAACAACAGACATGGGGAACTCCAAAAGGGAGGAGGGAGGGAAGAGAGCAAGTGTTGAAAAACTATCTATTGGGTACTATGTTCACTACTGGGGTGATGGGTTCAATAGAAGCCCAAAGCCCAGCATTATGCAATGTAACCATGTAACAAACCTGCACACATACTCTGGAATCTACAATAACATTTTTTAAAAACTGCTTATTATGTTGCAGAGTTTGGTAAAAATTATTTAAAATGTTAAGAAAGGAAGGATCTCTGTGGAATTACTGAACAAAAACATGTCATACAATAGATTTTCTGAGTAGCTTTTCTCCTTGTTTTGAATAGAAATAAGCATAAGCAAAAAAACAAAAACTGGATTTGTGTTTATTTTATGATGAGGGCTGATTCAGTTCTAACAACTTTAAAAAATATGTTGATAGTATTTAACTGATTTCAAAAAACTCTACCAAGATTCATCTGCTGTCAGAAATGGTGCAGATTTCATGTTCAAGTGCTATAACACATACATATAGATAGCTTCTTAAAGCTATATATATTATATTTTACATATACATATGTATTTAAAGCTATCATGTTACCATGTTGCTGCTGAGAAATGAATTTTTTAAAATATCGTGTTTGTGGAAATTATTATTTAGAAAAACAGGATTTGCTCCATTTCCTGTTTTTCCAGAAAACTTACATGCCTTATGCTTAAACAGAAATTGCATTTCTGGTAAGGCACATACGTAGAGAGTGCTTCTTTACAAAGCAAGCTTGAATTCATGATTTCATGTGGGTCCCCTAAACACGAGGAGGCAGCCTCCCAGGCGTGTCTTGTCACCTCTCCCTTAAGGAGGGGAGAACAGAGACCCAGGCAGGCTGGATAAGTGAGTTGTAGGACAGTGGAAAGGAAACGCCAGTCCCCTGCGGTGCTTCCTCAGACAGAAACGGTGCTCCTCTCCAACTGAAAAAACAGTCAGCTCTCATTACCACCACCAAAGGTGAAGTTCGGACCTGCCAAAAGAAAAACTTTTCCATTATGAAAAACATGATTTGACAGTTATGCAAGTGACAGAGAACATTAACAAATAAGAGCATATCCTGTGGATTCTGCAAACGGTTTGCTGGTTGATAATTATATTTTGGAACAGTTTTATGATCACTTGAGTTGATCTTGGCCAGAGTTCCCAATTATTTCTGCATGTTATCTGCTGACCAAATGCAGCTTTCTAATCTCTTTTCACACACTTGGCACGTTTCCTTTCCGCACAGCCAATAATTCGTTCATTCGCTCACTGAGGGTTTATCAGGGTTTATCAGGTATCTCTTGCAAGCTCATGATTGTGCAAGATCTTGAAAAATGAAGTGGTTGATTCCAGTTCTAATTTCAGGAAATATTTCTTAGACAGCCAATATTTGAGTCCTTTCTCTACTAAGTATAAATGTGTGTTTTGCCCAGGAGCCTAGCAAAATGATTGATTGGAAAGATTTTAGTTCTAGAAAATCAAATTACCCCTGTAATCCCAGCACTTTGGGAGGCTGAGGTGGTTGAATCACTTGAGGTCAGGAGTTCGAGACCACCCTGGCCAGTATAGTGAAACCCCATCTCCAATAAAAATACAAAAATTAGGCAGGCAAGGTGGCACGTGCCTGTAATCGCAGCTACTCAGGAGGTGGAGGCAGGAGAATCGCTTGAAGGCGAGAGAATCGCTTGAACCCAGGAGGCAGAGGTTGCAATGAGCCGAGACTGCACCATTGCACTCCAGCCTGGGCAACGGAGCACGACTCCATCTCAAAAAAAAAAAAAAAGAAGAAGAAGAAGAAAGTTGAATTACTTACACTTGTCACTTCATCACTCTGAGTCACACCTTCTTGCTCTAAAACATGAAGGGCTGGGTGAGAATTGTTTAAAGACATCTTCAAGACCTAGAGTTCTATGCTCTAGGGTGGTGCTGGTCTGGATTTGGAGTTAGCAACAGAAATCCCCAGAAAGTAACTACTGCAGGTGTCAGCCATGACTGGGACCAGCCGCACTCATCTCCTTGTCTTGCAGGATAAGGTCTGCATGTTTTGGGGCAAATGTTTTGTCATCTTCCTATGAGAAAGCAGCACTGGCCTGGGGGGCTTGCTCCTCCTGCCTCCCCCATTTGTTTTTCCTCTCTCACTGCTCTCCAAAAGAAGCGAGAACATTTTTTTAAAATGCATTTTATTAATGGAAAATTTTATTTGAAATATGGTCATTTCCTTTTATAATGTTGCTTATATTCAGGAAGGAAAAGCTGAGAATCCGTGGGCTTTGATTTTAAAACTCAAACAGAAATGTTAGTTAATAAAACAAAGGCATTTTTCCCACTGTTCTGAGGGCCGTTCTGGCAAATGGTTCCGGGGGCCGTGTGATGGTTTATGTTACCAGAAGTGATTCACTGGGAAGGAGAACCACTTCATCTCGTCAGAAACCATGGAAACCCTCCATACCACTCTGCTCCCCTCTTGGGGGAGTTCTCAACAGAAGACACTGGAAAGTGGATGTCACTGGGATGAAGTTAGAAATCCCAAAAGTGCACTGTTTGAGCAAGATCGAATTCAAAGGCATCACTGTTTTCAAAACCTGTTTTTGGCTTCCTTCCAATCTGAAGCCAACACCGACATTCTGTTATGCTGTTTCCCATTGTGGGCGGATTGACTTAATTTTTAATGAGTGATTCACCACTCATGGCTGTATGTTTTCCGCCTGCTGAGCTGAGAATTAAGTCATGTTTCCTTTAAAAAATTCTTTTTGATATCAACTGAGTAATGTGGTTCGCAGTGTTTGAGACAAGGAGACATGTTAATATCACTTAAAAGAAGGCATTTAACCTGACCTAGGTTCTTAAGACAGGGCAATCATGACGCCATCATGACTGGAATGCTCTCTAGAAAAGGAATCTGTCTCATTCAGCTTTCAAAAACATTTCTTTCTATAAGAATATTTTCCAAAGTTGTGCAATTATTTGAAACATTTTTTGAGGGTAGTGCAAATCCAATCCATTTGGGAAGCCACGTGGCAGGTTTCCTAATGGGAAGCCTGGTAATATCGTGTGTTTCCCCACAGTGTTCGCAGGGTCTCACCCCTGTCCACTTTGATTACTCCAACTGGCCTCTGTCCATCCAGCAGGGGTCTGGCAATCCTTTCTGATCCATAATCTTTATTAAAATAGCACCAGAGGTACTTGTGGCCACCAGAGCTATTTAGCTCCTGCCTTGGGCCCCACCCCTTACCAAACTGTTCCCTCTCCTGGGCCCCTCAACACCACTCCTTCAGGATGACTCTGAAGCACAGGCTGCCCCATCTTTACAGTGAGTCCCTCCTGCCTGGCCTGAGCACAGACCAGTGAGCCCACCGAGTGAGCAGTTGAAGCTCATCCCTGTGCCCAGCACCTCGGGGCCCCCAGGGTCAGATTTTACCCAGTAGAACCCAAGAACCTAGAGGATGGGAAACACAGCCAGCAATGAGGAGGCAGGAGGGGTGCAAATCAGAGGGGTAAGACAGGGAGGCTGGAGGTGCAGGTGGAACATTTGGGAGTCAGTCGTGGGGAAAACAACATGACCAGAAAAGGAGCAGAGGTGGGGCCTGTGAGGCTCAGGTGCCGAGTGTCTGTGCTAAGCAGCCACGTGGGGGTCAGCAGGTCACCCCTCTTCTAAGGACATCCATCTCCCTAGCTGCCCAGTGGAGCCACCTCTGCAAGGCTCTAAGGTTCTTGCCATCCAGGTTGGGCCCTCAGAAGAAACTGAAAATTTCTAGCACAAAATTCATAGCACACTGAAAATACAAGGGGTGGCAGCTGGGAGTTGCTTTCCTTTGGGGACGATCTGCTCTTATCCCAGCATCTTGGGCCTTGGCTCAGGGCTTCCTGAAGCTGAGCTTCCCTGGAGAGGAGGCTCCCTGTGCAGGGCAGCTGCTCACCAGTGCTCCTGGGCCTAGGGGCACTCAGGAAACACCTGGGTACCCTCAGAGCCAGACCGCAGGCCTGGAGCCACTCCTTTTGCTGATACACCTGCACATCAGAAAGCCACACACCTGCTCTAGAACCCTAGGCACCAAGTCTAAAATCCAAACACGGCATCAGGAGCCCAAATACCGGGTTAGAATCCAAGTCCCCAGTCAGAAAACTAAATGCCATGCAACAAATCCAAGTACCTCTTCAGAAACCCAAATACGTGGTCAGAAAGCCAAGTACGTGCCCAGGCATTTGTAATAATCGTGTAGGTGGGAGTCTTCATTTTCCTCCAGAACAGGTAGCCCCTTTCTGAAATTCATCATAAAGCTAAAAAAAAAAAATTGTTTTATTTCAGTGAGGCTGTCGTGCATTTTTTAATGTGTCTGCTGTTTGTGTCACAGTGTGCCTGGGATATTTGAAAAAGTTTGAAGTTGCCCCTGGGCACAGAATCTAGGGTCCTGATTGAAAATGAGCAGAGGGTTGAGGAAATAGACTCACTGAAATTGCGTATTCAGGTCTATGAAAGACAGAGAACTACATCAGGGGTGTCACAGCAACCTGGGGGCTCCTTTTCTAAGTTTCTTAAATCCCCAGGAAAGGGTTTTCTTCGAGGACGTGGTTAAAAGGAAATGAACTACTAACCTTGAGAAATGAAAAGTCACGTTCAGAGAACGGCCCAACAGTTCTGACTGATCAGAGAGGGCATGTTTTCTCTAACTTCCATTTTCTACTTTATCCATAATTTATGTGATGTGTGACGCATACTTGAAGCTAATGTGTGGTGGGGCCACCGCAGAGGGACAGAAAACAGTTGATGTGGAAGCCATGCCTGACTGTCACAGACGGGGGTGTGGGGGGTCAGGGTCTCAGCTCCTGGGGGGGCGAGGGAGCCCATTGTCCTGGGATCCCCAGGGCTTACCCAGCGTGCATTGTGCATCGGGTCTCAGGAACCTGCGTTGCTGATGGATGTGTGAATGAGTGGACAGGCGTGGAGGACGGGGGAGCGGGGAGAAGACAGTTGTATCTTTGCATTCTTCACAGAGCCTGGGGCAGCACTTAGCACAAACAGGGCTGGCTACTTAAAACCCGGGGTCACTCGTTCAAAAGGCAGGAAAAAAAGCTTTTTCCTTTCTTCGTGTTCTCTCTCTGGACCTTTCATAGTGGTGTGTGTGTGCGTGTGTGTGTGTGTGTGTGTGTGTTTTACCTTTTATTTAATGTCACATGCCCCCAGGCACTAGGATACTCTCACTGCCTTCAACTGGGCAGGTAGAGGGCGTCCATGCAGCCCCCATCCTCCCTATTGAGGAGTGGGGGGAGTCTCAGTTGCTGACCGGGGCAGGAAGTGGACAGTCAAGAACCCAATGGGGTGGGGCAGGAGGTGGGCCAGGTGTGAGTTGAGGGGCCATACCCCGGCACATGTCCCATTGCCCCACCAGAGTTCCCTCACAAAACACAAGTTCAGAGATAAAATTCTTATGACAGGTGAAGGTAGCAGTTACAGAGCATTAAGCCCCAAGCACGAGGGTCTCTCTTCTGAGTGAGGGCCTGAGCACTGCACTGCTCTTGTGTCCCCAAAGCCCACCCTGAGTATGAGAAGTGAGGGACAGAGTCCTGCAGTGTCCATCCCATGGTGACTGGTGAAGGATTTTCTTTTCCAGGGGAGCACAGCCAGAGCTCTCTTCTCTGATTCCATCATTAGTTTCCGGAAAAGCCTTCCCTGCCCACCCCATCTGATGCTACCTGTCTGACTTCCAGCCCCAAGTTACTTTCTGTACCCCCATTTTACTTTATATTGTCATTAAAGCACTTACCAGTATTTGGAACTGTGGTATTTACCCATTCTCTCACCCGCAAGAACGCAGGCCCCATAGGATGAGGATCCCATCCCTCTGTCCCCTCGCACAAGTGCTGGCATGAGAGAGGCACCCAGTGAATTTTAGGTGCATGAATGAATAGTCCTTACATGACTTTATATCCTTTTAAAAGCAAGCTGGATATAAATAAATAAATGAAATCCAGTGGCTCACGCCTGTAATACCAGCAGTTTGGGAGGTCGAGGCAGATGGATCACGAGGTCAGGAGATAGAGACCATCTTGGCTAACATGGTGAAACCCGTCTCTACTAAAAATACAAAAAAATTAGCCAGGCGTGGTGGTGGGTGCCTGTAGTCTCAGCTACTCAGGAGGCCGAGGCAGGAGAATGGCGTGAACCCTGGAGGTGGAGCTTGCAGTGAGCGGAGATCGCACCACTGCACTCCAGCCTGGGCGACAGAGTGAGACTCTGTCTCAAAAAATAAATAAATAAATAAATAAATAAATAAATAAATAAAGTCAACTAACACCTCCAAGTGTCTCAGTCAATTTTCAGTGATTTTTCTCTGTCCAACACCAGACTAGCTTCAGTGATTTCTTTCACTGATGTGGCCACATTTGTTTTGTTTTATTTTGTGGCCATGCAGCCCGATGTCACAGGAGCTGTTAGTCCTCCTGACTCCCTGCTGGAACACAGGGGAGAGCCTCATTCCAGGTCTGCACTGGCCCCAAACTGGGCCAAGACTGCACATTTCAGTTCACTTTGGGTTTCTGATAGCAGTTCTCTCCCCAGTCCCCCACTCCCAGGATTCCTAAGAGCTAAGGGATGTGCCCACCAATCCAAGCCACCTACTAGCATTGAACTTCTGTCTTGAAAGGGATCTGGTTTTGAACCAGTCACTGGGAGGTGCGTTCTAAGGTGAGGCCTTCCTGGTCAATAAACCTCTAAGTGTCGCCCACCAAAAAGAGTAAATCTGACCTCAGCCCCGTCCCATGGTGATGTCTATTCCATCAGGGCAGAGGGGCAGCAGCTGGCAAGAGAGGCTCAACCCCCACCACTCCTGAGAGCCAGGAGGTCCCAGCATTCAAACTCAGGCTTCACAGATCCACACATCTTTGTTCTCAGAGAGGAGAACCCAAAGTGTGTCTCCCAGTGAGTTCTGAGGATGAGGGAATTATGAACAGCACCATGTCTGCTTGTGAGATAAGCCGACCCACCTGGTTCCTCATAGTGGGAGGTGGCTCAAGGGTCAAGTGGCCCATTCTGCCTGGTCCTCTTGGTTTTCTTCCATCCGCTTCCCTGGAGATGGTTATGTGCTTTGCTTCTTACTAACAGTAACGTATCCAGAAGCCAAGGCAAGCTAGGAAGAGGAGTGAGATCTGGATCTGCGGATCCAGAATAGCAAAATTACCCAGCTGAGGCTTAGCTGACTGTCCAGACCCTGACGGTGGGATTTAGAATTGGACAGCATCCAAGCCGTTCTGTGATTTCATCAGCACCATCATGCAATAAGCTGTTGTAAACACCTATACGAAAACCTGTTTTCCAACGATGCTGCAACATTTGATTAATTCTTCAGGATGGGATAGCAAGATGGCTAAAGCAAGCATTGCTTGCAGTCATGATGAATTTGCTGAGTCTCAGAGGGAAATTGCCAGGCCACGAACTAATCATTCTTAGGTGCCTCATTTACCATTCTGTCCATGTTTATACCAACTCTACACGAGCGTGCACGCGCACACGCACACATGCGCGCGAAATATTCCAGACCACCTTGAGCTAAATGAATTTGACCTCTATCTATAAAATGCACATTAGCGTGAAATGGAGGGGGCTTTCTTTAAGGGTTCGGCAAGCCATCTAGCCCACATGCTCCTGTCTTAGGTGCCAGCCTTGGTCTTAAAGAGCCTGGTTTCTAAGGGAAAATTCATGTCATGAACATCTTGTTGCCAGGAATCAGTGTGATTCGCTTCATTTCAGGATGATGTTGAGTCTCCTGTGTTATTCCCAGTGTGGACGTGGAACAGTGACTGATGTCTAATTATTTGGAAGGGAGAGGGCCTCTCTAAGAAGGACATACAATGTCGGAAGCTTGCGTTGCTTGGCAACACGTAAGTTTACCTATGTTTCACCAAAGGCAGTTTAAAGGGCTAAAGACGTCCATTCATGCAACAGTAGATTATAAGGAAGATCTCAAAACCTGCCCCGTCAAAATCACTCTTTCCACCATAGAAATAAACACTGAAGAGAGGGTTTGGGACGTGGGTGTTTGCATGTTGCACACCGGTAAGGAGGGTGGGAAAGAAGGCAGTGGTGCCCCCATTTTTCTGGAATCGTACTATGTACATACCCTGTTAAAGTTGATTCGAATCACTCATTCCTTACCATAAAACCTCCAACCTGAGACTCCCCTTCAGAATGTATGCCCCTGCAGCTTCCCCTGTTTTTATGACTGTGGCACCTTGCTGGAACCCGTGCCAGTCCCTTCCCATCCAGCTAGTATGCCTTCCAGCATTCAGCTTCAGCCCCCAACCTTGTTTCATGTCAGCAGCTGAGCTCATGAAAACTCTTCTTTCCAATGAAGGAGGAGGCTGAGAGGTGCACCAATGGCTAGATCGAGGCACACACAGGCTCCAGGTTCACAGGAACAGGGCCGTCATGTCGGGCTGTTGGGAGTTCCTGTGAATGCTACAACCCTCCTTTCTTTTTGAAGTGGGTGTAGTAAGAAGCATGTCTGTTCATTGTGGCAGCCTGAGTTTTGGAGGCCCCCACAACATTCTTTCCTACGTGGAAAGAGTTTTCTTTTTAATTCAGAAACAACAAAACTTCTCAGCCTCAAACCAGGCCAAGCTTATAGTGTCATGGCAAAAAAAAAAAAAAAAAAAAAAAAAAAAAAAAAAAAAAAATTAAAACAGGCAAAGCAAAAAACAAATAGAAAAAAAAGAACACAGTGCAACAGTCAAAATCAGGTTAACTTAACGAATTTGGGCGGAACTTAGATTTAACATTTCCTTGAAGTTTGGCTTCCATAAACCACCTGTCTGTTTCAAACAGCAGCCTCTGAAGTACAATCCAGCTTATTTCTCCCCTTTTGATCAATGCTTTTCCCAGGAATCAAACCCAGCTCTTAAGAGCACTTGTAATGAAAGCTGAAGACAGCTGACCACTGGCCCTGAATACCCAGGTATACTCTGAGTTTGCCCACAAGGAAAAGTTACGGAGTCCACATGCTCCAAAGGGGACTCCATGTTCAAGGTAATCTCCCAAGTTCCTCTGCTGCTGCTGGCTGTGAGGCATTAATATCCCCCCACAACCTGGACTCAGGGGCTGCAGCCTCAGAGGACCAGCACTGTGGAGTTCAAGTTCAGTTCAGCACTTGAATAGTACATCCTTCAGGAAACCAGGGCGCTGAAGACTGAAAAGCAGAATCAATAACGTTCATGTATATTTTAAAGCCAGAGTTCACAAATTAGAGACCATAGGAATTAATATAAGTACATGTACATGTATTTGTGGCTATGTGTACTAATTACAAATAAGAGACAAGAAAGGAGATATACATATGGGTGAACCAAGCATATTCAAAACTTAATATGGCAAAAGTTCAAATGAATGTGAACTAACAACAAAAAATATATAGTTTCTCATTTCTAGACATATAACTTCTGCTTTTTCAAAACCATTTCTCAAGTTATTGATAATAATACAAATTCTGTCCTTAAGTTGCATAATGAAGGAGAGTAAATTAATGTATTTTAAGATGATCTTTCTGGTTTTTTGTTTTTTTTTTGAGACAGAGTCTCGCTCTGTCGGCCAGGCTGGAGTGCAGTGGCCAGATCTCGGCTCACTGCAAGCTCCGCCTCCCGGGTTCACACCATTCTCCTGCCTCAGCCTCCTGAGTAGCTGGGACTACAGGCGCCGGCCACCTCGCCCAGCTAGGTTTTTTTTGTATTTTTTAGTAGAGAGGGGGTTTCACTGTGTTAGCCAGGCTGGTCTCGATCTCCTGACCTCGTGATCCACCCATCTCCGCCTCCCAAAGTGCTGGGATTACAGGCTTGAGCCACCGCGCCCGGCCCGGATCTTTCTGTTTTTAAGTCCCGCTGCTTCCGTCACATTTACACCGGCACACACGGACACTTCCATCTGTCCCCATTCGTCATCACAGTGAGATGAAGCTGAGAGTTCGATTCACTAAGTTTTATATAGCCAGTACCATGTGAAACACATGATTTGATTTAAGGGTGTGGTGTGACTGCAATGGGAAGCAGCCGAACACACAGCAGCAATACTGCAACATCACCATGACAACCAGTGGAAATAATGGCCCCCTTTGGGAATAAAAGAGATCTCAAATCCTGTTGCAGTCAGTAGCATTGGCTGTCTGCAGTAGAGATGGTTTTCGATGATTGTTTCAGAAATTTCTTATCAACAGAAAATGAACGAGAAGGGGAGTTTTCAGAAGATAAATGGATTTGCAGACAACTAATGCGATCACCAAAATCACCAAGGAAAGCAAAGCAGTGACTGGGGAAGCTGAGGCTGAGGTAGCAAGAGCATTCCCCGCAGGCTGCTATTCCAGTCGCTGTGAAAGCCTAGTCACTGTCTTTGCCACGCAGAACGCATCTCTGGGAACGCTGTCGATCTGTGCCTCCATCTCTTAAAGCTTTCCATTTCTGTCTGGATTTTGTCTTTATGGGAGGCAGGAATAATAGTGAATTGAATGAAATGGAGTATGTAAATGTCTAGCACAGTCCTTGGCACATAGAAAGTGCTCTATAATCAGTAATTCACATCAAATTCTTGGGACAAATGAAAGTGAGTGCCTGGCACTGCACATAGGAAGTGTAATTGTCTTTTAAAGGAAAAGACGTGGCAGCAGACCATCCTCCCGACATGACGTGCTGCGTTGGTGCGTTTACGTCCCTGTTCCTTCTGAAAGACTCAAAATTGTGTTGGAGCTACTGGTGCACATTTGTAAGACCTGCACTAGTGACCACGCCACTGGGAAGGGCACTTCTTTATGAAGTCACCATATTCCCAGGGAGACTGGTCAACACATAGAATGTGAAATAAAGAAGCTATGTGAAAAAAAATTCTCCTTTGTCACAGAGAAAGAGAACTTGGTGAGACTGGGCAGCTGCAGGAGCCTCAGTTTTTCAGATAACAGAACAAAGTAAAACTTGAGGGTACATTTCCCTTTTTGTTTTAGGAAGTGCTGTAGAAGGGGGCAAAGAGATCTTTGATATGAGAAGGTATTTCTTCAAAGCAGCATCATGCCTGAAATAGCATTGTTCTCTACGCTGAGAGAGGGGGAAATGGGAATTTGCTGTTCAACGGGTTTAAAGTTTCAGTTACCAGAGATGAACAAGTCTGAGAACTCCGCTGTGATGCATCATGCCTCTAGTCACCGAGACTGCGTTGTACACTTTTTTGTTAAAAGGGTAAATCTCATGTCAAATGTTGTTACAACAATTAAAAAAACAAAACAAAACAAAAACAAACCCTAGACCATATTTGCGGAAAGGCACTAACCATACATGTGCTCAGGAGCTCTTTTGTGTCTTCTTCACTCCATGCTGTAGTTCAATTTAGTTTTGCTTTGCAAGGATCCTCAGAAAGTGTATCATCAGCAATGACTTTTATTTTAAAACTGCATGTGAACCACGGGGGGAAATCATGATCGACGCTGCTCATTGTCCTTCCTCCCTGTGGGCTGTGAATCCAACTCATCCTGGGAGCAGGGTGTTCTCGCCGTCTGTTCCTCTCTGAGCTCAGTGCACAGAAGCATTCTGCTTACCCAGCTGGGACTGCCGACTGCACCATGGAGCACGCGGGTTGCCCGGCTCTCAGCAGCTACGCTGGATTGTGTGCCACCTTTCTTACTGACTGATTATGAACTTAAAAAAAAATCACTCTGCTGCAGTGAATTATACATTTATTTTTAAGCATTTATTTCAACTCGAGATGAGCGGTCTCTCCTGTAAATTTCTCCCTGCTGGATCTTTGCTCTGGTTTCTGATGACATAGTGTGAGTGCCGACGGCCGCGAGCTTCCGAAGGAAAATTACAAAGGGAATGCCCAGTAAATAATGTATTGCCTTTCGCATCAGTAGCCTGCTTGGGAATGTTCAGATTATCAGCCCAGGAGACTCCAGTGCTGTGGACATGGGTCTGAACGAGTTGGTCACCTAGGGGCTACTGAGAACGCGGGGCTCTGTAAGTATCCATGGATGCACAGCGCAGAGGCGGAAAGGGATTCCCAGAATGTTCCTTCTGTTGCTGGTTTAGATTGTGAGGGAAAAAATGCATTTTCTGTGAGTCTTTAATTTAATATTAAGTGTTGCTACTGGTTGACAATTTAGGAATGTCACAGCAGTTCTATTCCTTGTCAACTCTGTGCTTCCACCTCTCTCCCGGTTTCTAAAATGTAACATCCATTAGTTGGTGGGGTAACAGTTTGGATCAAATGATTTTCTGCCTGTTTTATGTCTTCTACTTCATTCAATTGATACCTAACGTGTAAGTAATCTCTCTTTCACCTAAAATAAAAGAGCTAAATTTTCTTTAAGCAAACAGAACACCCTTAGAATTTTGGACCCGCACCCTTCAACTAACATGAAAATGTTAGAGACATTTTGGGAAATATTTTATATGGAAGCTGACTAACCAAGGATTTGAAATGTCACAACACAAAATTGGAGGGCAGATTTTCTCTAGCTGCGTTTCTTTTCTCCCTCTCTTTTTTTAGAAGCATACTGCTTATAGTTTAAGACCATATCCTGTTGAATGAATAGCCTACGTTCTCAGAAACTGTATATTTGATAAATGCTCAAATTGTTTTTAAATTGCTAATGCTCCCATGTGGGTAAGCTCAGATATATTATGGCTCACCTATGAATTGGTTTTGATACTTATGATGAGAACAGACTTCCTGCTGAGAATAAATATTAGATTTCATTCGATATGGCGCTTCGTTTAAATCAGTTTATCCCCGAACCTGTTTTTTTTTTTTTTTTTTTTTTTTTTTTTTTTTTTCCTGCAAAGTGAAGGAGGCCCTACAAGCTCTTGCACTGCACTCAGAGGAAAAGTCGTCCCTGGCACCCTAAGAATTCCACCAAGCCTCACTCACTTGGGCAACTGCCCAGAAATGCTCAGCGGTGTTCAGACACCTCATGTCTCAGTAGGTGACCGTGCCCACTGACAGGAAGCTACCACTCCAGGACCATGCCCTCTCCATTCACAGTCATGGAGAGCAGGAGAGTCTTTATGCATCTGAACTCTGCAGGTACCATCATGAGTGGCTACAGTTCACTTTCAACATTTGCTGTATTTTGTTCACACTAAGAGAGAATATTTGACTTTCATATTAAAGAAGCTAGGCTAAAACAACTAATCATGTTTTACCTATACTGTGAAAGGCCTTCCATCCATTTATCTAATCAACTTATGTTCCATCCCAGTTACTCTGTGTGCAGAGAGATTGGATTGTGTGTATGCGTGTGTGTGTGTGTGTGTGTGTGTGTGCGTGTCTGTACTATGTATGGGACATCACATGGAAACCGGGGAAGGAATGCATTTATAGAAGTGGAAAGTTCTCAGGAAGTCTTCAGCTTTGGATCTGCTTTTACACTGAGCACTTGGTGTCAGTGTGCTGGAGAAAGGCTGATAGTAAGTGAAGTGTGGGCACGACTAGAGTGCCGGAACTTTCCTTGCATAGTATTTTATCCCAGTCACGCACTGGGGGATTCTGGACATTTTGTCAGACCCCCATTTTGATGGAGATTTAAATCCTTCCACTCCCGGAATTGCTTCTTCGGGCCTGTTCAGTGCTGCTGTGTGGTTCAGTGGCCCACCCTCATGCCCAAGAGTGCCTCTTACTTCAAAACCCCAGGCAGACCCCCATCCCAGTGCATAGGTAGGGGCTGCCAGGTGCTCAGGTCCCCTGTCCCCAGAGGAAACTCCTCAGAGAGGCAAATTAAGGACTATGCCCTCCCTTTTCTGACATAGGGGTCTCCCACGGGATGATGACATGTTCTGGGAGATAAAATGGGAAAGTTCTTAGTATTAGGAACACAGGATGCTGTGAAAACCAGCCACACATTAGGTGGGCAAATGTAAGAGAGCACGCTGTAATCTAGAGTAAGGGGCACTGGAAACATCACCGGGGTCCTACAGGTTGACAAGGCTGTGGGCGCACCTGGTTTCTCCTCTCTCCCATCCCTCATCAGTAAACACCATGACCCTCATGACCCCTGGCAGCAGCAGGGGAGGTGGTAGTGTTCCCTCTCACCTGATCTTTGCAGGCTGGAAGGCTGTCTTGCTGGCTCTGCTTATACTTGGTAGAGCACAGCTACTGCCTCGGGAGCAAAGACCCAGGCTGTGCCAAGTCAGGACTGTGAGTCCCAGTCATGGGGACCCCCGGGGCAGCCACGGTCTCATCCATCGCCCTCTCTGACAGCCAGAGCCTACGTGTCTGTGGAGGGAAGAGCAAAGCTGTCAGCATGAGTATGTGCGTGTTCAGCTGACTGTGGACTGCTCCTGCCTGTTTATTTCTGCTGTGACTTCAGGGTGCTGAGGGCATCGAGGGGGAACAAGGCCATCAGGAGGAAGTGGGCGAGGACAAAATTGTTTCCAGGGAGTTTGTATAAAGGTGGTCACTTGCAGGGGAGCTGCCTAGGGAGGGGGCAGGTAAGACACTGCTGTTCAGGAGGAAGTCAGTAGCGAGGAGCACCCTCTATCTAATTCCAGGGGCCCTACCAATCAGAACAGCTGCCAAGGAAGGAAGATGCAACAGTGTGTAGGTTGGCAGGAAAAGTCAGTGATATCAGAAGGATGGATACAGGGAGGGCCAGGGTCTGCTCCTGGCTGCTGGAGCCCTGCGTGACACGTGGCGCACGCTCAGGCAGCCATGTCTGAATGGCTGAAAATGATCCGATGAATGACACAATACCAATTGGCTTTGCAGTGTTTGGGAGTCAGTCATGCGTCTTTTTTTTTTTCTTCTTCTTTTTTTTTTTTTTTTTGAGACAGGGTCTTGCTATGTCACCCAGGCTGGAGTACAGTGGTGTGATCACAGCTCGTGACCTCCTGGGCTTAAGCAATCTTCCCACCTCAGCCTCTCAAGTAGCTGGGACCACAGGCATGCACCACTGTACCGGACTAATTATTTTTATTTTTTGTAAAGATGGGGTCTTACTTTTTCACCCAGGCTAGTCTTGAACTCCTGGCTCAAGTGATCCTCCTGCCTTGGCTTCCCAGGGTGCTGGGATTACAGGCATGAGCCACCGTGCCCGGCCTGGGAGTCATATGTCATATGGATGCTGGGTTTTTTGCCTCTGCAGATGTGCATGCACAGATAGACCATGTACAGTCTTGAAGAGCAGAGTGGACTGTGGCTCAGACACCAGGTTCAAATCCTAGCTTGTCACTTCCTTCCTGACTTCAGGAGGTAACTTGACTGCTGTAAGGTAGTACCTTCCTCGTTGGTGATGAGAGACATAGCTGAGATGATTCTTGTAAACCACTCAGCACATGCCTGCACGTGAGTGAGCCCTGTAGAGCGTAGCTGCTGCTGTTGTGGCTGTTTCCTTCTCTGTGTTCTCCTAATCACACTGGGTGGTTGTCATTTTTGGGAAAAGAGACATTAAAAAATGTTTTCCAATACATTAAAAATATTAACACTGTTGATTCTTTTAGAATCATGCTGTGTAACTTACTTTAAAACTATACTCTGTTACATTCATCCTGGTAATAGTGTTTAACAAAAAGGAAAAAGAAAAAAAAACAGAAAGTAGCATAATAATATCCGTGAGCAGTTTTTAAGCGTGAAATAATCCTGAATAGCTAGAAAATTCAGAGGGCATTTCGCGTTATGCGTCTGTGGCAGTTCATGTGCGGACATCAGGCTCTGGAGTTCTGCCAGCATTTTAAAATTAGAACTAAAGAAATGCGCCCCAACTTAATTAGTATAAATGTTGCCGTGCAACTTCTAATAATGAGTGTAATTTGCAATACATGCTCACCATGTAATTTAGCACAATGGGAACCCGCAGACTGTAGGACTAGTGTTTACTCAAGAGAAATGATTAATACAGAAAGGAACAAAGTTTAGCAACTGGAAGTCTTTGCAGGGGCCCCATGGATGCCTATTGAGATTCTCCCATTTATATCACCCCATTGGCAACACCCCACCGATTCCCACCCCAGAGCGTCTGCCAGGACCACAGAGAGGAAGCTGTGTCATCTACTTAGTTGTACGACAATTTACACATGAGTGGGTACCTCAGTTTCCTTCTCCGTAAAATGAGGGTGATAATGGTCCTAACATCTTATTGTTGGGGGGATTAAATGGGTCAATGATGTAAAGCACTTAGGAAAGGGCAGAGTGTGCTGCGCACAACAAATGTCATGTGTTAATAACGATGATACTACGCTTATGACCATCTTTGCAAGTGTGATCCTCCATGGGGATCTTGGATGCCAGGCTGAGGAGGGTGCCCTTCATCCCAAAGCACAGTACATGTTGGTCCTGGGGTGATTTGTCTTTATTGAGGTAAAATTCACATAACATAAAATTCGCCGTTACGAAGTATACAGTCTAGAGCATTTTGTACATTCACAGTGTTGGGCAGCCATCACCTCTACTTAGGTACAACACATTTTCATCATCCAAAATGAAACCTGAACCCACTAAGCAATCAGTCTCCATTTCCCCCTTCTCCCATGCTGGCAACCACCAATCAGTTGTCCATCCATATTGATTTACATATTCTGAATATTTTCCATCACCATCCAGTATGAGACCTTTTGTATCTGGCTTCTTTCATATACCAACGTGTTTTGAAGTTCACCTGTTCTGTAGCATGTATCGATATTTCATTCCTTTTTAGGCTGAATCGTATCTCATTGAGTTACTATGTTTTGTTTACTCATTCATCAGTGGATGAGCTTAGGTTGGTTTCTGCCTTTTGACTGTGATGAATTATGTGCTATTATGATAGTCATGGATGAGTTTTTCTTTGAACACATTTTCATTTCTCTTGGATATATACCTAGGAGTGGAATTTAAACATCATTCTATGGTTAAATTTTGAGGAACCACTAAATCTTTCCATAGTGGCTGCACCATTTTAATTCTTACCAGCAATGTCTGGGGGTTCTAATTCTTCTACATCCGTACCAACACTGGTTTTCCTTTTATTTTTTTCTAAATTATAGCCATCCTAAGAGGTGTGAAGTGGTATGTGATTATGGTTTGGGTTTGCGTTTCCTTAATGAATAGTGATGGCAGGCATCTTTTCATGAATTTCTGGCTGTTTGAATGACTTGTTTGGAGAAGCATCTATTCAATCCTCGGCCTGTTTTTTGGGTTGTCTTTTTGTTGTTGAGTTGAAAGAGTATTTTATGTATTCTGGCTACTACGTTCTTACCAGATAAATCATTTGAAAGTATGTTTTCCGTTCTGTAGGTCATCTTTTCACTTTACTGTAAGTGTCTTCTGATGCACAAAAGTCCTGAGATGATTCTAGACAGAGACTGGGCATAACAGTGAAAAACATTGCACTATAAAGTGAGAGGCTCCTTCCTCTCTTCGTTCTCTTCCAACCTTCCTTATACCCAGAAAGAAAGTCTCAGCTTGGTGCTGGTGTGGCCTTGACATCCGTCTAATCCTTGCTTATCTACCTTTTTAGCAAAGAGAGAACAGGCTCTAACCCAACAGCCTTACACAGGGCCAGCCAGGAAATTCATAGCCTGTCTTCCCCATCTTCACTGGTGATACTCAGCCTCCTATTTATACTAATGACAAAGAGTGTTAACATAATGGATTTGATGTTTTAAAAAATGGGTGAGTGATATGATAAAGCTTGTGAAGGTGCTAAGAGAATAGCAGAACTGCTGCTGGACGCCTCTGGGCGTCCCTGAGTAGGTGACAGATGGGGGGTGCCCAAGGACCCTCCGTCTGGTGATCGGAAGTGGGGCAGATGGAGGACGCTGGGCAGGCCGGCCATGAGCCAGCAGCTGGGAAGCCATTACTGACTCCTCACTGTGCCCCAGGAGTCTTCCTGGACACCGTTCTCCATTCTTTCTCCCTTAATCCTCTCAACTGCCCAGCAAGGTGAGGAAGGCCTTGAGCTTCAGGGCTGAAGAGAAAGAAGGGAAAGGTGTGAAGGTTGGCTGAGAGGAATGTGGCAGGACTTGGTGAGGAATGGATGTGGGGGAAGGAGTGTCTAGAAGGATCTGGAAGGATCCATGTCCAGTGAAGGGAAAGATGGACAGACACGGAACTAGAAGCAGCATTTGAGAAGCGTCTTCACGTTTTTCATAGCTTGGCCTGTTTGAGTTTCCTGCGACTGCTGTAGAAAATTACCAGAAATTGGCCAGGCGGGGTGGCTCACGCCTGTAATCCCAGCACTTTGGGAGGCTGAGGTGGGTGGATCACGAGGTCAGGAGATGAAGACCATCCTGGCTAACACGGTGAAATCCCATTTCTACTAAAAATACAAAAACAAAATTACCTGGGTGTGGTGGTGGGTGCCTGTAGTCCCAGCTACTCGGGAGGCTGAGGCAGAATGGTATGATCCCAGGAGGGGGAGCTTGCACTGAGCCGAGATAGCGCCACTGCACTCCAGCCTGGGCGGCAGAGCAAGACTGTCAGAGGG
>NW_016819184.1:1735409-1773791 GCF_001698545.2 Rhinopithecus bieti | reverse complement strand
AGGAAAGAAGAGATGGAGGGAGGGAGGGAAGGAAGGAAGGAAGGAAGGAAGGAAGGAAGGAAGGAAGGAAGGAAGGGGAAGGGAAGAAGGAAGGAAGGAAGGAAATTACCAGAAATGTAATGACTGAAAGCAATAGAGATGCATGGTCCCACAGTTCTGGAGGCTGCAAGTCTGAAGCCAAGGCCTCAGCAGGGCAGTGCTCACTTTGAAGGCTCTGGGAGAGATCCCTCCTTCCCTCCTCCAGGGTCCATCGGCTCCCACAGTCATTGGCATTCCCTGGCTTGCCTCCCTCCAGCTTCCACCTCCATCTTCACGTGGTCTTCCTCTCAGTATACTTGGTGTGCCACCTCCTCTTCTTATAAAGACACCAGTCATTGGATTTAGGGTCCACTCTAATCCATCATGACCTCATCTTAACTAACTACATCTGCAGTGACCCTATTTCTAAATAAGGTCACATTCTGAGGTTCTAGATGGTTATGAATTTGGGGGACACTGTCAACCCCAGTACTGTATTGTTTGCAGGTGGCTGATGACCCATTCCCACTGAAGGTCTTGAGGCATGACTGACACCATTGAGTGTCCCAAACCAACCTGGTGCATCCACTTTCACTCGGAAGTTCTGACCTCAATTGGCATTGGCACCGTCAGGGTCCCTGGAGATTTCACAGAAGAGCAGGGAAGCAGATTGTCACAGACAGGTTTCAACCTGAGCACAGGAATTGTGTACCTAATCAGCTTCTAGGTGCCTCTTAGGTACTTAACGTTGACTTGAAAATCATTGCTTAATTTAGGTCTGTTTCCTGTCTGAACTAAATGGAGTCCAGGAGGTTTATAGTCTTTCATGCTTTTGCTAAATTGTGTTTTACTTTGTTTCCAACTAAAAATGAGAGATCAAACTATAGTTACGCCATGTTGATACAGAGTTCCGTCTTTATTGCAAACTTTGCCACACGGAGCTGGAAGACATCTGAGTGTAGGGATCATGTTCTTTGTCTTTGTGGGCCTGACTCTGGCAGACCTGGGGTACAGCAGCAAGGAGACCCGTAAACATTTGGGGGGATAAACGAATAGAGAAAGCATAGTCCGGCTGAATGGAGGGGCCTTTCCTGCACCCCAGAGACGGTGTCAAGTCCCACAAAAGACTCTTTTCTACCAGAAGAAAAGTATTTCTGTCGTGTCTCTGCCATAAAGTTTTCTCTCTCCTCCTTCCAACCTCCTCATTGTCATTGAATTTCAAATAAAAGGATACTGTTTGCTCAAAAGCGACACCAGAGTTTGATACAGCTCAAGTACAACTCCACGGCTCCTAGTCAGGTCAACTCTAACTGGGCCTGAACATTTCTAAGCACAATTGAATAAACTCAAATTCTCACTGCCTATTTCCTCTTTTCCTATTACCTGATTTTCTAGAAGATTGTGACATTTATTTACTTTGAGGTTTCTCTCTCTCTCTTTTTTTTTTTAAGTAACCAAGTAAGGGGTTCTCTCTCAAAAGACATATAATTCTGTGACTCTCCATTCATAAATATTTGAGGGGATGTGGCTAAGTGTTTATAGAGACCTGGGTTGGGAAAAAATACTGCTCAACTCCAACCTTTTTTCATAAACCTTTTGGCTAGTTCATTCACTCCTTGAACAAATATTTATGAAGCACCTATTTTAATGACGCCAAGGTTTTTCCAGGTAGGCCAGAATCAAAATTAAGTTAGGAGTGGAGACATTTAGAATCCACAAACCACACAGTGTTAACCTCTGTTATTGCCAAAATAATCCATGGATATTATTTGGGTAGGGGGAGGAGTTAAAGTAAATATTTCCAATGGATTTTTGGAATTTACAAAATGTGTGTCCATTTGTCCTGAAAGGGGATGTTTGTCTGTTTCAATAGAGCTTCCCATGCTTGTCCTGATAAAATCTTACAATGTTTCAGAATAATTCCCAGGTCCTATGAGCTATGACCCTAGAGATGTGGGTTTCTGAAGTCTGGTTGCTTTCAGACTGCTGGGATTTGAATTCAGGCTCTGCCGTTTTACCAGCTGAGCAGCCTTAGGCAGATTACTTAGCCTCTCTGATCCTAAGTGTGCACAGCTGGAAGGCAGGCACCATGAGAGTCTTGTACTGTCTCAGCAAGCTGCTGTGGGATCAGATGTGTTCTGCAGAGAAAGCGCCATGAAGACTTTATGCCCTGATCAGCATCTACATCTTGACTTTTGTTCATCTGCATAACTTGCTCGGCTTCTGTACATGATTGTCTCTGAAATAAGCGGCCACCTTCTGCCTGGCACACCTCGTTCCTACATGGATAATCCCTCCTACATCCCAATACTGACTTAGGGATGGAACCCCGAGCTTCTCATCACCCCTGCTGCTTACAGGGGTTGGATTGGCACTGGTAGTCAGCTTCCTCCAAGAAGAAGGCATCTCTCACCACTGGGGAGGCTCAGGAGGCTCCACACCACGTGTGCCTGCAGAGTCCCCTGCCCTGGGAAAACTGCTCAAGGTAGACAGTGCATCCACCATCTCTCTGCAGCCCTGCTGGCTCATCCGCCCTCGCCTCCCTGCCTCCCTTCCACCCTCCCTCCCTCCCTCCCTCCCTCCAGGTGCCTTTGCAGCCTCAGGGGATTCATGCTGCACCTCTGGCTTCCTCCTGGAGCTTCTGGAAGGTGAAATAAAGTCCCTGGGATGCCGAGCTCTCTCTGGACCTGAAAAAGCCTCCCATCAAGAGAGAGAAATCCTAGAGATTCTTAGCAAAAGTTTCAGTAACCAGGGATAATGGGACAGCCAGTCCTGGGTTTCTAAACCCAGTTGATCAATATCCCCTTTATTCTAGTAGGTCAGGGGACTCTGGAGTTGGGGGCGGTATTTCCTGGGAGACAGCCAGCACAGGCTATTGGAGCATCCCGCCTTTGCTTTCAGTATGGGAATGAGCCTGACTCACCTGGGCTAGTCACATCTTCCCAGAACCTACTGTGCTAACTCTGGCCAGGACTCAAGGATGTGAGAAGTAGGAGACGCAGGAGCAGGGGCACAGAGCTGCTGGCCCTTTCTCAGAAGCACATCAGCTGAATAAATGTACCAAAGCCTCCAGGCATCCAGCCTGCGTCCTCATCCTGCCAGGGCCCCTGCTCTTCCTGTCACTGGTGAATGCAGCCAGTCAGTCAATCAACAAACCTGCATGAGTTCACTGCCCAGTGCTAAGTCCCAGAAGTGACAAAGAGAGAGAGAGAGAGAGACAAAGAGAGACAGAGAGGAGTCTCTGGTCTGGCTGGGGCTGGGTTACTTTGTCCCCTGCAGACCTTACCAGGAGTACATCTTGTCGGTCAGGGGCTGGGTTACTTTGTCCCCTGCAGACCTTACCAGGAGTGCACCTTGTCGGTCAGGGGCTGACTGGAACTTCAGTGCTGGAGGCCCGGCCGGCTACAGTGGCACCTCCACTGTGGTGCTGGCCGTCACTGCAGGCCACAGAAGCACTTTTTCTCCTGGCAGCCAGGAGCTGCAGCATCCGGGGGGGTCTCACTGTTCAGCGGCCTGCACATTCGGAAGGTTTATATCTTCGGGACTGAAAATTGGGGTCCCCTTTAGATTTCTGTCTCCTGCTTGGTAACTTCAGTATATAATAAGAGAAATAAAATGGATTTTGTTGCCTTCTCGTTTGGTTGCCTTTGAGCCGACATATTTTAAAGTGTTTGTTTACATTCCAGAAAAGGGTAAAACGTCAATGGCAGGTGAGCTTGATGTTCTGTTACTTCCTGAGAAATCAGGGATGTTCCCTTGCATTTGTGAACCACTTGGGGAGAGCTGAAGGGTGCGGCAGCTTCTGTGAGACTTGGTCTCTGCTTCAGGGCATGGAGCTGACATTTGCAAAGGCCTCCTGTGTGCCAGCCAGTGCCAAGGGCATGCTTCTTCCCTATGGAGCTTCCCCCGAGGTACAACGCGGTCACTATTATGCTCGTTTTACTGTGAGCCTGAAAGAGCTGGCCCAGGGCTACACGGCTGGTGGACTGGAGCTTAGGTCGTCCTGAACTTGTGGCCCAGGCTCTTTCCAGCGTCTGTGCTGCTAGGAGAACAGCTGTGCCTTGAAAGATGCTGAAAAGAATTCAGCCGTTTAGGTTTTAGAACTTGGGCTTTCCCAACTCCTTCATTGTTTAAATATTACCAATGAAATGGACAAAATCTATTTAGTACATTATTGTGATCATGTTTCATATTAAGACAACAAAATTTCTCTCTGGTTTCTGCATGGTGGCCTCACCTCCCTCCATGGCCAGGAGTCAGGGGACATATGAGTCACCATCCAAGTCCTGACCCTCATGAGAGAAAGCAGGCAAGACTGATAATTACACTGAGCAATGACCATGAGCTGAGATGGTCCAGAGCCAATAGGGGCATGTGGTCGCCCTGTTGATAGAACATCTCACGGTGGTGAGGGCCATTCATTTATTCACTCACTCACTTATTCATCCCTCAAGTCCTTCTGGGCAGCCCCTGGGTACCAGGCCCTTTGCTGGCCATAAACCAGGCCGACTTGTCCCCAGCCCTTCCAGCCTGGATCCCTGGGAGGTGGGGGTGTGTGATTTTAGCCCCTCTGTTCTCATACCGGAGATTACTTCCCATTTTACAGGTTGCCAAATGTACATGAGTTCCCACACACAGAAAATGGCAGAGCCCAGGAACTCTGAAGCCCAGTAGTCGAGGTATGCCCAGCCTTTGCTAAAGACAGCAGAGAATGGCTTGGCTTGGGGAACTGAAATTTTTTCTTGCCTGAGAAACACAAGAGCTCCTCCCTTTGCCGGGGCACAGATCCCATCACCACCATGTCAAGGAAGAGACCATGTGGTCCCTAGCCCAGTTCTCTCTGCCTCTTTTTCTCTCTCCTACTTTCTTCTCCTCTCAGCTTTAGATCCCCAGCCACAAATGTCAAACCCTGGCTTGTTAAACAGCTGGTAACCCATCCATTAAGCGGAAGGCAGGCAGAAGGTTCGTGTCCCAGGAGCCACCCGTCTTCCTGAATTGCCACCCCTGTCCTAAGCATGACACTTCATTTGTACATACTTTGAGTTATAGTCTTCAGAATAATTGATTTTAATATGTATGGAAGAATCAATTCCGTGGGAAGAAAGCCAATTTCCTGAACATGGCATGCTGTTTGATGGGTACTTCTCTCTCTCATTCCAGGCAAGGAAATTCCATTTGGGTGTTAAATTTCTTGGCTAGGGTAGAGATAACAGACCCACAGATTGTAAAATTCCAGGCTGGGAGATGGTGTGAGGATGACTGTTGGGAATTCACATGAATCTTACAATGCTAGTTCCTAATTAATCACGGTAACACAGGGAGTGAATGGAGAGGAAAACTAAGAACAAATGTTTGGGCATTGGTGAAGTGGTTATTTAAGGGAGTGCAAGTACCAGAAACCACGTTTCTAGAGTGATCCTGCAAGGATGCTGGTTGGGTGACTGGGGGACCCCGGAGGAGGCGTGAGTTAGGAAGGTTCTGGGCATGGCTTGGGCGCACCAGGTGGGCGCGCGGTGGGCGTTCCTGTGGCTTACCCGACAGTGCCACCTGCTGGTCACCTCGGGCATGGCACCCAGGCTTCAAGCTTGGCGCATGCGCAGAAGCGCCCCCGCAGCCCGCCCGGATCCCTAATACTTCCAAATTCAGATGCTAAGTTGAGCTCATAAAATGCAAAGTTATAATACCATTTCACTAGAAATTCCTTTTAGGACACTCCTGTTACTCTATGCTTCCTCTCTCTGTCCTATTGGGCTGTGGGTATCCTAGGAGCTCCCCCCTCCACCTCAGGAGGGTACCATGGCTGGTGAACAGCCGAGCTCAGCAACTGTGAGTGCCTCCCACGTGCCAGTTCACAGGTGGTGGCCTAGACACCTGGAATGTGGCTGTCACTGTCCCCCTCCCACCAGCTCAGAGCAGAACCTGGGCCAGAGAGTCCACCTGTGTCCTCACCCATCCTAAGGGCGGAAACTGTCCCAAGATCAGAGAAGGGGAAAATCCTCTAAGAGACAAGTGACTTGCCCAGGGTGACAAGATAGAGAGCCCAGGTGTGAACCCAGGTCCACCTCTTTCCTGGCTCAGAGTGACAAGACTGAGAGCCCGGGTGTGAACCCAGGTCCACCTGTCTCCCGTGTTGGGGCTCTTTTCAGAGCGCTGACCGCCTCCTGGAGCCTCCCAATGCAACTCACCCTTGCAAATCAAGGGTGATTTTAGGGCAATAAAATGCTCCAGGATAGCTCTGACCTTGTGGTCACTCAAGAGTCCAGCAACTTCCTGGCCAATAAACCAAACTTCTCCTTGCCCTGTGCCTGTGAGGTCTGGCCGATTCTCCCCATGAGGCTGAGCTGGTAAATATCCAGTGTTACCTGCTACCCTTGCTTTGCTGAGAAGCCCCAGATGAAGCCCCTCCCCATAGCAAGGCAGCCCCCAGCCTTGAGAGAGGCCCATGCCGTCAGTTTTGTCCTGACAGCTGTGCTGTTGACCACCTGGGTTTCTGCTCAGCTCAGGAGTCATCAAGGTGCACCTGCTACTTGCTAGGCATGGATGAGGCATCACTTCCTGTCCTCAGGAACTTCACAAGAGCAGAAATGGGGGCTAGCTCCGGTGGCATATTCAGTACCTAGGACACCTATGTCAAATACAAGGATTCCAGCAAATTTTCAAAAGGTTGGCACCAGCCACTCCCCACAACCCTACCTTGAACCCACTGAAGTCTCTCTCAGGGGAGTGTGGTCTCCCAGTTAGACTAGAAATCCCTTGAAGGCAGCAAGGTTGTTGAATCTTGTTAATTAAACAAGGCCTCCTTCCCTGCTCTGTGTCCAGAAGACACTCAGTAAATACTTGTTAAACAAATAAACACATTTCTATTACTGGCTCTTGGTCACTAAAATCAGCATTTCTTTAAAAATTCATGAGCACCATAATGCTTCCCAGTGCGAGAGCAAGCCACGTTATGAAATTGGCATGAATTTTCTATTAAAGAGATGAGTATCTATTTAATAATACTCCCAAAGGGTAGCTTTTGGGTTACTGCTGTGCTGCGTTATAATTTTCGATAATTACGTGGTGTTGATGGTAGTTTACCAACAGAGTGTCAGTAAAGAAACACGTAACCCTGGAACTGTATTACTTCAAGCGTGCAGCCTTACCAAATGGAAACTCATCGGTTGGCTGGGTCGAGGGTGGCTAAGAGAGTGTTCTCCTCCAAAGTCATGAATAGAGGAAACATAAATTTGCCCTGCAGCTCTCAATGTGTGTGCTCAAAACGAATAGCCAGGGGATCTGTTAGGAAACCCTTTGGGATAATCTAGAAACGGAGGGAGAATCCTATCTTTGAGCGCCCCCGGGGGCTGCTGGTAGAAAGGAGTTTGACGGACAGCAGCTTTAAGGGGCAGCACCTGTTGAGAAAAGCAATCCTGTAAATGGTCGCATGGTAGACAGAGAATGGATGTGCTATGATCTTCCCCCCAGATTTTTATGTTGAAATCTGATCACCAATGTGCTGGGTTGAGGAGGCAGGGCCTTGGGAGGTGACTAGGTCACGAAGGTGGAGCCCTCTTGAATGGGATTAGTGCCCTTACAAAATAGGCTCCAGGGGACCTATTTGCTGAAGACGCAGCAAAAAGGTCTCTGAACAGGCAGAGGGCCCTCCCCAGACACCACATTCGCTGACACCTTCATCCTGGACTTCTCAGCCTCCAGAACTGTGAGAAGTTTCTGTTGTTTTTAGGCCACCCAGTCTAAGATATTTTGTTATAGCAGCTGGGCTAAGACAGCGTGTAGACAGAGTTTTCCGAAGGCAGGGCTGTGTTTGTTGTGTTCACCTTTGAATGCAAGTAGGAGCCAGTAAGGAGTGGAATGCATGCATGTGTGCGTGCAGGAGGCTACCATGGACTTAGACAAGACCCGACGTGCCCCTGCCTCTGCCATCCTCTTGATGTGTGCCTCAGGCCAAATTGCCTGTCCTCTCTGGGTCGTGGTCATCTCTGCTCTAGAAGAGGATTTTGATCCTCCTTCCCAGAGTGGCTGAGTGTAAGACAAGGGAATGTGAAGTCACTCAGCACATAATGTCCAGGGGCCGCAATCGGCTCTGCCTGGGACATCGCTTGGCATTGGATCTGGCAGCATTCAGGCCGGAGGTTGGTGGGAAGCTACTCTCGCCCCCAGACTGGCTGGCAAAGTAGGAGATGCACCACCCTTGCAAGTCTGATGAGAACCAGGGCTTTGGCAGGGACGCCGGCCCCACAGGTCCCCTCCAGGCACCGGCAGAGGGTGCGTCCCCTCACAGCTGGGGTGTCCAGGGAGGTCCTGAAGCAGCTTCTCTGAGTTATAAAATATGGAGCTTTCACTCCTTAGTTGCGATTTGGGGTCAAATGTTCTCCCAAACAACCAGAGGAACAGTCATAAAGAATGCATGCACCCTGTTTGGCCCAATTAACATTCTTCAGAAGATGGGGGCAGTTCTTTGAAGTCTGTTCCTTCAAACTGCGTGTGTCGAGGGGGATGTCGACACACCCCTGTTGGGCTGGGCCAAGCTTCTGCCCTAATTAGATATTTACACAAGAGACCCAAGCGGGGAGGGTGGATTTATTTTTAATAAAAGAAGATTAAAATCTGTGTATCTGCAGCTTATTAAGGAAGACTGAACCAAATTAAAAACCCTCCCACAACTTTGAATAGTGGGGACCTGGAAAAGGAAGCATTTCACTTGGAATTTACTAAAACTTGTTGCTTTGAGTCAGGAAGAAAAAAATCAGCAATCCCCCTTTCCCCGTCTCAACCCTAACTTCACCTTGGCTTGTTGGTGCTCCCAGTGAGGGCGCTGGGGGTGGTCAGCCGAGCCCTCTGCATTTGACGAGCCACTGTAAACCCAGACTCTGCGGTTGGGTGCCCATTTGTGGAACTGCAGCCCCAAGCTGGGAGGAAGGAGACAGTGGAGGTGACATGGCTGGGAATGGGATGGGGTGGGGGCCACTCTGACACTCTGCAAGCTCAGGGAACAGCCCAGAGGGTCACACGAGAGTGCAGGCCACACCTGGTCTTCCCACGAGAAGACAGATCTCCAGACTTTCATGCGGACTCCCCTGATTTTAAATATTTCAAACTAATCTAAAAGCTTTGTAAACATATATACTTCCTCTTCCAACCCAGAAATTCCACTTACGGTCGTTGACCCCAAATACTTGAAGAAATGTGTCCACAAAAAGACCTGTACCCAAGCACTCATAGCAAAGACCTGAACCCAAGCACTCACAGCGGCTTTGTTTGTAAGAGCAAAGTAACTGAAACAACACAAATGTGTATCAAGAGGAGAATGCGGCCAGGCCTGGTGGCTCATGCCTGTAATCCCAGCACTTCGGGAGACCAAGGCAGGAGAATCGCTTAAGCTCAGGAGTTCAAGACTAGCCTGGATAACATAGGAAGACCTCATCTTTAAAAATAATAATAATAATAAAAACTTGGCCAGGCGTGGTGGCACATGCCTGTAGTCCCAGCTACTCACTTGGGCCCAGGAATTCGAGGTTACAGTAAGATGTGATCTTGTAACTGCACTCCAACCTGGGGGACAGAGCAAGACCCTGTCTCTAAAAATAATAAATAAAAGGGGAGAGTTGGAGAGCAGATGGCGGCACAATCACATGACTGTATGCTGTTCTACAGCCAAAAGGAATGGGCTGTGGTGCCCATGACAAAGCGGATGGGCCTTGAAGCCTGTGGCACTAGAGAAGCATTAGGACATGAGCTGCATGGTTCCGCTTAGAGGAAGTTCAAGGACAGGCAAAGGAATCTTCTCTGAAGGTGGAGATCAGAATGGTGTGGGCTTCCTGGGGTTGTGGGTGGGGACTTTTTGGTAGACTGAAAAGGGACAAGAAGGAAGTGTCTAGGATAGTGACAGATGTCCCTCCTGGGGACTAGGGCGTGGACCATATGGGGGTCTGCAGCAGACATTTGCCCAAACTCATCACACCGTAGGCTTAAGGTCCATGCACTTGACTCTATGTAATTACAGCTTTTCAAAACATTTAAAACTTTCAAAACACAGAACAGGTCAAACCCAGTATTGTAGGTCACATTTAGTCAGTGGGCCCCCACTTGCAGCTTCCGTTAACAGTAAATGTTTACCCTTATGTTAACTAGGGACCCCTAGCCTCCAGGTGGAGACACATCCCTCACTACCAGCCATCTATGTGGTGAGAACCTAAAACTACTCTAAAAACATGTCTATTTTTTTAGACCAGTGCCACTATGCCTGGCCAATTTTTTTAATTTATTTTTTAGAGATGGGGTCTTGCTATG
The DNA here is from genome assembly GCF_001698545.2 of Rhinopithecus bieti. Taxonomy (NCBI): domain Eukaryota; kingdom Metazoa; phylum Chordata; class Mammalia; order Primates; family Cercopithecidae; genus Rhinopithecus; species Rhinopithecus bieti. Next base: position 1,763,480 of record NW_016819184.1, on the reverse strand, counting down.
TTGTCCAGGCTGGTGAGGAGACAGCTCAGGGTTCAGGGAGCAGCATGGGCCAGGCTGATGGTGGTGAGCAGAAGGCAGTCCAGTGGCCTGGGAACAGCACCCAGGTGGCCAAGAGGTACCGGTCCTTGGAGAGGTTGGCACGGCTCAGAGGGGAATGGATCAAAAGAGTTTGGCAGGGCAAGTGGTGTGGGCATTAAGAACATTAAGAAGAGCTGGGAGCTACAGAAATGGGAGGTAAGAGACCTGGCACGCTTGCTGGAGGGGCCATTGGGCACATTGTGGGGACTGCTGCCCATGCTGGCCTCAAGGAGGAGTCTGAGTTCAACTCCAAGGGCAGTAGGATGGGGTGAGAATTTTTTTTCTTTCTCATCGACATTTTTTAGAGGAGTTTCAGGGTCACAGCTAAATGAAGTGGAAGGTACAGAATTTCCACATGCCCACCCCACACAGGCACAGCCTCCCCCACTGTCAACATCCTGAACTGGGATGGGACATTTGGTAATTGGATGACTCACTCTGGGACAGTGCAGTCACCCAGAGTCCATACCCTACGCCACGCTCAGCCTCAGTGGCCACATTATGTGGGTTTGGAACGATTTACAGTGACTGGGACCCACCAATGTAGTATCCAAGGAGCTTCACTGTCCTAAAAATTCTCTGTGCACCGAGGCTTTTAGAGGCACAGAGGCTTTATCTCTGAAAGCTGCAGGGGGCAGTTAGAGGGGTCAGGCTGGAGGCTGTGGCACAGGAGGTGGGTGGGCCTCCTCCCCAAACCTGGCTCAGACACCCACTGGGCGTCCTTCCACAAGACGACCTTTTTGGGGCTCCACTTGGGCGTCCTGCATGCTTCACACCACAGTCAGGGACAGGTGAGGGATAAAGGAGCCCACAGGGTCGTGACACATGAGGGTCTGGCACAAACTCGCTGGGCTTCTCATGCCCACAACAGATTCAGTGCCTGCCCTGTAGAGCCCAGAAGCCCCGGGCTGAGAGTGGAAATTCCTAGAGCAACTGAGAGGGGAGCATGTTCTGGAGGTGGTAGGAGCTTTGGGGCTGGGGACGTGGGTGGTAGGAGCTTTGGAGTGGGGGGCATGAGAGTGACTTCTGAGACCCCGCGTCCTCTGAAACCTCACATCTAAATTGCATGGCACATTCCTTCTTGACTCCAGCTGGGCCAGAGGCTCCCTCCTGGCTGCCGGCTGCTGCTCCTGGCAGTGCTGGTCACAGGCATCGGACCCCCAGGGACTGGATGGGCCACATCTGCACAGCGGTTCCTACTGCATCTCACACACGTTACTGTCATCTCGCAGATCTGTGTCATCCTGACTCTTAAATTTCCTGTCTTGTGGTCCAATCAAAATAGGTCTCACTGACCCAGCCAAAATCTATATGCATGAGGCTTTGACGATGCAGATGTTTCCTGCTATTCCTAGAGCAGGAGGCGGTGTTGGCCAAGGCCTCATCAACAGCTGTTCCCAGAGGACTGGGGCTGAGAGAGACTTGGAGGGAGGAGAGGCCACCTCCCCACAGCCTGCGTCTCCTCTGCGACCAGGGACTGTCACTCTCCTCTGCGGAAGCCTGAAGCTGCTCTCAGCCAGTTCTTCCAGATCAGCACCCTCAGGAGACCTCAAGAGTTGAAAACCAAGACAGCCAGAAAATGGGGTACTCCCCGCCAGCCTAGTGGGGAGTTCTGAGCCCTGGGCTCTCCCACCTTCCAAGCCACTCCAGTGCCCATCTCTCACACTCTCTGTGTCTCTGTCTCTGTCTCACACACACACACACACTCACACAGCACACATACAGACACGCACACAGATACCCAGTGTTTCAGCGCATTTCTACAGAAATGACTCCTATGCGCACTGCACCAGGCAAACACCACATTGAAATTGAGGACTCAAATAGGTCATAAGCTGAGGGTGCGTTTTTTCACCCCAGGCTTTGGGGTCTCCTCTGGTGCCTGGGCCCCCTCTCCCCTCCCAGCCCCAGACAGGATCGTGCAGCGGTTCCATCAGGACTTGGGAAGCTGAGAGACCCGACTTCCAATCCCAGCCCTGCCCCTTGCTTGCTGCATGACTTGGGCCCATTGCTTGGCCTTTCTGAGCCTCAGTTTCCCCAGCTGGGGGAGTGAAGATGGCAGTTCCTGCCTCATAAGGTTGTGAGGATGAGACAAGAAAACGCAGGAGGATCATGTAGCCTGACACCCAGTGCTCAGATCTCCACGCAGTGCTGTTTTTGCGGGGTCACTGCCTTCCTCTCACCCTAGTGTGGCCTCAGCCGGGAAAGGAGCAGTCAGGACATGACACAGCTCCAGGCTTTTCTTGTTTCTCTAAAATACTCAGAGTCCAGAGTCTGCCTTGAGTAACCAGAGCTGGCACAAAGGGAGTGGGAACCCTGAACACGGGTTTGCCATTCCGGGGCTCCCTGGTGGTGTGTCCTGTGTCAGCCCATCCATTCATTCATCCATTCATTCATTCATCCATTTATTCATTCATCTAAGCACGTGTTCATCAGCTGCCCCCTGAGCATCCACCATCTGCATTAGGGTTCTCCCCAGGCCTCTTTTGTGTGGGGAGCCCAGCCTGAAGCCAGACTGTGAGTGGGATGGGAGGGGTTGCCAGACAGGGTCCTCTGAGAGGTGTTGGCCGCACAGCACCCATAGTGCCTCTCCCAGAGGACCCCTGCCCCTCTCATCTGGGCAGCGAGGATGGCTGGGATGGACGGCTTGGCTTTGCCCAAGCCCAGAGCAATGGTCCCTGTACAGTGATGTTATTATGTTCTCAGAGAAATGCCCAGAGTCCCTCAGGTTGGTCGACATTTGTTCCTTGGACTCCTCAAAGGCTTTGCCAGAGAGTGGAGGCTGTGTGTGTGTGCGTGTGTGTGCGTGCGTGTGTGCGTGTGTGCACGTGTGTGTGCGTGCGTGTGGACGTGTGTGCGTGTGCGTGCGTGTGTGCGTGTGCATGTGTGTGTGCGTGTGTGCGTGCGTGTGTGCGTGTGTGTGCGTGCATGTGTGCGTGTGTGCGTGCGTGTGTGTGTGCGTGTGTGTGTGCGTGCGTGTGTGCGCGCACATGCGCGCGGGGCACAGGGCTGTTGCATGGTTGTCAGATTGGAGGCAGAGTAATTATGCTCAAAGCAATAATAATTAATAATCCCACACTTTTCCATGGTGGACCTTCTTATTAAAGTATCAGAATTTAAGCAGCCCAGTGTTGTACATATGGATGTAAGTGAGATCCGCATTGTCCATTTGAACAGCTCTTTTTTTCTGGCTCAAGTGGTACATCTTGCACTAACACAAATCCATTTTTTACTTGACTTTGATTTACTGATTAATATTATGATGCTGAGTTCAGGTATATGATCAGGTTACAAATATCAGTTTTTCACTGAATGGCTGTTATTTGGTTTCCAATAACAGAAACCTGTTTAAGGATATTTCAACAAAAAACGAAACAACTGCTGAGTCTTACTGTGGCTCGGTATTTGGGTTTTAGAACAAGAGTAACTAGATAACCCTGGACGTATTCTCTTCTCGGTTTATATTTTTGAAAAAGAAAAGAAAAGCAGCTCGGTTTTGATATTAAGGAAATGGCTGGTAGCTTCTGGTTTCTCTGGGCAGCCCCGCTGGGAGATGCTGGTCCTTACTGCTCACTGCCCTCCTGGTGTCCCAGCGGTGGGATAATCCAGAGCCCACCTCAGACGAGCTCTAACCCAGATGAGCTCACAGTACTGCCATCCTGCTGCATCCTGAGCGGGCAGTGGGTTTCCAGCGTGGGCCCCATTATGGGTGATGGAATTTAGAGGAAGCAGCGTGATTTGATAGGGGTGGTTCAGCCATAGCTCAGCCCTGTGGGTAGAGTGTCTTTTTTTTCTCTTTTTTCTTCTTCTTCTTTTTTTTTTTTTTTAGACAGAGTCTCGCTCTGTCGCCCAGGCTGGAGTGCAGTGGCGCAATCTCGGCTCACTGCAAGCTCCGCCTCCCGGTTTCACGCCATTCTCCTGCCTCAGCCTCCCGAGTAGCTGGGACTACAGGCACCTGCCATCATGCCCGGCTAATATTTTTGTATTTTTAGTAGAGATGGGGTTTCACCATGTTAGCCAGGATGGTCTCGATCTCCTGACCTCGTGATCTGCCTGCCTCAGCCTCCCAAAGTGCTGGGATTACAGGCGTGAGCCACCGCGCCTGGCCAAGTGTCTTTTTTTTCAGGTGGGATGGTAGTAAACTCAATGAGATAGAATTTTGCACATCAGGCTAGACCCTGCATCTGAAGTGGCAGAGGGCATTCATTCTCCAGGTGCCACACAGGCCTCTGAAGGGACTGTGACCTCCTGGGGGCAGGGGTGTGCTCCCGGACCTCCTGTGAACCTCCTTAGCCCTGAGCAAACCCCTGCATGTTTGGGGATATGCGCTGAAATGAGCCAGGTGGGATTTAATGGATTCTGAAGTACAACTGTGCAGCCTCAGGTTGCCTTCAGCATCCAGGCCCTCAGGGCACCGCCATGCTCCCCAGGGCATGAGGGTTCAGAAAACACAGTCTGTTCCCAGAATTAGCACAATCAGAGCCCTGGTGAGACGGTGAAACTACTGTCCTTGGCCTCCAAAGCATAGAATGCCCCCAAGCCAATGAATGGTCATGAAATTTCCCACCTCCTGTTCCACTCACTTGCCAGTCACTCAGAGACAGCGCCTGCAGTGAGACTGTGCCCCAGAGTCTCACCACGCCGGTCACAGGACCACAGGTGCCTGCTATGAAGGAGGGAGGGAAGGCCAAAAGGCATAGAACAAATAATCTTGCTGTTCTAAGTTTCTTGCTGTATCTTGTACCACGTGCTTCCCATGAGGCTGCTTTTGACTGGAGGGTCAGCCTCTTTGACTCTGATGGCAAGTCTACATTCCTGTTCAAGCCTTTGATTTCCAGTACAGTCGGCCCCAATGTTCAGGACTGATCCTAAAGTATGCATTCAGTTATTGATCATCAATAGTTTATTATCCTATCACTGCGTCTCCCCTGGACACGGTAATGAAAGTATTGGTTTATTCATGGATCCTGTTTGAAGGACGTGACAAATTGATTTTCCGACACAGCCCAGATAAAGTCAAATGAAAGTCACAATGTAGAAGAGGTGATCTTGACCTGATCATCATCACATTGAAAGTGCCTTTACCATGTTCGGAAGCCCTGGAGAATCTCACAGCACCACCCAGGCCCCTCCTGAGTCAGCAGCACTGAGTCCCCAGGTGCACCCAGCACCCTGCTCCCTGAGAAGCACTCAGACAGGACCTGAGACGATGCCCAGCGAGGAAACAGGGCAGGGCCAGGGCTGCCCCCAGGCCTTGTGAAAGTGGGAGCTGTGCCTCTCACAACCTTCCTGTCCCTGCAGGGGGAATCCCAAGGCCCCATTGGGCATTCTCCAGGAGTTTTATGAAGCTCAGGTCCAGAACAGGAGGTGCCCGGCAGCTTCAGAATCGATGGCCCAGGGCCTGGCCTGGCCCATGCTGACTCCCCCAGTGAGAGGGAGGCACACACCTCCCTGCACTCCTCCTGGTCACCCTCCCACAGTTTCACAGGATGCTGCTGCTCTGGACTCTGCCCTGCCCCTCCAGAGGCCCCTCCAGAAAGTGCAAGACCATGAGAGGGCCCTGACTCACAGGAGCTCATGTTCAAGTTCAGAGAGAAAAGCAGACAGAGAGGCACATGGAGCAGCGGACAGCCAGCCATCATGACCAGCGGAGACAGCTGGCAGGGCTTCCCAGGCAGGCACAGGAGCCTGGGAGGGGCGCTGGAGGTGGGTGTGATGCCAGAGTGGAGTCCTGTGAACAAGGGCCGGGAGATGACGGTCGACTGGAAAGAAACCACCATTGCTGCTCCAAAGTCACCCTTGGAATTATAGTGATTTTGACAGGCTGTGGCAGCTGAACGTCTTCATTAATGTGAAAAGACAATCATGAAGACGATGAAAACGACTCTGAGCGCCTCTCCCAGGGAGTAGAGAGCGCCATCTGCATTTGCTATAGTGGCCCCCATCCGTAGTTTCACTTCCACAATTTCAGTTACCCACAGTCAACTGTGGCCTAAAATACATGAATAGAATGAACAAGATATTTTGAGAGAGAAGAGAGAGACCACGTTCACGTGACTTCGGTAACAGGATATTGTCAGAATTGTTCTATTTTATTATTGTTGTTAATCTCTTACTGTGCCTGATTCATAAAATAAACTGTATGTAGGTATATATGTATGGGAAAAAGCATAGTATATATACATTATATAGGAAAAAAGGATAGTATATATGCATAGTATGTATAGGAAAAAGGATAGTATATATACATAGTATGTAGAGGAAAAAGGATAGTACATATACATAGTATATACAGGAAAAAGCATAGTATATATACATAGTACATATAGAAAACAGCACAGTAACTGTGTTCTAAAATAGGTGAGTAGAGTACAAGATATTTTGAATATTTTGAGAGAGAAGAGACAGACCAAGTTTACGTGATTTCCACAACAGTATATTGTTAGAATTGTTCTATTTTATTGTTGTTGTTAATCTCTTACTGTGCCTGATTCATAAAATAAACTTTATGTAGGTATGTATGTATAGGAAAAAGCATAGTATATATACATTGTATAGAAAAAAGGATAGTATATATACATAGTATGTAGAGGAAAAAGGATAGTATATATACATAGTATGTGTAGGAAAAAGCATAGTGTATATACATAGTACATATAGGAAACAGCACAGTAACTGTGTTCTAAAATAGGTGAGTAGAGTACAAGATACTTTGAGAGAGAAGAGAGACCAAGTTTACATGATTTCCATGACAGCATATTGTTAAAATTGTTCTATTTTATTATTGTTAACCTCCTAAACAGCGCCCAATGTAGAGAATAAACTCTACCTAGGTATGTATGTGTAGGAAAAAGCATAGTATAGTCTATCTGTGGCTTCAGGGGCTCTTAGACCATATCCCGCACAGATAAGGGGGGAACTGCTCTCTATAAATTGATGGTACTTTCCATTAGAGCCATGGCAGTTTCTAGTGGAAAAAGTAACAAGTCTGCAAAAGTGTTGAGGGCAGTGTCCTCAGTGTCTGTTAATTGTAGTTTACTTTTGTCTGTGGAGGTTAACCTTGCTGTCTTCAGGGCATGCTTTCGTGATCATAAATAGTCTACTCTGTAATAACAATTTGGTCTTGGTAAGATCCAGAGACTATCCCAAACACAATTATCTTGTCACTGCTTAGGTGGTAATTTTTAATGAGTAAAGGATTCAATCAGTATCTTTGGTGGTATTGGTGGTATATGTTATTTGAAATGACAGTCAGCTGCTACAAGGATGGGAAAAATAAATTATTGGTAATCTTCAAAACTCATGAAGAATTGTGAGACATTGTACATTGTCCTCCAATTTGAGATTTGGTAAGGAAACCTTTGTCTTCCATCTTTGGTTTTATGGGACCCCCATTCAGGAATGAAGATTTATCCCTTTAAGGTTTTCAGGGGCTTCCTTGCTTTGCTCTTTCAAGACAAGAAGGATAATTTTCCTCTGTAGGGCGGAAATGTATCCAGTAAAAGTCAAGCTATATATAGTTCACTCTGTCTTATTTGGCCCCAGCTATTGTAAGGTTCACATGCTTTAAATGGGTAATTAGCCAGTGGGCTTGTTGGTTGTTGATTAAATGAATTCGAGTGTGGCTTTAGGGTCTGAGAAAATGTGCTTTCGAGAAGCTTCTTTGTGTTTCCAGCTGTCTGTGGGTCTGTTGTCTTTATTGGAATCAACATAGACTTAATTCTCACAGAATAAGCTCTTTACTTTTTATTCATTTTCAAGAGGACACTATGCATAATTGGAATTATGCAAATTAGAGAATTAGAGTTTGGCACATAGGAAATTGAAATTATCCCTTAACAGACTTCCTGACCCACCAGCGTTCTTACCGGTCCTTGGCCTGGGTAGAGTGCTGCTGAGTCCTCGGGTAGACCCTGTGCCTGTGCTAGTACCACCCCCTCAGCATCTGGGCCTGCCCAGTCCCAGCCAGGCAGGGAGCCCCAGGAGGGAGCCCATCAGGGGACTTCCTGCGGCTTTAAAATTTCTTTTGCTTTTTAAAAAATTCTTTGATCAAATAAAGTTTAGTGTATAATCCACAGGTGTGCACTCGGGGCTTCTGCAGCATTTACATAAGAAAGCATTGAGCAGTGGCTCACACCTCTATTTCCAGCGCTTTAGGAGGCCAAGACGGGAGGATCACTCGAGGCCAGGAGTTTGGGACCAGCCTGGGCAATATAGCAAGACCCCATCTCTACAAAAAATACAAATGAAATTAGGCAAGTATGATGGGGCATAACTGTAGTTCCAGCTACTCAGGAGGCTGAGGTGGGCGGATGGCTTGAGCCCAGGAGTTTGAGGCTGCAGTGAGCCATGATCATGCCACTGCACTCCAGCCTGGGTGACAGAATGAGATCCTGTCTCAAAAAAAAGAAAAAGAAAAAGAAAAAAGCACTGAAATGAATTATGAAGCATTGTTAACTCTTAGACATCATGGATTTTTAAAATTCTTTTACAACAAATTACCACTCTCTGTTACTCTGCCAGCATCAGGGAATGGGGTCAGTGCTGTGACTCCCTAGTGAGGACCCACGGCTTAGGCTTCTCTGTCTTAGCTTTGCTGGAGCTTTTTCTTCACTCAAGGAAACCCCATCTGCAGATTCCAAGCCTCCCACTGGGGAGGTGAGGTCAGGACGTGGTCGTTTGAGTATGGAAATAGCGATAGATTTTATTGCCCCACTTATAGATGAGTAAACTGCAGACATCACCTCCATAGTCACCCACACAGTCAGGAGTAGGCCTGGGCGTCGGAGCTGGACCCTGTGCCCTCATCCTGAGCTCCTCCCAGACCCTGCAGCCTCTCCATGCAGCCTCACGTGGAGGGAGCTCAGTGCCACTCTTCATCCCCACAGGAACTCCCTAAACCCTGGGGCCTCCGTGCCTGCACTGGATTCGGGTCCGAAGGCAACACTGCCCGCAGAGCCCTGCGTGTGGGGCTGGACTTTTCCACCAGAATCTGCTCCAGGAGACCCAGGGAAGCAGCCACTCCCCAGCTCCCAGCAGCCTCCCAGGTCACCCTCTTTCCCAGGGCACGGTCTGTTCCCCAGGGACCTCAGATGCCTCTGAACACACCTGGCCTGTGTGTATAGGGGCAGGGGACATGTGTGTAAGGGGAGGGAGACACATCTTTGTGTCCATGGCTGCCTTTCTTTGGCCACCAGAGCCAGCTACTTCCGGGGGTACAATCTCCCAGCATGTGCTCAGAATTCAGTTTCCAGCCTCCCGAGGGTCTCCCATGTATCTCTGGAAACCCCAAAACAACTCATCCCTGGCAGGCCAAGCGTGCATGCATGGTGGGAGGCTGTGTGGCCTGACCCTGCGTGGCCCAGGTGGGCTCCAGGCTGCAGAAGAAAGAACACAGCACTTCCTCCCTCAAACCCCCAGCGCCTCTCTGGTTGGCCAGCCAGGTGCGGTGGGCAGATGCCTCACCATCTCTGACCTCCCTGTCCTCATCCATCTGTATTCCAGGGCAGAGGGGCGCTGCCTGTCTGAGGGACTGTTAGGGGAGGATCCAGCAGGAGGCCCTCTGCACCCTTGCCAGCCAGCACAAAGCAGTATATCTTTATCCCTTCCTGCTTTCCACCTGGCTGACACCTGACCTTTCCCCTATCTGTCTTCAGTGACGGAAGATACAGAACAACACCCACTTCAAGTGAGTCAGCTCGGGCTTGTCCAGAGCACAGCTGGTCTGCTGCCCAGACCCCTGGAGGACACTGTGGGTCCATTCAGGTCCCTGCAGTGATAACAAGACCAGGGACACCACCAAGCCTCTCATCCTTATTTCTCTCTGCCTGTTTCCTCTCCCACTTTTTCTCTCTTAACACCTGGACTTCTTTGCCAGTCTTTTAGTAATGTTTCAGTGATTTTACATTTAGACACAGGCAGTTACTTTTGTTCAAAAGCATTCAATTCCAACCTTCACCAACGGAGATAAAAAGCAAGCCCTTTGCATCCTTTTCTCTTTAACAAGCAAAACCGTCTCCAAAGAGGCCAGCTCACTGTGGCTACATCTGAAACTTGCTGAGTCGACAAATTTTACGGTTAAGGGTTTTTTATTGTTATTCTTTAAATCTTTCATCCGTGTAAGTATATTCATACTTGAAGCTTGGAGAATGTCTGGATTGTGTTTCTCCTTCAGAAAACATACTTTCTTTATTTGAGCTTTTGTTTTTCTCCATGTAAAACAAATAATCATCTTGCCCTATGAGTCATATTGTCCTGATTTCATAGAAAACAGGTGCAGTATTAGATACAGATGCAGAGAGGGTCAACACGCAGCTGTGGTTTTCATGTCTGTGGGCAGGACTTATGGTAGTCCCTATTTCCTAGAGGGGGTGTTAGCAGGCAATGAGGTGGCGCTTAGGTTAGAAGCACTTAGCACAGGGCCTGGTATGTACTCAGTGTCCAAAAAGGTTGATTTGTATTATTAGCAATTATTCTGAGGAATTATCTCTGGCCTTGCCGGCCTGTGCTTCCTGCGGTGAGAGGCCTGATGGAGCCCAGTGGTCTGTGTGGCTGTCTGCTTCTGAGCACTGTCCCTCCTCGGCTGCTTTTGTGGTGCCTGCATGGTAGAGGGATGCCCAGCACCCCAGAATTCAGCCCCCACTGACCAGCACCCCATAGGATGCAAGTCAAAGTGGGGCTCTGAGGTGTAGTTTAAAGGAGGTGCTTGTCCACTGGCCAGGAATGCCATTTCCCTGTTGTAATTATCCTTGTTGAGGCTGTTCTGCTCTCGGGTTTATCAGAAGATAAAGGGATCAGCCTCTGCCTCCTGGCCTTTGCTTTCCTTCCTAACCCAGAAACATGTGGGTCAGCACCTGCATGACCAGGATGGATACTGGAAGAGTGGGCCATGGAGCCTTTGGAAAGATAACCGGGCAGCACCTGCATGATCAGGGTGGATTCTGGAAAAGTGGGCCATGGAGCATTTGGAAAGGTATCCAGGCATCGTTTCCACACCAGCATTCATGTTATTTCTCCATGCATGGATGGATGGGCCTTGAAGAGCCTGAAAAAGCAGGCTGAGCTCTCCTGAAAGGGGATAATCCTTGGTCTTTCTCTTTTTGCCAAAAGATCCTGGATAAATGAACTGAGACAGACCCCAATCTGGACCAGAGATGCTGCCCCTGCAGTTTGAGCCCACCTGGCTGAGAGAGGGCAGGTGACAGTCCCAGGACACCCACAGGAGGCCACTCAGGAGCCTGTGTTTTGGGCAGAAACAAAGAAGCTGAGAGGCACAGTGAGGTGGGACACCTGCACGCTGAGGGTCTCCACCTCCCTAAGGCAGGACAGGTCATGGCAGAGGCTTCAGGGGAGGGTCCTGACTTTGGCTGGGGGTGTGGGAGTCTCCAGAGGCAGTGAGCCCGGGACACTGACGGTGCAGACCGCTGGATTTCCGGAGAACTCTGTGCTTCACCAGCCTGCGTCAGACACATGATTCACAGAACTTCTCCAAAGGAGGTTAGCCATGTTTGCCAGGCTCAGGGAGAAGTGAGGAGGCCTCCTCACCGTCGGTTAAATATGGGATCTGGATTGCCCTGCACCTGGCTCCTGCCCAGTCCCTGCTGTGATCTCAGGTGGCCTCACTCCTGGCAGGCAGAAGGGACTCGGGTCACACGCAGTCACACTCGGGGATTAGGACCTCAAGTATATCATTGAACCTGCTGCCTACCCTAGGCTGGGAATTGCTGGGCCGTGATCTCCTCCATCTTTTCTTTCTTCAGCTGCCTCTGAAGGTCACAGAATCTGCATTTCTTAGGAAAAACGGGGCAAAGGTGAGACAGTACACAGAACACCTGGCCCTGGCTCAGCCCCTCATGTGGACAGGCTGCAGAGGGCCACTGCCCCGCTGCAGGAGGCTCGCCCTCAGCGCCCAGCAGAAGGGGTGGCCCCGTTCTGTCCCTGAGACCCCACTCCCTCAGGCACAGCAGAGCAGCCTGCTGGGGCCCAGGGCTCCTTGGCTCTTGGGTTCTGCTGCCTTCATTCCCAGAGCACGAAGCCAAGGCCAGGAGCGGGGATCTGCCCCCAGCAAGAAGCCTCCATCCCTGGGGAGGCCTTGAGACCCTCTGGGATGAGGCCCAGTCCCCACCTGTGGCCACTCGCTTCCACACTGCCCCAGCCCAGCCCTGGCCACCCCAGATGTCTGGCCCCTGTCCTGAATGCTATCTCCTCTGGCCTCGGCTGTCCTCCTCCCAGAGCGCTATCCTGCTCTGTCTCTGCTCAGGGTCCCCCCAGAGGCCTCCCGTTGGGATTTGTCTCCACTTTGCAGTTGCCTTTTGCCCCACATGCCCCGTCCTGTGGTTATTTACCTTATGGGGACATCCTCCCTCTTGATTGCAGACTCCTCAGAGGCAGATAAGAGTGGGTGGCTTTCATCCTCCAGCTCCTAACTCCAAGCCCACTGAGCTGCTGTGCTGTGGTCCATGTGAGTCATCAGATGCCCCACGCGGAAGCCTCGTGGGGGCTCAGGGCCCCAGCTGGGGGCAGAGCACCTCCAGAATCCTCCCAACCGGCTGCAGCCTCCTAGTTCTTGGTGACTCAGTGGACGGGAGACCGGCCTACAGGTTTCCAAGCTGCTGCCTTTCTCTAACACAGGGGCGGGTCCTGGCTCCCAGCACTATTGTTCTCCACCAGCCCTGACCCAGCACCCACTGTGAGCCAGGCCTGTGGGCGTCAGCACCAAAGACCAGAAGAGTCGCCAGCCCATGGGGCATCTGAAGCAGGCAGCGCAATTGACCCTCTCAGGCCAGACACCACCCAGGGCCTTCTCCCTGACCTCGGTTACAGCAGATGAGAAGGACGCCGTGGGAGAACCGAGTCAGGATGCCCAAACTGGATGACTTCGCTGCAGGCGGTGCACTGCTGAAGGCCCGTGCGTCTCCTTTCTCTGGAATAACGCCAGACTCCAGCAGAAGCTTTAGTCTATTTCTGAATAGAGAAAATCTGCTGAAAAATATCTCTTTTCCAGCTGAATAACAAGCCTTTCAAGAAGAGGAGGATGAGGAAAAGACGGCATGTGTCCAAGTTGAGCGGAGACGGACTGTAAGCCCAGGCCTGCCTAAGGCCCCCACAATGGGCATCACCAGGGCGGAGGCCTTAGGGACTGCCAGCTTCCTCCACCCACCTGCCTGCACAGACAGCTCTTAGGCATCAATGCCTCAGCAGTCAGATCCGCCCAGGCTGCTTCTGAGTTTTGTGGAGAGATTGCTCTTCTGGGGGCCGGGACAGGACACTTATCTCCATCCCCCCACCAACCATCACAGGAGAACGAAAAACCTCAAAGAAAAACCCAGGGGGCGCACACAGACACAGAGCCCAGTGGAGGTGCAGGCTCCGGAATTGCAGGCTTCTTTGTGGAAACGAAAGAGGCTCCCCATGTGGGCTTCCCTCACCCCTCCGAGGCCCTCCCAGGAAGATGTGGTGGCAGAGACCGCGTCCACTCAGCAAACACCACCGTTCGCTTTGCTGAGTTTGCGGTTTCCCACAGCACGGCTGCTGCCCTGGCGAACGATGGGGCCACGCCATTATAATAGCCAGCCCTTGCCTCATGAGTTACAGTTTACACGACTCACTCATTTATGATCTCGTGGGATTCTCTTGTTTCACTAATTGGGAAGCAGGTGCAGAGAGGTTAAGTGTTCTGGAAAAGGCCCTCCTCTGGGGGTGGAGGAGGAGAAAGCGAGAGAGAGGATGAGAGTTAATGAGAAAGAGAGGCAGAAAGAGATGTCAAACCAGCTGGGTCTTCAGGCTCCATGGCCCTTCAGAAAGTGCTGTGAGTTGACGTGCTGGAGAGAATCCGCGTGCCAGTCCCTGACCCCTTATTTCTTCATGGCGATTCCTTCAAAAACAGCCACGTAGCGCCTCCTCTGTGGCAGCTCTGAGACAGCACCAGGGTAGAGACCTGCATGAGAGTTGGCCCTGCCTTGAATGGTGCCACGTGCATGGATAATCCTGCCAGAAAGGTCTTCCTGGACATCTCTGAACACTGAGCGTTGGCGTTGCCAGGAGAGAGTCCTGGTTGCCCACGTCCTATTCAGGTTCTGTGGGTTCCCAGGGCCCTGTGCTCTCTGTCGCCTGTAGGCCTCCCTCACCTCCCCAGCCCCCTTGGACTGGCTAACTCCCCTTCTCCCCAGGCAGCCCTCCAGACCCCTCTGGACAGGGGCAGGCACCCTGCAGGGCGCCTCTACCACATTGTATGCTTCCACCGCCTAACATATCGCTGTTGCATTCTATTTATTGAAGGCTTTTCTCTCTCTGGCTGAATCGCAAGCTTTGGAAGTGGGGAGGTGGGAGGAGGGGCCAAGGCCAGCGTTTGTCTTGTTTAGTTGTCTCTCCAGATTCTGGCAGTCAACTCTTAGTAACCAATGCTGAATGAATGCATGGATGAATACATAAGCCAACCAGCAGGTACTCATGAGTCTAGAGAGTCTCCCTCAACTAGCAGCTGAATGGATTTATTTGAAATCAAAAGTGTAGCATAAACTTACCCACGAGAGCTTAGTCCAGCCATCATCACTTTTGGAGGTCTGATCCAGGGTGGGCTGCACTCAGCGAGGCCTGGGGCCCAGCTGGCCAGCATCTCCTCTGTCAGCCACACCCCTGAGCAGAGGCTGCGTGGAGGGGCTGCAGGCCTCAGCGCTGGGTGCCCTCTTCTCAGTGGGAGACAGCAGGAGGGCTGTGCTGTTTCCAACATTCCCAGCACTTCCATTGTTTCACACCGTTACTGCTGAGCCCCGAGGGCAGATGGTTGGAGCCGTGTTGTGTGGGCCCTGCTGTTTTCCGGCCCAGGGTGTTTCAGGCAGTGGTTCTGTTTCCTATATTGATCTTTCCCACGGCCCTGCCAGGTAGCCTCTGATAAAGCACATCTCTTCTGAGTAAGCAATGGCCTAGGGACCATGAAGTACCTGTGAGTGTGACTCTGCCAGATGAGGGGCAGGTGCAGCCATCGGTCTGACCTGAGCAAAGCTGCATTCCTTGCCTGGCTCAGGTGTGAATCTTCAGGGCAGCAAAATGTGGATGAGACTGAGTAAGGGGAGAATCAAGATGTGTTTTGTCGAGAGAAGGAAAAATACGAGCAGGTCTCATGACAGAGGGCTCAGAGATCTAAATCTTGGAGGGCCCCAGGGCTCAGTTCCCACCACACCACGCCGTGTCTCTGCATTCTCTCCAGGGGACCGTATTTCCCTCTTCAGTGGAGACAGCCCTATTTTCTGCTTGTTGTCCCTGTGTCCTGTCCACTTTCACATTTACTCCATATTTTTCATCTTACAGCAATTGAAATTTAAACTTTTTTTTTTTTTTTGAAATGGAGTCTCATTCCATCACCGAGGCTAGAGTGCAGTGGTGCAATCTCAGCTTACTGCAACCTCCACCTCCTGGGTTCAAGTAATTATCCTGCCTCAGCCTCCTGAGTAGCTGGGATTACAGGCGTCCACCACCACACCTGGCTATTTTTTGTATTTTTACAAGAGATGGGGTTACAGCATATTGGCCATGGTGGTCTTGAACCGCTGACCTCAGGTGATCCACCCGCCTTGGCCTCCCAAAGTGCTGGGTTTACAGGCATGAGCCAGCATGCCTGGCTGAAAATCAAACTTTTAATGTTGAAATACTTGCATTAACAGAATCCAGGAAGATTCCATAGGCTGTTCACTTGTGCCTCCCAGCTTCTGCTATGCTCTTCTCATAGGACGGAGACACCTGTGCCAGGAATAGGCTCTCTCTAATGGTGACTAAATCTGGAAGATGACAGCCACCATCTTCTCTCTCTTCATCACTCTTTCCTAACACAATGTCAGTAACACTTACCTTTCAAGGACAACAGGCAGGTTAGAAGAGAAAAAGTGCCCTTGGAGAAGAGTTGGTTAGAACCAACTCCCGTTGGCATCCCAGTGTGGTGGGAGGAGGCTTCAAAGCTGGGGCTCCTGCTAGCCACTTGTGGTACCAGCCAGTTGAGCTGCGGCCCACACCATGGCCTGTGAGATGCCATGGTCATCAGCATCTGTGGGAAACATGAGAAATTACAGGGTAGGGGATTTTGAAATATTTGTAGGAAATCAATACAACTTGTAAAAAACAGTCTGAACTCTTCTTCGATAGGCTTGGGCATTTATTGTATGGTGTGAATCTGCAACTCTATTTAAATTATGTTTCAGCAGAACTTTCTGAATTTGCCTTAAACTTGTAAGTCAGGAATAACCAGAAAAGGTGTATCAAGCCCTGATTTTTTTTTCCAGAAAGTTGATGATAATGTTGGAATAATTTGTAATTTATACCAAATACTTATAAACATTTATTAACTACCTCGGGGGCTGTAATGGTATCGCTGACCACACAGAAGCAAGAAAGAAATAAAAAGCTGCTAAGAGATCATCCGTATTCACTAAGTGGCTGCTTGAAGAACCCTGTGCCTGAGGATGATAAATTGAAGGTGCTTTGCCAACTGCTCACAAAGCATGACTTTTCACTTAGATCAAAAAGTATTCTCAGCTAATTTTGCTCATCTTCAATTCCAGGTTTCACTGTGAAACCTGAAAGGTGAAGTGATAGCTCTTAGTGCTCCCAAGGGTAGAAGAACCATCAGATGATGCCAGTGTTACATCAGTGTCATTTTCAAGCAGTGATTTTCAAACTAAATCAGTCCATTCCCATAGTGGTTTTATTTTTTTTTTTTTAATTCATTTCATGGAATCCCAATACAACTTGGATGTTCCTCCTGTCAAAGGCAAAACCTTGACTTAATTACTAATGTCACAGGAAATGCAGTGGAAGAATCAGCGTCATGATAAAATTATTTGGGGGGGAATTAGGAATATGATATTATATAAGTGTGGGTAAAGCTTGGCATTTGTAGTAAATGTATTGTACTTGGAATTGATCGTGGTGTACACATCATTTATTTACTTATTTATTTATTCGAGATGGAGTCTTGCTTTGTCACCCAGGCTGGAGTGCAGTGGTACAATCTTGGCTCATTACAACCTCTGCCTCCTGAGTTCAAGTGATTCTCCTGTCTCAACCTCCTGAGCAGCTAAGATTACAGGTGTGCACCACCTCACCCAGCTAATTTTTGTATTTTTAGTAGAGACGGGGTTTCTCCATGTTGGCCAGGATGGTCTCGAACTTCTGACCTCAAGTGATCTGCCTGCCTTAGCCTCCCAGAGTGCTGGGATTACAGGCATGAGCCACCATGCCCAGCCTCACAGCATTTATAATTGTGTTCAAATTGGACATCTCATCAGTTAAAATAGAAGCTGTTGATGTCAAAATTTATAAATAGTTACATGTACACGGAGTAACTAAACTGCAAATTCATGGCAATTAGGCTGATGTTGAATTTTTAAGACACTGCAGCTTTGTAGTATACACTTTCTCTCTCCTGCTTATCATCAATCAGATTCTAGAAATGTTCGAGCCTTCAAAGAATTATTTTGTAAATAAACTTAAGTGTCCTAAAAAGATGGTGAACCTTTCTGCAAACAAGGCCCTAAGTGTGAGTTTAGTTTAGTTCCAAACTAATTGGAAATACAATATAGAAGGATTCAATAAATGGAGCACCCAACCCCACCACTGTGGTAGGCTCACAACAGAAATGAATGAACTACAAATCCTTAAAAGTCTGCATGGTTTTAATCACTGTTTCAAGCACCATTTGGACCAGGTCACTCGTGCAAGCCCACTGAGAGTGAATGGCCAGGGACTAGCAAGTTGTCATTGGCCTTAAAATATAACGGGGACAGAGCCGGGCTCCAGCAGGTGGACAGGCTTTGAATTCTGCAGGTTGTTGCCCACTGCTGCTCACGTCAGAAAATCACCTGCGGCTCCCCTGAGCACTTCTGGACCCCAGTTTCTAAAAAATGAACAAAATGATCTTTGTCTTTCTCAAGGGTGTCAGCCTCCTCTTAGATCACTGAGCATTTGAAGAGGAGGGTTATCAAATTAATGCATGAGATAAGACAATGTTTCAGCTAGGAAGTCTGCATCTCTGGAGTTGTATTAAACCAATTAATATTCCCCAATCAATTACTTGGTAATTTACTCAAGTATATTAAAAATATTGTGGCAGTGTGCAGTAACAGATTTTTGAAAACAGTGTGTGCCTACATGGGCAGAGCTGCCTGCTTCGTGGGAGGGCCAGGGCAGCATGCAGCGGGGGTGAGGGCTTCTGTCTCCAGGGTTCCTGGGTTCAAATCACAGTTCCTCCATATCCTCCAGCCTGACTTTGGGCCAGTTCTTTATCCTTTGGGAACCTCTGTTTCTCAGCCCTGTGGGGTTATTGTGTGGATAATACAGATATGAAATACCCAGCACATAGTAGGTGCTCGTGGAATTATTTGTGTATATGGCTCATTTTACAAATCTAAAATGTGTATTTTGGAAATAAAAAAAAGAGGAAAGAAGTAAAAGTGCTGATTGCCACCATCGTAGTTGTTTTGGGCTAATTGTTATAATGTCCTCATAATGGTTTCATCTTAATAGTGGTGATTACTGAAACACAATTAGGATTTTTCACGCTCATTCAGATGTCTTCTCTAATTACAAGCATTAGTGTTTAACATGTGAGCAGCCGGGGAATGGATGTCTCTTGGCGTCAGTTCTGAAATGGGGTCCATTTGCATCCCTGAGGGAGGCCTCAGGCAGGAGAGGGCTGCTGGTGGGGACAGGCTGACCTTGGACGGGGTTCAGGGGGTGGGGAGTGGAGGGGAGCACACCTCCACTGCATGTCTGCATCATCAACAGCAAATCCCATTCAGCAGGTGCCACTGCCCACCTGCACCTGCCAGTGAGGCTCTAGTGAGGGGTTTCCACACCACCAAGCAGTCACTGCCACATTTAGCGATGCTCTGATGTTCTGGCAAAATGGAGTGCCAGGTGAAGATCTGAGGTGATGGCCCACGGGTCCTCAGCATGAAAGAGCCTTTTTCTGTGCTGAGCCAGTTTACAGTCTGGGTCTGCCCCTGGGCATTCCTACCCCCTACCCCCAATAAATACTCACCAGCATCCCAGGGTACTCAATTGGCTCTGTCAAGATGAGTGGACCATGGCCTCATCCTTCCAGAGGCAACTTACCTCCACTTCACCTGAGAGTTCAGACATGGCCATGGTCAGATGCGAGGGTCAAACTGGAGCCAGGCAGAGCATGCTGGAGCCAGACCAAGCACGCAGGAGCTAGACTGAGTGTGCTGGAGCAGCGAGGAACAGAGAACTTGGCTGCAGCTGGGCGATGAGGCTGCCTGAACTAGGCCCTGGAGGATCGACATTTCCCAGGCAGAGTGAAGGAGGACGAAGAAACAGATTGAAAAGCAGTGTCTTGCTGGGTGTGAAGAGGACAGCTGGCCAGAGAGCAAGGCTTGAATGGGAGGGGTAGAGTTAGCAGGGCGAGTGGAGGGTGGATGGTAGAGGGTCCAGGACGCCAGGCTAGGTCACCCAGAAGTGATTTCTCCTAAATGGTTCCGGGGAGGGCAGGGGTCTGAGATGAGATCGCCCTGGGTTCCAGTCCCCGACCTGCCCCTACTAACCATCAACCAAACGGGTCCTCTGAGTCCTGGTTCCCTCCTTTGAGTGAATGTCCGTAGTCAGTGACTGTATCCCCCTGGTGTTGGGAAGGCTCAGTGAGATGATCCGTGAAAGTGACAGGCAAACTTCTTGGCTCAGAGGAAGCCCTGAAATGAAGTTGGCTCTTATCCTCGTCGTCACTGCCTGGCACCGGAGGGTCCCACTGCTGCTGCTGGATGACCTCTGAGCCTGTCCCTGCCTCTCTGCAGGTCCACCATGGAGCCCTTGTGCCCACTCCTGCTGGTGGGTTTTAGCTTGCCGCTCGCCAGGGCTCTCAGGGGCAACGAGACTGCTGCCGACAGCAACGAGACCACCACGACCTCAGGTAAGGACCCATCCCCCTCTCCCTTTCCCTGGCTGCCTCCCTTACTGCCTCCTCCTGAGCTCCTGGGACCATTCAGAGGGTGAAAAGGGGGCTTAGGGTAAGAGACGACTGGTGTGGCTCAATTTCTTAGTGTGCTTTTCATAGTTTGTGCCTCTAAAAACAGGAAGGCTAAATAAGCTAGTTTAGCATTTGGTTGTTCAGCAAAGCTTAGTGTTCTAGAGGTGTCCCCTCTACAACCCCAGCTGAGAGTCGGGGTCAGCCTTGGCTGGAGGCGGGAGAGCAATAGGGTTAAAAATCCCTCAAAATCCCGTTGTGCAGAAAACCAACCATGAACGTACATGGATGAGACGATGTGACAGTTAATGTCCCTGATGTGACCGTTAATGACATGAACTAAAGAATTATTCTTAGGCCGAGTGCAGTGGCTCACACCTGTAATCCCAGCACTTTGGGAGGCCGAGGGGGGCGGATCACGAGGTTAAGAGATCGAGACCATCTTGGCCAACATGGTGAAACCTCATCTCTACTAAAAATACAAAAATAAGCTGGTTGTGGTGGTGCACGCCTGTATTCCCAGCCACTCAGGAGGCTGAGGCAGGAGAATCACCTGAACCCAGGAGGTGGAGGTTGCAGTGAGCTGAGATTGCGCCACTGCACTCCCACCTGGCGACAGACCAAGACTCCGTCTCAAAAAAAAAGAAAAAAAAGAAAAAAAATTATTCTTAATATTTTAGGTCAGATATTGGCATCATGGTTAGTTTTATTTTTAAAAAGAAGAGTCCTCGCCTTTCAAGATGCCTGCTGAAGCGTTCACGAGTGGACTGTGATGTCTAGGCATTATGCAGAAAAGACCAAGAGAGAAGTGGGGGTGGGAGCTTGTGAGCAAAGTCACACTGAGGGCCCCACATGATTTTCTAACCCTGGATAAATGTCCTGCGAATGTACCATTGGTCCCAGGAGGAGGAAAGAGTGAAGATTTCTAACAACAGAACCTCCAGTGAGGAGAGCAGTTCTAAGCGCCCACCTGTCTTTTTCCTCTTCATGTTGAAACCTCAGAGACATCTAAAACCCCAAAAACGAGAGACCAGAAGCTGCCAGCAAATATAAACCTGCCTCTTTGAAGCCAGTCCTTCAGGGGCAGGTCACTGATGATTCAATGAGTTATTTCAACCTACAATCCCGACTTTTCTTCCCAATGCAAATCAACTGGCCACTTAGAAATATCTGACAAACTGCCTGGATGTCCCTTCACATCCAGGAGTCACAATGGCAGAACATCCGTTTGCACAACCGTGGGGAAGAATCTGCCCGGGCTCTGCAGACAGTCCCTCAGATGGCACTGTGGGCACCGGCAGGATGACGTCCACTCCACCTCTGAGGCTTTTCAGTTTATCTGAAAACAAAATTATTGGCTCACATATTGCCACAGACATGGGGTGTTGCTTTCAGGAGAAGGACACCGTCGTGTGACCTCAGCACCCAGAGCAGAACTAAATGTGAAACTCACACCTTGGTCCAGCCTCTGCCAGGGCCTCTGCGTGCTGAGCAAGGCTGCTGGTCCACAAGCAAGAGGGAAACGGGCCTCGGGTTATAAGGTGCAGACGGGCTCCTTTGACCTAGAATTGTAGAAGGAACCTGACCCTGTGAAGTGCCCTTCAAATCTTCACCTGACCCCCGGAAGAAGTATGAAGGACCATTTCAGATGATAACACGTTGCCACAGTGTGCCAAAATAACAGGAAGCTGTTTCATTGGTTCATTGAACAAATTATATTCAGTACTCATCCAGACACATTCTTTTACAGAAGGAATTGAAGGTAAATGTTTACAAATTATATAATAAAATGTTATCTATAAAAAATAATATGTAGAAGAACACAGTGGAAACACGAGTAAAGAATATGACCAGGCAGAATACAAATATCTGATTATGTTTCACTAATCCTGAAAAGATACTCAACTCTCTAGAAATTAGAGAAATGCAAGTTAAAATAACAGTATCATTTTACCTATCAGCTAGACCAAAATGAAAAGGGTCGGCAATATCCCAGAGAAGAGAAATTGCTCCATTGCCCACTGTGGGTAGCGTTCCGCAACCTTTGTGACACCAGGGACCAGTTTAATGGAAGACAGTTTTTCCGTGGAGTTGGTGGGGGGTGGGGGTGAGGAGGGCATGGTTTGGGGATGATTCAAGTGCATTATATTTATTGTATACTTCATTTCTATTATGATTACATTGTAACATACAATGAAATAATTATACAACTCACCATCATGTAGAATCAGTGGGAGCCCTGAACTTGTGTTCCTGCAACTAGACGGCCCCTCTAGGGGTGATGGGAGGCAGTGACAGATCACCAGGCATCAGGTTCTCTTAAGGAACAAGCAACCTAGGTCCCTGTCATTCACTATAGGGCTCGGGCTCCTGTGAGAATCCAGTGTCACCACTGATCTGACAGGCAGCAGCACTCAGGCGGTAATGCTTTGCTCACCTGCTACTCACCTCTTGCTGTGTGGCCCAGTTCCTAACAGGTCACACACTGGTACCCATCCGTGTCCTGGGGGAGTTGGAGACCCCTGCTATATATGAGTGTAGAAGTTGGAAACTTGGGGCTGCCAACTTGGCAATTGTGTTAAAATGTAACAGGCGTAGAGGCTAACACAGAAGCTATCCTACAGAAACACTTTGGAGACACAAAGAGATATATATATGTGTGTGTGTGTGTTGCAGAACTGTAGGTAATAGCAGAAAAGTTGGAAACAACTTAAACGTCCATCCTATTTTGGTCTATCCAAAAAGTGGAATCCAAGCAGCTATTAAACAGAATGAGGAAGCTTATCTGGGCTGACATGGAAACTCTCCAAGACAGACAGCCGTACCAGAAAGGCAAGCTGGAGAACTGCCCCGCGGCGCCTTTCACCTGTTTCTTTCATATTTAATGTGGCTATATGGGGACGTGTCTTAAAATTGGTAGCACTTCACAATTATAATCAGTATCATTTTTTTTCTTTCTTAGTGGTTCTTAAAATAACGATACTTTTTACAATCCATGAAGCTTTAGATGAAACGAGAGGAGTAGTATGGTCTATTTATTTCCCAAACCTGCATATTTATGAATGTAAATTTATAGAAGAAAATGTCAGGAAAGATACGCTTTGAAATCTTAATTATGTTTAACTCTGGCAAAGAGAACAGGTTCCTGAACATTGAAAGTTTTAGGCCAGAGTGAGCTGGGACCTTAAACTATTGTCTGCGCACCTGTCCTTGAGTGAGCCACATCTTTCCAGTATGGACTTGCTCCGCCTCTAGGGGCCCTGGGGGAAGGAGGGCTTGGCATGAAGGTGGGAGAGGAGAAGAGGGATGGAGATAAGACGGGGGCCACAGTGAGAGCAGCTGTGCCCTGGGGCAGAACTGAGATGGTCCCTGGAAGACCCCAGCTCTGGGCTGGAGCTCAGAATGAGCTTCCTGAGCAGAGGGTGCTGGGTGGTCACACTCTAGCCAAGGTTGCCATTCTCTTTGTCTGCTCCAAAGTCATATTCAAGCCTAAAGTTTTCAACTTTCAGGATCAGATTCTGTGTAAGCAAACATGCACACACACACACACACACACAAGTTGCAAGTGTACATATGTATAAAATCAGTGTGAACATACACACACACTTTGCTTTGGGCAATAGCTGGACAGTCATTCAGGAAGAAGGCTGCTTCAGGATGACCACCCTGGGGACTGGTCACCTTGACCTCTGTCCCACCCCGTCGGATCCACAACAGCATGAAATGAAAATAGACTATGACTGGAATTTCCTTCTCAGATGCCTCCTGGCCTCCTGTCTGGACCATGTTGGTGCCCAGAGGACATTTTTGTTTTCTTCCTAGTTCACACCATTTTAAAAAATTGTATTTCAATTGAATTTCTTACCAATATTTAAAACTCAGAAAATGTTTACATAAAAACATGAATTTCTTCTTTAGGAAAGTAGGAAGAACTAGGCACTGTGGGCACCCCTTGTGCTTGGCCCCAGTGGGCTGGAACTCAGAAGTAGCCGTCCCTGCAGGCAGGACGTGGGGAGTCCCCACTCCCACCCCCCACTGGCCTCACCACGCCACCCGGGGATGCTCTCACCTGCCCCTAGAAGGCCATTGGGTTTCTGATCCTGATCTCTGGCCTCCTGAACAGAGGCAGCTACTACCCCAATCATTGCCTTCGAGGGGCTTCCCCAGAAACCTGGGCGCCACGGCAGTCATGCTGAGGGCCTGTTCACTCACGGCAGAGTAAGGTTTGCGCTTTGAGGCATCCAGGCCCTCTCTGGGTCCACAAGAGAGGAGTCCAGTGGGCTTCTTGGAGAGGGGGGGGGGCCTTTGAGATTGTCCTTGAGGAGTGGGAACATTTTGGTGAGGAGGGGGCTGTGTGGCCAGCTGGGGAGGAGCAGGAACAAAGTCCGACGTTGGGAGAGCGGGTGGGGTCCAAAGGTGGCAGCGAGGTCACCAGGGCCCCTTGGAATTTGGGCTGGTGAGCCAGGGGCATGTCCTGAGCAGCAACAAAGCCACTGAGCTGGGCCTGGAGCTGCAGTCTCTTCCCGGGTGAGGAAGGTCAGCCTGTCAGGTACAAAGGACAGAGTAAGAGGCGGGTGGTGGCTGGGCACTCAGCCTCTGACACGTGGAATCGGGACCTGGAGGCTCTGGAAGGTGGGGTCACAGTGCGCTGGGGCCACAGGCCTCTATCCAGCCCCAGGGCCCGGCCGCCTCCCTATGCCTGAGCTCCTGCCCAGCCCAAGGGGCCCTGAGAGCTGAGCCATGCCAAGTCAGCCTCCCGTGCTGTCTTAGGACCCTGCGGTGGACACTGGCCCCTTCACCCTTCTCCAGCTTCTTAGCAGGAGAGCCAGGCAGCCAGGCAGCCAGGCAGCCAGGCCGTGTGGGGGTCTGCGGAACTCACCCCTGTCATGCCTGCCCCAGGGATCTTGGACAAGTCACCTCACCCACTCCTCAGTCCTGGATTCTTTCTCTGAATCAACAGAACAATCAAAGCTACTTCTCTGTTATCTCGTGGGGCCTTTTCAGGATGATGGATCCACTTTGCAAACTACAGTGTGGGGTTCTGGTGTCCAGGAAGAAGAGCTCACGGAGGGGGACTCTTTTGCAAACTGTGAAGTGAGGTCAGGGGTTAGGGTCTTTCTGCTTCTCCTGCAGGCCCTCCGGACCCAGGCGCCTCCCAGCCACTGCTGGCCTGGCTGCTACTGCCGCTGCTGCTGCTCCTCCTCGTGCTCCTTCTCGCCGCCTACTTCTTCAGGTAGGAGTGTCCTGGTGCACTGACTTGCCCCAACCAGCTCAGAGGAGGAAATGAGCCTTCTGATGCTGCGGGCGTGGGCCGTGCAGCAGAGGGCAGCTGGGAGGCTGGGTGGCCGGGCCTGGGAGATACACACAGGCCAGGCCTTAGCACGGCTCAGCCATGAGCAACAGGAGTAGCTTTTCCGGGCTCACCTGGTGGGTATCGCTGTGCCGAGTGCTGTTGGCTGTAAGGGAACCTAGAAGTGTGGAAACCTAACAAGTCCTGTGTCTCTAAGGTTCAGGAAGCAGAGGAAAGCTGTGGTCAGCGCCAGCGACAAGAAGATGCCCAACGGAATCTTGGAGGAGCAAGGTACAGAAGCTCCTCTCTGGCTGGGGCTTGGGGGAAAAATGTGTTCTTTTTTAGCAGACACTGAGGTGCTTTCTCTCTTTAACATTCAAAGTAAATTTTGAGGTGTGCCTTGCCACTTTCGTCTCACTTTACCTGGTATGATGCTGTCATTTAGAGTCTCACGATTTCAAAACTTTAAGGATCATTTTTCTCTCTGGTGTGACACGGACGTTTGAGACATTTTTGTTTGTGGCTTTTTTTAGAGAGACTGTTCATATCCTGTCATTTTCACAGGGTGCTGACATGTAACACTTTTCAGTGAGGCCTTACAATGGTTCTTAGATAAGACTGTCTGGCTCATAAACTATTCAACTGGGTTTGTACTGCTTTAGGATCAAGCTGGAAAAAGGGACTTGCTCTACTAAAGTGCTTCATGTTTACAGAGCATCAGAGTTAGCTGGGAGCATTTCCAACTTTTCCATCAGAAGTATAGTTTCTAACTTGTTGTTGCTACTTACAACGGAACATTGTTTTTCTCTCCATACATCGAGATGAGATGACCGAGAAACATGTGTAAGGCAGAGGCCACACAAATATTACTTCTCACTCCAGTGACTACAACTTCCTGGAGTCAGCTTCCTACCTAACTGTAGTCAGTTCTATGGTTCAAGGAAACACACGTGCTGTCAGACTAAAATAGACTCTTAAAACGGACCTTAGATAATTAAAAGAATATCACCAACAAGGACCCAGCTGAAATGTAGCCTCCCAGCGCTGGTGAGACCCGAGACCCTGGTTAGATGATACTGTGGCCCCAGGTGCTGTTTTCCTGCGTTGTTCCAGCCCCCGGTTCCCTGCCCTGCACGTTTCAACGGCAGGAACGGGAGGGAAGAGGGTGCGGCTGGTGAGTAGCAAGGAAGCTCAGCGTCATTCATTCTGATCCTATCTGTCACTTGGAGGAATGAGCCTTGGGTGAAGTTTTTGACTGGGCTTCAGAACTGCTCTGCAGGTAGGGACAGGCCCTTTTGCAAGTGTGACAGCTGGGTTATCATGCTGACCCATGATATCATGCTGGGCTGTCAATATCAGCTCATTCTCCAGGAAGAGTAACACGTGCCCATGACTGTTCTTGCCTCTCACTCCGGACTTGGGGAAGGAATGTGCCCAAGAACTCCCTTATAACACGTACTTCTCCTTCTCAGTGCCCCTTGTCACCCTCCCCAGACAAGGGTGGTTTTCCCTTGGAGCTTATGGGGTTTGAGGAACCAGGAATATTTGTTATGAAGAAGAAAAGGCTGAGAGAGACTGCTCTGAGTTTGCTCCCAGAAGCCATAATTACTCTTATTTCCAAACCTGGAAAGCTGAGCTGGAGAGTGAGGCCGTCTTGAATGCTTTTTTAGAAGGAGCAGGGGCTGGAGGGAAGGAGAGGCAGAAGGGTGGGTGGATGAGTGACCTAGGGAGGGGGACAGGGTGTCTCCTATGAGAGAGAGCAGGTGACACTGGGCAGAGGGACGCCTGTCACTTGTAAATGATGCAGATGCTTCATAGGAGTCGAGTGTTTGGAATCAGCTGCTCGGGACCCGGCTTAGCCCAGCTATGTGATTTGAGAGAACCGTCCCAGCTCCAGCCTGGTCATTTCTTCAGGAATGTCGTTGGTCAGCTTGGTTCCTCAGTCACCTGTCCAGGAATGTGGCTAAATGGCCCCCATGTTTCTTTTGGTCCCACAGAGCAGCAAAGGGTGATGCTGCTCAGCAGGTCGCCCTCGGGGCCCAAGAAGTACTTTCCCATCCCTGTGGAGCACCTCGAGGAGGAGATCCGTATCAGATCTGCCGACGACTGCAAGCAGTTTCGGGAGGAGTTCAACGTGAGTGTGGGGAGGGGCCCCCTGCTGGGTGCCCTGTGGTCGAGACCTGTGAAATCCAGTGTTACAGTTCAGGATGAATTATCCCAAAGACTCGGAACCCTTGCATCGGTTAGGACACTGTCCCATGAATGGGCGTGGGAGGAAACCTGGTTTGTGGTGCAATGCCCTTCACCAATGCTTATTTCCTCATTTATAAGATGAGACAGTTGAGTTAGAGGTTTGTGAAGCCTCCTTCCACCTCCCACACTCTGAGTGTCAAGTTCTAAAATCAACTGTGACAGAAACACTGTTATCTCAATAATGTAGAAGGCTAGGGCCTGAGCATAGCACAATATGACAATATCATGGGGAAAGCAACAGAGCCCCAAACCATCCTTTCATGGCTTCTGAGAGCTGGAGCATCTAATCAGAGTAGGCAATGTTCCTCTTCTGAACCACCATCTCAGCGTTAAGGAAGCAGCTGTGAGCTGCCTTAAGGGAACACGAGCTATATCTGCTTGTGTATCAACATGGGTGGGTGGCTGGATGGATGGATGGATGGATAGATGAGTGGGAGGGCAGATGGATGGATGGATGGATGGATGGATGGATGGATGGATG
>NW_016819184.1:1654689-1735255 GCF_001698545.2 Rhinopithecus bieti | reverse complement strand
TCTCCTTCAGTTTCAAAAGTAACTTTCAGAGGTCTAAAGAATTCTAGTGCTACATTCAAACCACATTTAGGGACTTTGTGAGGATGCTTCATAAATTGGAAGTGGTTAGTAGTACTTAATTGATAAATATTTACTGGATAGATGTATGGATGGATGGATGGATGGATGGATGGATGGATGGATGGATGGATGGGCATGGATGGATAGATGGATGGATGATGGATGGATGAGTGGGAGGGCAGATGGATGGATGGATGCATGCATGGATGGATGGATGAGTGGGAGGGTGGATGGATGGATGGATGGATGGATGAGTGGGAGGGCAGATGGATAGATGAATGGATGGATGGATGCATGAATGGATGGATGAATGAGTGGGAGGGCAGATGGATGCATGGATGCATGAATGAATGGGCAGACAGAGAAGTAGACAAACAAATATGAGGAAGTGTTGTCTTGGATTTTGCTATTCAGTATTTATCCTTGGTCATGTTTTGAATTTTATGTATCTTCACCTTCTTGCATGTGGCTGTGCTGAGTGTTGATCGTAAAGAGGATTGGTTTTCAGCAGGACTGCTGACTGGTCCTGGCTATGCCTGTTGCATGCTAGCCCTGGCACATCAGTTAATCTCCTTGAAGTTATCTTCCACCACCTAGGAAGGGGCAATGGAGATGGGCCTGTCTTAATTACCTTGAAGTTGGAACGGGAGGCTGAGACGATGGATATTGTAAACAACAGTGTTGTGCAGTTGTTATGTCTGAAGATGGCATGAACTCTGTAACAACAGTGTTGTGCAGTTGTTATATCTGAAGATGGCGTGAACTCTGTGCAGACATCAGACTTTACCCAGAAGCAACTTGTGGAGGCATGGGAAGGTGGTGACACATGTAAACTGTACATTGCTTGTTTTTTTAGCACAAGCCTCCTCTGCCTTTATCTCGCTTCCTTTTTTATTGTTTCCAAATGTGTCCCCTTTTTTGGAGAAATTAGGTCATATTGAAAGACAGCTTCAAGCACTATTGTGTTGCAGTCTCTCAGTCTGACAACAGACCTTCTCATTTTCAAAATAACTATCCAAGTTTTCAGCTAGCAGATCCCCTTCCCCACCCTTCTCATCCCATTTCCCCTTGTACTTTTGTTTCCCCAAGTGGCAGGGGCTGGGCTTGCTGATAGGGGTGTCTGAGTCAGAACCAGCTCAAAAGTGGGGGCCACTCCCAGGGAGGGAGTCCGGGAATAGGGTGGGGCAGGTGAGACACTCACCCCAGGCACAAAATTTAAGACAGCAAGTGGGATAAATGATATTTTAACACAACACTTAAAATATCAAAAGTATCAGTACCACAGGAAAGGTAACAAATAAAATATCAAAATGAATGCAGGCAGCCCCTGGTGAAGAAAATAGCACCATAAAGGAAGATAGGCTTGGGCTGACAGTTTTTCCCTGTTGCCCTGGGCCCTGATACATATGACTTGCCACCACACAGCTACTCACCCTGCCATTAGTTAAAAGTTTCATATTTTGTTCATCATAGATTTTGTGCCTTGATTTGGACTTTTAAAAATATTGCATTCAAATATAATTTTCCCTGGTTTCTGAATTTTGGGGGCACCCCATTAAACTTTGCACCCAGAGGAAGTCCCTCATGCTCTTCTGCCACTGGGCGGCCCTTGGCCGAACATTGGAGTCCCTCTGCTCAGTGACAGGCAGGGTAGAGATGTGGTGGAGGGAAGAACATTGGACCCGAAGTCAGGATCACGGAGCCTGATCCTGTGTCTGGGGAACCCTGGGGGAGCTGCTTTTTTGTCATTGTTTTGTTTGTTTGTTTGACATGGGGTCTCGCTATATCTCCCAGACGAGCACAGGGGCCTGATCACAGCTCACTGCAGCCTCAACCTCCCAGCTCAAGTGATCCTCCCACCTCAGCCTCCCAAGTAGCTGGGACTATAGGCACGTGCCACCATGCCCACTGGCTTTTTACTTTTTTTTTGTAGGGATGGAGTCCCACTGTGTTGCCCAGGCTGTGCTTTTTCCTCATCTGTCCAGTAAAGGGCTGGCCATGTCCTGAGACCATGTTCATGCAGCACCCGTCCTCTGAGAGCACTGGAGCCTGCCATGGCCAGCTCTCCCTCAGGTCCTAAGAGGGACATGCTCCCAACCCCATCTTTCTTTTCTCTTGCCCTCTGATCTGAACTCCTCTCCCCAAAGTCATGAAAGGGAGACACTACGCCGGGCGTGGTGGCTCAAGCCTGTAATCCCAGCACTTTGGGAGGCCGAGACGGGTGGATCACGAGGTCAGGAGATCGAGACCATCCTGGCTAACACGGTGAAACCCCGTCTCTACTAAAAAAATACAAAAAACTAGCCGGGCGTGGTGGCGGGCGCCTGTAGTCCCAGCTACTTGGGAGGCTGAGGCAGGAGAATGGCGTGAACCCGGGAGGCGGAGCTTGCAGTGAGCTGAGATCCGGCCACTGCATTCCAGCCCGGGCGGCAGAGCAAGACTCCGTCTCAAAAAAAAAAAAAAAGAAGAAAGGGAGACACTAAAGGGAGACACAGGCGTCTCAAAGTGGCCGATCCAGTTGAGTTTTGACATGTGTGCATTACCAATTCACAGTGCGGGCAAACTTGGTGGGGATGAAAAGGATTTGGTATTGGGGTCCGTACAGTGAGGTGAATGCTGGAGTCAGCCTGAGAGAGCTTGGGCAATTAACCTCTGCCTGTTTCCTCATCTGTGAAATGAGGATACTCCCTGCCCCCCATAGGACTGTGATAACATGGACATGAGGTTAGATAACCTGAACATGCAACTGAGTCCTTACGAAAACACGCTCTGCAGTCTCCACCCTGCACTGGTAGAACAGCATCCTAGGAAAGTCTGTTCCCAGGCCCCAGAGTAAGTCCTGGAAAGCGAGCACCATCGGGCCAAGGAAAATGCCCCCCTCCGGACAGGCTCTTCCCTACCTCCATCCTAGCAAGTTATGTAAGGCCGAGTGCTTAGGACTAACACACTGATAAGTGCTATAAAAATGCAGAGGGAAATGTCAACGTCAAAGCTTCCAGCACAATAAACAAACCAGAACCATTCCCTGGAGCTCCACCGAGCAGCTGGGGCCTCTCGCAGAGCTGCCCACACCTAGCTTCTTGTACCCTCTCCTGCTGCCTGCCCGACACTACCGAGTGGAGAGGGAAAGGAACGTGGCTCATGAGTTCATTGAAATGAAATCTCTAGGCCAGGTGTGGTGGCTCACGCCTGTACTTCTCAGCACTTTGAGAGGCCGAGGTGGGCAGATCACTTGAGCCCAGGAGTTCCAGGCCAGCTTGGGCAACATGGTGAAACCCCATCTCTACCAAAAACTACAAAAATTAGCTAGGCATGGTGGAGTGCACCTGTAATCCCAGCTACTCAGGAGGCGGAGATGGGAGAATCACTTGAACCTGGGAGGCCGACGTTACAGTGAGCCAGGATCGTGCCACTGCACTCCAGCCTAGGTAACAGAGTGAGACCCTGTCTCAAAAATAAAAATTTTAAAAAAAGAAAGAAAATAAATGAAATCTCACCTCAAACAGACAAACCACAAATGATTTGGACAATTTACATAATGGGACAGCCAATCACAAGGTATTCATTGCTGGTTACTACGAGCAAGCCCCAAACGAGGCACTGCAGGGCTCAGCTGGGTGCACAGACCCCTCCAGGTCTTTCCTTTCCCCTGGGCCACCTGAGCAGCTCCGAGATTTGAGACCACAGTAGACTGACAGCCAGAGAAAGGGTTGCAGGGTCCATGTGTGCCTGGATCCAGGATACATACGTGTGCGATGCACAGGACACGATGCCCCTCACCACTTCGACTTTGACCCTCTGTGCAGCTGGGTGGCTACGCTCCATCTCCATGGTCTGGATCTCTGCAGCTGCCAGGAACAAGCAGCTGTGAGGTGTCAGAGCTTGGTCCATCCTGGCCATTCGATCCCTCCAGGGAGCTTTTTTCTTTTTTTCTTTTTTTCTTTTTTTTTTGAGAGAGAGAGAGTCTCGCTCTGTCGCCCAGGCTGGAGTGCAGTGGTGAAATCTTGGCTCATGGCAATCTCTGCCTCCCAGGTTCAAGCGATTTTCCTGACTCAGCCTCCCAAGTAGCTGAGACTACAGGCGCCCACCACCACGCCCAGCTAATTTTTATATTTTTAGTAGAGACGGGGTTTCACCATGTTGGCCAGGCTGGTCTTGAACTCCTGACATCAGGTGATCCACCCTCCTCGACTTCCAGAGTGCTGGGATTACAGGTGTGAGCCACCACACCTGTCCTAATTTATCTTTTCACAGACTTTATTTTAGAGCAGTTTTAGCTGTACAGAGTAATTGCACAGAAAGTACAGAGTTCCCATATGCCCCCTTCCTCCCCTGTGAGCAGTTTCTCCTATGATTAGCTTCCTGCGTTCGTGTGCTTCAACTGCTGCAACTGATGAACCAACACCACACTGTTGTTACTAGCAGAAGTCCACACGTCAGGGTTTGTGTGTTGTGCATGCTGTGGGTTTTGACAAATGCACAGTATCATGTACACACCATCCGGTATCACGCCTCCTGTGTATTTTCAGTGCTGGGGCCAAAAAAACTTTCCCGGGTAGAAAAAGGGAAGGCTTTAGAATTTGACCACAGATGTCAGGCTTAGATTAGGTCAAGAAAGTTAGTATGAAGACGGCTGTAATGAAGAATCAGGAACTACAGGCGGCGTAGGTGCTGGTGGCTGGGGATGAGGCCGAGAACCACCCATCACCCTTGCCACAGTGCCGCCAGGCAGGTCCCTCCACATAAGCCACCCTCTTGTCTCTGCTTTGGGACCGACAAACCCCATGGCCTGGAAGGGCCTCATCCTGTGGCCATGGGGTTTGGTGGCCCCAAAGCAGAGGCAAGAGGGTGGCCTACGGTGCCCCACCATGGGCACCGGCTGGTCAGATCTGAGTCTGCAATTGGAGAAGCTTCCTGCTCTCGAGAGAGGAAGGCTCGGGACACCTGTGGGCGGCAGGTCAGGCCCTGCCCTGCATTGTGAGCAAGCTCAGGCCTGCATGACTCAGATCCGAAGCTACACGGTGAGGCCTGCTCCGCTCTCCTGGGTGGTTGCAGCGGGACCCCTCACGTTCTCCCACATTTGAAGAAGTCAGCATCCTCCTGGTGGTCTGGGCGCTGCTCCAGGCTCCTGCCCCTTGCTCGCTGGGTGACCCTGGGCAAATCTACACCTTGCTTTGGCTTTCAGTTTCCTCACCCATAAAACGGGGACCATCCTAGTATCACCTAATAGTAGGTGAGTTGCGAAGGCTGGAGCAGATGACCCGGCTCCTTCTACTGTACCTGGCACACTGAGGCACTCAATGCATATTGATACATGTTACTGGAATCCCAGTGGCCCCGGGTCCAGCCACTGGTTGGGTGTAATGTCAAAGGACAGGACTCAGGGCTTTAAGAGGCTCTTCACACTGTGCATTGTGGGGAGCTCACCTGAGCAGCAAGCAGACGCAGGACAGCTGGAGGTGACCAGGAATCAGAGGTGGCAGCTCAAGGCGGCAGAAAGAACTAGGATTCAGGCCACTAGAGTTCACACTCAGCTATGTTGCTCAGAGGGGATAGGGGCCCCGCGGCATTCCTTTCACACCTGACTTCCCTGACTGAGACAAAGGAGTTGGTTAGGGTAGTGCTTCCTAAAGACGTGTGCACTGAAGCCCTGGGGATCATGGTAATATTCGTGCTGATTCTGTGGGTCTGGGGTGCAGCCAGAGAGTCTGCATTTCTAAAAAGCACCCTCCCAGGCGTGCCCATGCCACTGGTCCACAGAGCACGCCTGGAGTCTTAAGCAAGATCAGGACTGTATCTAAGGCTGTTTCCCACCCCTCGCCTCCCAGAACCACTCTATTCAACCTTCAGCCCCAAAGTCACAGCATCCCACTGTAAACCCTCTGCATGCCTGTCCTCGCTCCCCCATCTCCCAGTTCACAGTTCTGTCGCAGTCAGTTCTTACCAAATCATAGGCACCTGCTCTAGGCCCGGGCCTGTGGGCCCTGAGATACCATGGAAATGCAAAGGCAAGTCTCCACCTTCATGCAGCACAGGGTCTGGCTGATGAGACCACCACTTTGACCACACCGCTGTTCACCCCACAAGAGAGAGCACCCTGGGGAAAGCCAGGGTCTGTGTCTCCTTCATTCTCTGCCCCATGCCTGGTACAAGGTCTGAGGCAGAGACGGACTATGGACAGCAGGTAGTTTGCTCCACATGTTTTCGTAATTCCTGTGCTCAGTAGGGAAACTGACATGAGCATGGTGCTTGAAACCATCACATTTCATACTAATGCTACATTTTCTTCCAGTCATTGCCATCTGGACACATACAAGGAACTTTTGAACTGGCAAATAAAGAAGAAAACAGAGAAAAAAACAGATATCCCAACATCCTTCCCAGTAAGATTTTATTTTATGTTTTGCATGATCGATGGTGTTTGCGCTAAACTCAGCTTTGCCTTGCAGCTCCCCATGACTGCGGGCCATTCCTGGTGCTCAGAGGCCAAAGACTGAGGCCCCAAATCTGTCTAACTGCTCAGCGTTTGCACCTAGGACTCCAGAATGTTCCTCTCTAGGTGGCGGTCTCCCCGCACAGGCACTGGGCACCTTGGTTGCTGGTGGGTCTGGCTGCCAAGCCTGTGCTTACTGTTGAGACCTGCGCTGCTTGGGGCCCAGCAGGTAAGGGTGCTGTTTCGTGGCCATGGGTGCCAGCTGGCAGGGCCTCCCCTGTGGAACTCAGGCCTGGCACCCAGTCTGGGCCTGCGAGTGGCCCTGGGCAACTCCCTTCCCTCAGACTCAGTGCTTGTGGCCACAAACTGCAAATCCCTAGAGTTGTCTGGGGTCCTGGACCAAGGACAAAAATGACAGAATATGAAACTTGTAGGTGGGCCGCAGCTTTGTAGGAAGGCTCTGAATCGACCTGATTTAACCCCAACAGTACAAGTGGGCATGGGCCGGGAAGCATGGGTGCCAAGAGGTGGCAGGGCCAGGGAGCAGATGGATGTGTGCGGGGGCGTGTCTCGGTGACCTGGGGGCAGCTTTCACAGCCTGTCTTGGTGCCAAGACAAACTCTGTAGGTTCTGAGCTGCCTTTGTAAGAGCTGGCCTGGGCCAGGTGCTGTGGCTCATGCCTGTAATCCTAGCAGTCTGGGAGGCCGAGGCAGGTGGATCTCCTGAGGTCAGGAGTTCAAGACCAGCCTGGCCAAGATAGTAAAACCCCATCTCTACTAAAAATACAAAAAATTAGCCGGGCATAGTGGTGGATGCCTGTAATTCCAGTTACTTGGGCGGCTGAGGCAGGAGAATCTCTTGAACCCAGAAGGCAGAGGTTGCCATGAGCCAAGATCATGCCATTGCACTCCAGCCTGGGGAACAAGAGCAAAACTCCATCTCAAAAAAAAAAAAAAAAAAAAAGAGCTGGCCCAGCAGCAGGGGTTGGGGGGTGCAGTTCAGGATCCTTCACCCCACCTGGGCCTCTCCCATCGTCTGCTTTGCCCATGAGGCTAACAAAATGGCATCCTCAAAGGGCTCCACTAAGTTCAGGTCTAAATCCTGAACCTGCGGCCTCCCCCTGGTCCACAGAGGGAGTCACCCCACCCTGCCAGGGCCTCGGTGGGATGGAGGAAGGCAGCCCGTGTGGGCCCCGGAATGCTGCTTACTGCTGCATTTTTCGGACCAGAATTGACTTCACCTGCTCTGTATGTCAGAGCAGCTACGGTCTGTCCGATCTGTGGTCTGTCCAAACTGTGCACTTTTTAGAAATAACTCTGTCTCATTTTACATGCATAGGATTGACATGTGGTTTTTACAAAACCCGTTGTGAACCCATGATCCAATGAAAACTGGGAGAAATCCATCAAATAGTCTTTCAGTCAACACATATGTGTAGGGGTGGCCAAGGCAACACCAGAAAGATGGGTCAGGAGGCCATGTGATGGTCACACAGCTGAGCCTTGGCGGTGGCTCAGACCATGGCTAGATTCTGCACATTTTGGAGCGGATTTGTTGCCAATGGGTGGAAGATATCACAGAAAGAGGGGAGGCAACTTACACGGCTTGAGCAGCTCAGAGGAAAGGAAGGCCGTGGCAGGAGGAGGTCTGAGATCTTTAGAATAATTTGTGTCAAATGTGGGATATCTAGAAATTAGTATCAGTGCTTAATTTATTACCTTAATTGAGTGGTTTTAAGTTGTGCCTTGATTTGCCAGCCATACATGTTAAGAAACTGCTCAGTGCTAAGCACCTTCCTGAATTCCTCATTTCTCTCCATCAGTAAACGTTCATCCCTTAAAGGTAATATCATATTGTTAATTAAGACTATTTATTTGGGACCTCCATGGAAGCAGAATCATGGCCAAGTGTGGGCATTACGTACACCCAGTCCTCTCCTCAAGGTGTGATGGCCCAGGGCAGAGCAGGGGCCTCACCTGGGAGTCCCCCACCTGGAAAAGGCCTGGCCCACCCACTGCAAGTCTTCTCTGAGCCGCGTTCTCAAGTCTTCTCTGAGCCGCGTTCTCTAGGTTGTGCTACGGGAGTCAATGAGCGTTTCCTCCAAGCCTGAAAGCGTAGTCAGATTCAGAATGGGTTTTCTAGCTTCCCCCATAAGATCTTTCCCCTGCTCCTGGCAGGAGCACCACACCACGGGAACCCCAGGGCCCAGGCAGCCTCCTGGGGCTGGGGGACTCTACCGTGTTTCACATGGGTGGAAAGACGGGTTTACAGAACAGTGGCATGGAGACGCTGTGGCCTGGCAAGGATTAATGGGTGGCATCTGGCATTAGCTATCAGGAAGACTTAAGGCTGAAGGGACATCGGGCAGGGAGCTCTCGGGGCTGCTCCATCCACCCCCAGGGTGACAGCCCCTAGTATCACTTAGGGTGGGACTGAGAGTCACCTGGGGGAGAGGGGAGAAGGGACCCAACTTCCCCAGCCTCTGGCACCTTCCCTGCCTTTCCCAATCTTTCAACAGAGTCATAACGTGGCCCTTGGCTCTGGTCAGGCCTGTGACCCTGGGGAGCTCTGGGGTCAGAAGTCAAGGTCCTTTGCATGTCAGGCAGGCTTGACTTTTGCCTATAGAAAGACTGTGGCTGATGGCAAGCGAGGCCTCTTTTCTGGGAAAGTGCCAACAGCTGATAATTTTAGGAACTAATGTTTTGAATGTGAAGTGTGACTTTTAGAATAAAAGACAGGAAGCTCTTAGAAACTGCAAGATTCTAAATCTAAGCAGAAGGCTATATTTTACCCTGTGCTTTTCTATAGCTGTTCTCAAAGCATAAACCATTCCAAATTATTTTCAACTAGTGTAATGTGTTCCGCAGAGCTATTTCTGCCTGGGCATTGCCACTCCCTGAGCAGGAGGGTCTCACAGTGGGGTCTGCAGGACTGTAAGTTTGGGGTCTGACTCCCTGGCCACCCTGTGTGGGCTATGGCTGTCTCTGAGAGCTGTACCTACCCTTTCTCTGCAGGGAGCCAGACAGAGCTGGCTCAGCCATCGGGGGTCCCAGGCCACTAGCCCATGGCCCGCCCGGCAGCCTTCCAGGTGAAGGTGAGACAAACAAGGCATGACCTGGAGGCTGCCCGGCTCCCCATCACAAACGCCACAAACACACACAAACGCCACAAACACAACCCACCCTGATCAAGGACTAAGCAGAGAAAGCAGGGAGAGGACCTAGAGTTACTCAACAATGAGTCAGGAAGGAGGCTCTAAGCTTCTACCACGTGCCAGACTCTGTGCCCAGTGCAGCATAAACGTCCTCAGAACCAGCCTTGACCCAGCCTGGCCCAGCCGGCCATTCCTGGGAAAGGTCACAGGAAGGGCAGGGCCAGGCCCACAGCACTTTTAGAGGCCCATGAACACGTCTTCATTTCTCTTCAGATCACACACAAAATATGCCAAACCCATTCTGGAGCGCATCTTTTCACTAGCGACCAACCCAGGCCTAAGGTAACCTTCTTGATAGTTCTATGGAGGAAGCTGGGAAGGCAGAAGTGACTGCGACCCACAAAAGTCATGATGGAGCCCTGACGTGTGTGTACACACACACTACACACACACATACACTGTACACACACACTACACACACATATACTGTACACACACACTACACACACATACACTGTACACACACACTACACACACACCGCACACACCAAACATACACACTCCACACACACACCACACACTCCACACAAACACACCACACACACACCACACACATACACACCACACACATACCACACACTACACAACCACACTACACATACAACAAAACACATGCATTCACACAGCCACACACTATACCATGCAGCACACCCAGACACATCACCATACACGCCACACACAATACACACACACCACACATACCACATGCACCCACACAACACAATAACACCCCACACTCACTAAACACACTCACCTACACACACACTAAACCAACACACAACACACTCATTACCAAAGTATCACACCACAACCACACATCAATACGCACGCTACACCACTCATACCACAAAAATACACACAGCACATGCCACACTTACTCACAGATACCGCAAACGCACAACACACAACATACTTGCACCAGTATACACACCACACACATCAGGCTCACACACTACACCAGTCACACCACAAACATCCAGCCACGCGCACACACCCCACACACAGCACTCCGCGGTCAGCCTTCCACCCCAGAAAAGCGCTTGTGCAACAGGCTGGATCTACCAGGCACTCCTCACTGTGCTCGCCTTCCAGCTCTGGGGCAGACTCTGGTGGTGGGACTGAGGGTTAGAGTCCCTGATCCTAGACCCCCACATCCACTTGTCCTCATGGGGCTGGTGATCATTTCCCTGGGAAGCCTTGGAGAGTGGACCCAGTTCTTCTGTCCTGGGGTTTTTTTAAGTGCACCCACACTTGGCAATACTGGGGCCCAGTGCAGGGTTCATGAAATACAGCCCTTGCACTGCAGGGGCCCGGCACGTTCTGCTGTTCTTGTCTATGTAATGACCCAGCGGCCTCCGTCCTGGGGACTGAAATCCTACCCTTGTCGGCATCCCACAGCTGAGACAGTCCATGTTCACCAAAGCAGGTGCATTCTCTCTCGGGACACCAGCGGTCTCCATGGGAACGTTGAGGAAGAACATCTCTGCCACCCCCGGTGTGGCCATGAAGCTACTTTTCCCCTTCCCAGGAGCTGACACTGCAGGTGAAGAGACAGCACTGTGATTCCTGGTCCTAATATCTTGGCTTTGTTTGGGATTTTTCCAGATGACCATTCTAGGGTGATTCTGAGCCAAGTGGATGGAACTCCCTGTTCGGACTACATCAATGCTTCCTACATAGATGTAAGTGGACAGAGGTTTCCTATTCCCCTAGCTCAGCTGAGGCATGACCAGTGAGCACTTTCTTGTCTGGTGCCAGGAGTGTAAATTGTCACAACCTTTCTGGGCAGTTTGGCCACAAGCACAAAGGGCACAGAACTGCCTGTACTTTACAAGCTAGCATCAGCATCTGGGAATTTGACTTCGAGAGACAGAGATAAGCACAGAGGATGTTCATTGCAGCATTATGTATATTCCTGACCAAACAGAACAGGAAGCATAGGCAGTTAAACAGATTGTGGTAAAACTATGTGCAGTGGATTACTAGAACTCCATTTGTATTGATCTTTAAGAGATCATTTAATATAAATTATAAAATTCTTGTTAAAAATACAACATAAAATAAATTGTACATGTTCACCCAATTAGAGGACAGAAATGTCTGCATATCTCTGCTTGTGTGTGAGTCTGGGAAAGGTTTTGCAGAAAAACAGACTAGAGAGTGGATGTATGAAATAGGATTTGTTATTTCTGGAATTGCTGGTGAGTTTTCTTTTCTTCTTAACCTTTTCCTGTGTTTTGCAAATTTTCCATGGTGAATATGTATTGCTTTTCTAACAGCAACGACAACAAATCCTTTCAGCAGAGATAATTCTGAAAAAATATAAATCTGATGTTATTTTTTCTAGGGATACAAAGAGAAGAATAAATTTATAGCAGCTCAAGGTAAGCTTTTTATTAATTTCTGAACGTATTTTTGGTAAAATGACGTGAATAGCTCTTATTTCCTTGTCTGTATGCCAACAAGACCAAGGACTTACATTGGATTTTTGTGCATGTGTTTACACCTAACAGACACGTTAGATATCCATTCACACAACGGATATGTGTAGACAGTCAGAGAAACACACACTTATTCCCACACCTATATGGTGTGAACACAGGGCATGCAGTGGCCCTGGCTGCCATTCCAGCACGTTAATATTTGCATCAGGTAACCTTGAGTTTCTCTCAGCTGGCTGAGCCCTACATGGCCCCAAAGTTTGGGGGTGGGTAGTAGGGTGAGTAGCTTTTCAGATCAAGGCTATAACCAAGAAGATACTTCAGCCGTGAAAACATGCCCTTCACCTTGCACAGGGCTGGCTCTCCCTTGTGTGTTGAGTACTGAATCCAGCATCACTCCGATCCACCAGAGGTTGTCATCTGCAGGACCTGGTGGTGCACATGTAGTTAGGTATCAGTGGAGCTGAAACCACATTCCTCAGACTTCCTCACTCTTAGGCCAGGAGTCTTTAGGGCAATGAGCTCTGAAATTCAGTGTGTGTCAAAATCACCTGGGAAGTTGTTAGAAATGCAGAATCTCTAAGAAAAAAAGGACACGCATGTGTACACGCAGAGGACATCAGGAATGTGCCCAGCTGGAAACCTCAGGAAACCTGACGATCCTGGCTGAAACAGATGAAAGCATGTGTTTCTCTCTTGCCAGTAGACACCCACAGGGAGCCAGGCCAGAGTGGGACAGCAGCAGGGCCAGGGGCTTCCTTATCTCCCAGCCCATCCCCCTCAGCATGAAGCGCCTAGCTCGGGGCTGCAAAATAGCCGCAGCTCAGACAGGAAGTGGACAGGGGCAGAGGACTTTCTCCTAGTGACACTTTGTCTGTTGTTGAGATCCCTTCCCGAGGGACTTTAGCTTAAATCATATTGAACAGCACCATGCTGAGAGTAAGATTTTGACAAAGAGGAGGGGATCGGGAATGCAGAGGGAGGCCGGCCAGTCTCTGCCTCTCCCAGGGCTTTCACCAGCTCTCCCACACTTGGCTGTGGACCCAGCCCTCGTCTGAACCCCGCTTCTTACCTGTGAATGTCATAACTCAACCTGGGCCCAATTATCTTGCCCACTGAGGAGTTCCTAGCTGGAGTGGGTGAGTGGCAGGACAGGCAGCCCCTGCCAGTTCTGGAACACTTCAGGGCATGACGTGTGTGTCCCCAACAAGCCTGAGAAGGGAGTGAACAGCTATCCAGGGGCCAATGGCCAGGGTGCTGGGGCTGGGACCCCAAAGCGACTTCCCTTCATGCCTTTTGACTTCAGAATTGTCCTCTACACACAGGCCCCAAACAGGAAACGGTTAACGACTTCTGGAGAATGGTCTGGGAGCAAAAGTCTGCGACCATCGTCATGTTAACGAACTTGAAAGAAAGGAAAGAGGTGAGTTCCAGGCATCTGACCCCGGTATCACTTCCTTTCAGCTGCTGCTGCCGGGCTGGGGATGTTCTTACCACTTCCTCTTCCTACTTTCCTCCCTTCCTCCCACTATCACTGCAGAGAGCACCCAAACACATGCAGTGGCTGACAGCATTTTCATCACGAACCAAATCCCCCATCTCCCCAGCATCTCACTGTTATCTAATCTGTGATAACACGATGACACAAGAGTTTCCTTTTTTTCCCAAGTGAGAGTGGCCCCCGGCCGGCCCCAGGCTCTGCCTGCC
The DNA here is from genome assembly GCF_001698545.2 of Rhinopithecus bieti. Lineage (NCBI taxonomy): Eukaryota > Metazoa > Chordata > Mammalia > Primates > Cercopithecidae > Rhinopithecus > Rhinopithecus bieti. Next base: position 1,721,400 of record NW_016819184.1, on the reverse strand, counting down.
TGATGGGAGACATGCATCTTAGAAGTTAGAATTTTGGGATGTTGAGCATGTCATGCGGCAGACCTCAGACTAGAAATGAACATGATTTCACGCTTATTATCCAGGCTAGAGAAATGCATTTGAAAAACATGGTATATTGAAGAAATGTTGATTTGTCATCCAAATATATTTAATTAGCTGTTTCTAATTCAAAAAAGGATGCATGTACATTATAAGAATTTGAATCATTGACAAAGAAGAAAAGTTGAACTGATTCGTTTCCTAATGTAACAAGTACTCATTAGCATCTGCTGTGCTGGGCCAACTCTGTCCCAGGTGCAAGGAATAGGGGCTCAAATTCAGGGCTGAGAAGTGGGGGCTGTGGGAAGCCTGTGGCGGTTGGGGGGTTGTTGAGTGACAGGCAGGGAGCCATGCCATAGGCAGTGAGCTCACTCTCCAGAATGAAAGAAGAACTGGGAGCCGGAGGGACACTTGCCACAGGTGGGGTGACAATTAGGAGGCTGTGTTTCTGGCGTGTTCTGGCTTGAAGGCCCAGTTCAGTGGGAGCCATGTGTCCTGCCCAGCCCGCTCAGGGCCTGCTGTGTCCTGAGCGCCTCAGTCATCCGCTGGCCTGGCCCCAGCAGTTCCCAGGCATCGTAGCAAGGACTGTGGGGAAGGGCTGGCATTTTTAGATGGGACTGCCAGGCCGTAGGGAACTCAGCTGGGGCAGAAGATGGGTGGCAGGAGCCCACAGGAAGGGCAGGCTGGGAGGTGCTCTGGTCCCCATATTGCCAGCTTACTAATTGCCACCCAAAACACAGGAAGCAGCCTCCAGCCACGGTTTCTGGTCAGGAATAGGATGGCGGCTTTCATTCTGCTCTCGGGGGCCACCCCTTTGCCCTTGCAAATCTTGCCTCTGTCGTCCTTTGTCACGGGGAAGAGTGACAGAGGGAAGCAGGGGATTCCCAGCACAAGGCTCTTCACCCTGCCTGCGCTGTAGCGGCCATGGAGGAGGACACCCACGCGAGGGAAAAGGAGGCTGACCCTTCTCCAGGAGTCTCAGGGTCCCCTGTGACCTGCGGCCCATAGGACCAGTCTTCCTGGAGCTGGTGCTCCAAGCATGAGACCAGCACAGAAGCAGTGGGGCTCAAGGACGCCCCCGCCTCCCCCTTTCAGTCATTCTGCTGAAAATGTCACTGGCATTTTCTCTCCATCTTCCTCCGTAGCCTCCTACTGGATTTTTCCACTCCTGTGACTCAGGGCTGGGCTGCTGCCGCATCCTGATTCTCACCAATTCAGATGAAATCATTTCTCAATAGAGTTCCCTCTTTCTTAATTGCTCACACTTCTGTTGTGGTTTCCTTGGCTTCCACATCCTGGGCTCTGCATTGCAAAACACAGCTGCCCTGGCATCTCATGATCGGGTAGGAGGGAGGCAGAGGGAGGGGGTATAAAACCAGCCACCAACACTGAGCCCTTAAGAGGCTGAGACACGTTCTCAGTTCCTACCGAGAGCCTTCCAAGTTGAGAAGCTCAGGAGGGTCCCCAGGGCTCCCCATAGGGCCAAGACTCGCCCAAACCGGGACCTGTAGGCATTTGCAGTTCCCCTGGGCTGCATCAGAGATGCCCTGTGACCCGCAGCCCCGCCCAGAGCCAGGAGTAGGGAGGGGGAAGTTGTCCGTGGCCGTCGTAACACGATGCTACTCTACTAAATACCAGATGCTGTTTGTTTCATAAGATTGTTAATCCTGGAGTCTTGACCACGAGCTGTGCTGCTCAGGGGCCATTCCCTGGACATGCTCTCTGATGATTGGCAGGCTTGTTCCACTCCAGAGATGTTTATCTGGCAGATGAAGTAGATCTTTTCCCCCTTGAGGTGGGTCCTCATTCACTCGTGAAGTCCACGCTGATGGAGGACGCCAGTGGGCAGGTGCTGCGCGCGGTGCTACAAAATGAAAGGGGTCCTGGAACATGTATTTTGGGTCATTCTTGCTTCAGAGTTTGGGGTAAAGAAATGGGCCTGTCTGTAGCAACGCACCCTCGTGAAGTCCACGCTGATGGAGGACACCACTGGGCAGGTGCTGCACGCGGTGCTGCCAAATGAAAGGGCTCCTGAAACGTGTATGTTGAGTCATTCTTGCTTCAGAGGTTGGGAAGGTAAAGAAATGGGTCTATCTGTAGCAATGCACCCTGTTTTGCAGACTCCACGGCAGCCTTGTCCCTGCTACAGAAAAATGAAGATCATTAGGCCAATCACAGGTTCATCAGTCTTGAACAGCAGACTGGCAGTGGTGCAAATTAACTTTGTCCTTAGGGAACTGAGCAGGAAAAACACAAATTGCTGAATCCAGTGGGAAATGCCTGGGGAAGCACCATCCTTGCCCTCTGGCCTGAGGGTCATTTGGAGTTAGGTACCCAGCTCTTAAGGTTACAGGCTCAGCATGACTGGTTGATGGTCAGTTAATAAAATGTATGGGATTCGTGAATGAATGAAGAAATGAGACATTGTTGGTGTCTACGTCAGAAAGCCTTGGGGCATCCTAGCCATAGTCTCAAGGCTGCCTTTCACCAGTTATGCAGCCTCAGTTTCGCCATTCATGAGGTGGACACACATGAACTTGCTGTTTCTCAGCTGTGGGAGCTGTGTGACTCCAGCTTGTCTGTGTGAGGCCTTCTGTGGTTGGGTGGAGGGATGTCATGATGCATTGCACCCACAGATCTATTTGCTTCTATTAAATTGTTCCATGCAGGAAAAGTGCCATCAGTACTGGCCTGACCAAGGCTGCTGGACCTATGGAAACATCCGAGTGTGCGTGGAGGACTGCGTGGTTTTGGTCGACTACACCATCCGGAAGTTCTGCATACAGCCAGTAAGCATCTCTTGTTGCTGACCTTCCAGAAAGATCATTCTCAGAGAGCATGATGCCCAGAGTTAACACCCTTCTGCATTTATGAAGTGCTTTGCTCCCACCCCAGCACTGTCGCGGCCCTGGCTCAGAGGGTGCAGTGGCCAGGCTGTGCTGGGCAGACGTGCAAGTGGGCCAAGACACCAGAGGTCGGTGCACAAGGGTCTGCAGGCAGCGCTGGGGGCTCCTAATTCCCAGCGACTCCTCTGGACCTCTCCAGGAAGAAGACCAGTCATTGGAGGGGTCTGGGGTCCTCCCTCAGTAGCACAGTGACATTTCACACACTGGAACTGGGAGGCGGGGTTTTTTCTAACACGTTTCTAACACATTTCAAAGTATGTCTGAAATGTCCTCGTCATTTTCCACACTTGGGTCCTGCTAGTTCCACCACCCCAAAGGGTTTAAGAGAGATATCAGTAAAAATACCTATATACAAAGCAGATGAAATCAAGATGTAGAAGAAAGTTTAAAACCATAGAGAAAAGATAGAAGACCATTTTGTCAGGATTTAAAGATAGAGTGATTGGCATAATTAGGTCACAAAATAAGTGTCTGAGGTTCCAAGAAACCACAGCAAAAAAGGAAAAGGATGAGCTGATCATTCTCATTCTATCCCGTGCTCACATGTCTCCCAGAAATGTTCACACAGGCACGCATATGCACACACGTACACACACCCACACACAGGCACACATATGTACGCATGCATACACACCCACACACAGGCACACACATGCACACACATACACCCACATACAGGCACACATATGCACACATGAACACCCATACACAGGCATGCACATGCACACATGCACACATACCCACAAACAGGTATGCACATGCGCACACATACTCCCACACATATGCATGCACATGCACACACATACACCCACACATAGGCACATGCACACATGCACACACACCCACACGCACACAATTGTAGTCATGCACACATTCACATATGTACAACACACATACACCCCACACACACAGCACACATTCACACAAGTGCACACACACCCCATTACACATCACACATGTTACACATGCACACACATTCACACACATACATCACATTCACGCAACCACAGATCACACGCAAACTCACGTGCAGCACCATGCACCGCCCACACATAACGCACCAGATGCACACATGCACATTCACACATTCGCACCCACACACCCACACATACACGACATTCACACAAATTACAACATACATCCACACACCGTTCACAGAAGCACATGTTCACACACATTCACACATGTGCACACACATACACACACATACCACGCACATGGTGGCACACATGCATGCACATCACACAGATGGCACATAAACATGCATACTGTGTACAGCACCATCCACACGCATGCCACGCATACACTCTGCCAACACATACATCACCATGTGCACACATCATTCACCACGTACTACTTCCAAATACACTGTTATCACCTTCCTGATTCTAGGCAAGAAGTTAAACATCATGGTCTCTGAGTCCCAAAAGTCTGAACAGCCCTCTGAGGCAAGGTCTGGGAGTCTCCCAAAGAGCAGGCCAACTGCATCGTCTGGTCCTCCCAAATGTAAGACAGCCTTTGCACAAGGAAGGATGTGCCTGTTGGTGATTACTCAGCACCCAGCAATGGGGTGGGGACTGTCCAGGCAAATGGACCCTACGACCGCCCCACCCCACTTGCACGGTGGTCTGTGAGCACGCAGACCAGCTTTGGGGATGAGTCTGGCTGCTTGGGCCTTGCCTGACCTGGGCATGGACGGTTGCTGCGGGCCCTGCCCTATGGCTCCAAAACCAGCACATGTTCCAAGCAGGGGGTAAGGGCCAGGCTGTCTCGCTCGGGCAGGCCCCCTGTAGATGGGCCCCTTCCCCATGCAGCCCCAGCACAGGGGAACCCACCGCATCCTCAAAATGAGATGCTGGGGAAGGGGGGGGGGATTGTTGTACCCACTCTTGTCTCCCCACGTCCCCTGCAGCAGCTCCCCGACGGCTGCAAAGCTCCCAGGCTGGTCTCACAGCTGCACTTCACCAGCTGGCCCGACTTCGGAGTGCCTTTTACCCCCATTGGAATGCTGAAGTTCCTCAAGAAAGTAAAGACGCTCAACCCCGTGCACGCTGGACCCATCGTGGTCCACTGTAGGTACGCTGGGGGCCACGGGGCGGGATCCTCAAGGGCAGGCCACAGTGGGAGGACTCACCCTCATGGGCAATGCCAGGGGACCAGTATCAGGGTGGGCAGAGGTTTGGGCAGGGCTGATGTGAACACAAATGTCAGTGACTGAGCCAGGCCCCAAGAACCCTGCAGGAGAACACTCAGAGAGCTCCCTCTTCATCCCAGCCGATAAAACCCACCAAAGCCAAGGGGCTCCGGTTGATGGTGGGAATGGAGTTCTGGGCGGTTCTTCTTGGTCGCCCTCACCTCTCCCTGGGAATCCCAAGTTGCCTCTGGGAACCAAGATGGAAACCAGGGAAACTAGGCTTCTGCAGGAAGCCCCCCAACAACACACAAGTCCTTATGGAGGAGCACACCACGACTCACACTGGCCCCCACAGCAGAGTCCTCCAGACCACGCTGTCCTGGAGACCAGGCTCTGAGGACCAGGCTGCCCTTTGCCAGCTACCACTTCATCCTCGGTTCCCTCGCCTGTGATGGGAAGGACAGCCTCGGAGGCCTGTGACTTGCATCTGGGTGGGCTTTGCACAACACGAAAAGTTACTCAAATGTACAGCCAAAGCCATGCCACAGCCCCCTGTCCACAGAGAGCCCCACTTGTTCCTGGCAGTGACTGGCCTCACCAGGGTATCACTTTGATTAGATACTAAGTTTCCAGCTGTTACAGACAGATTCATCGTGAGTATCACAGCATTGCCAGGGACAAAAGCCACCTGCACGCGGTGACGCAGGCGCTCTGCACCTGTCATGCAGCTGTTCAGGAGAAGCCATCCAGGAACCCTGGCAGAGCGGGCTTTCCCCAAGTCTGAGCAACACTCCCTTGCTGGGGCCAAGCAGAGGCTGGACCCCACCCCACCCACCCTCCAGTGTAGCCCATACTGGGAGGAATTTGCAGGCTCAGAGAACAGTAATCTGACAGATGCCGCCTCATTTAATGCCCCGAGTCAGGTGACTTGGTTTGCCCGGTTTGACAGAGGGGGAGGCTGGATCCCAGAGCTGTTGCAAAGTTGATCTGAGGTCCCTCTGCTCCCAAGGGGGCAGATCTAGGATGCCAATCACACATATAAGAAGAAGACACTGTTTAGTAAATGAGAAAAATTCTCCGCACAGCCTAATTCGGGGCTTACTGCACCAGCTGTTAATGTGCCTCTCAGTAGAGTGTTCACAGCTATCAGAGGAGCGGCCTGAGATCTCTTTACTGAGACCGCAGCTCCCTCTGGTGGCCTCACTATGGCTTTGCTCCTAATTAACCAAAAAAAAAAGGTTGCATCGAATGACCTGGGTGCGCAGGCATCTTGGGGCCTGTCATTTACTTCGGGAGGAGTGTGACTCACGACGCAGCATCTTTCTCTTTCCCCAAAGCGCGGGCGTGGGCCGGACGGGCACCTTCATTGTGATCGATGCCATGATGGCCATGATGCACGCGGAGCAGAAGGTGGATGTGTTTGAATTTGTGTCTCGAATCCGTAATCAGCGTCCTCAGATGGTTCAAACAGATGTGAGTCATGCCTTCCTCTTGCCCTGGTCTAGCTTCCCAAAGCAAACCCAGATGCCTTGGCCACACACGCGTACAGGGCCCTGGTTCTCATGGGCACGTGGCAACCGGCCTGGGCCTGGTCTGGCTTCCCTCCCCATAGTTTTCCCTGCCCATGCGTGGGAACTTGGGGACTCCCTCATCCTCATCTTTCCCTTGTATCCTCATGGGAGATGGGGCAATCCTACTCCCCAAAACGGCTCATGTACATAGTGCCTGGCATGCTCACCAATGTGAGGCTCTGCTGCTACCGTTCTCCTTACTCAAGGGCATAAGTGGTCATTATCCGTGGCCGGTACTCTGCCTCTTGCCCCCACACCTCCTTGTGTTGGCAAAAAGAGAAAAAGAAGAGAGCCGCCCCCTTTTTTCCGCCAAGCTCCATGTGGGCCAAGGCTGCAGGGCAGAGTTGAGGATGTGGTCACCCCTGGCCTCTCTGCAGATGCAGTACACGTTCATCTACCAAGCCTTACTCGAGTACTACCTCTATGGGGACACAGAGCTGGACGTGTCCTCCCTGGAGAAGCACCTGCAGACCGTGCATGGCACCACCACCCACTTCGACAAGATCGGGCTGGAGGAGGAGTTCAGGGTGAGTATGGCTGACCCTCCTCTCCATTCTGGTGTAAGCAGCCAAGGACATGGAGAAAACAGGTGACCATTTAAAGGAAGCCTCTTTTAATCACTTTCCCTCTTAACTGACCCTCAGAAAAAGCAGGGACAATATTCGAGCCGTGATTTACAAGGGAAGACGGATCAGATGGCTTTCAGAACCTCACAGCAGCCCTGCGGGCACACGTTTCTATTTCCCAGTGCTAAGGAGGCTTCCTGGGGTGGAGAGCGATGTTTCCTTTCAGCAGGTGCCCTTGCCAGCAGTGCTAGTCCTCGACTGAGCAATGTGCTCAGGAGTGTCAGAGGTTTAACTGTGTCATTATGTCCTTCTCTGCTGCAGAAATTGACAAATGTCCGGATCATGAAGGAGAACATGAGGACGGGCAACTTGCCGGCAAACATGAAGAAGGCCAGGGTCATCCAGATCATCCCATGTAAGGCACCCGTGGCATGGCTGGGGCGGGGCTGGGGTGGGGCTGGTGCCAGAGGCTTTTATCCTGGAGGAGCCATTCACCACTTACCCCTGTGCACCAGGGTCAAGAGCAGGGTGCGGACAGGCGCGGTAGCTCACGCCTGTAATCCCAGCACTTTGGGAGGCCGAGGCGGGCGGATCATGAGGTCAGGAGATGGAGACCATCCTGGCTAACACGGTGAAACCCCGTCTCTACTAAGAATACAAAAAATTAGCCAGACGTGGTGGCGGGTGCCTGTAGTCCCAGCTACTCAAGAGGCTGAGGCAGGAGAATGGCGTGAACCCGGGAGGCGGAGCTTGCAATGAGCCGAGATCGCGCCACTGCTCTCCGGCCTGGGCGACAAAGCGAGACTCCATCTCAAAAAAAAAAAAAACAAAGAGCAGGGTGTCCTCTGGCCCCAGGCTAAGGGCTCCTGTGTGCTGTATCAGGTGTCAGGTAGAAAAGACACCTGTGAAGCACCAGCTGACCCAAACAGTCCTGCTCTGGTCTCAGGCAAGCCGCTTAGGACGTGAGCTTGCAGGTGCGGGAGGGCAGCCGGGACTGGATTGCAGGCGAGGGGTTCACAGAAGCTGGAGATTTGCTGCAGGCACGACTCGGTGCCTTAGGATTCCTTGTCTCATTCCTTCTCTCCCCCAGCCTGGGCAGAGGCCCACCTCCCCCTTACACAGAGGGGCCTGAGCCACCTGGCCGAGGCCATGCAAGCGAACTCAGCTGAGACCATCTAGGAAAAGGCTGTGGCCTTGAGGAGGAAAAGAAATGGGCCCAGGGTGGAGTCAGGACACTGGTCTGCCGCCCCGGTCATGGGAGAGGGAAGGGGGGCCTGGCAGGCGCAAGAGGAGAGGAGGCAAAGCTGGCAAGAAGACAGGGCCACACACAGTGGGCAGCAGGAGAGTCGGGAGGCTCACCAAGTGGGAAAAGAGAAACCTGACAAACCCGGCCCGAAAGCAGACTCCACCGGGATCCGAGGAACTAGAGAGGGAGGCGGGAGATGCTCCGCTTGGGAGGAGGGTGTGTCTCATTATAGACGTCTTCTCGATGGAGTCACAGCTCAACAACCACCACCTAGAGACAGCTGTGAGCAGGCCTGCTGCAGCAGGGTCTCCCCAAGCACTGTAGGCGAGTAGAGCTCCCAGGGGCCCTGCCATCTTCAGACTCTGGCCCCTGGTCTTCTGGAGCCCCGGTGTCCTGCTGGCCACCCTAGGTTGCTTGCTTAGCCACATTCCATTTACTCCTTCAGTGCAATATTTTTAGTGCTTGTATTTTGGTATGTGTTATATCGATTCCTGAAAAATGAAAATGATAATTGGGTTGTTTTCAGGGTTTTCCTTCAAAAAGAAAAATACCCCTGAGCCACTTTGATTATCCTCTTTCATAATGTAAACTTTCCCAAGAGTTGGCTTTACCTAGTGATTTTATTAATAGGCTCTGTATTTTGCAAGCTTGTAGCAATGGATTACAGTTACCAAGGTGGGACCCTTTTTGTAATAACTAAAGGAAGATACTGCTTTGCAGATGACTTCAACCGAGTGATCCTTTCCATGAAAAGGGGTCAAGAATACACAGACTACATCAACGCATCCTTCATAGATGTAAGTATGATGGCCTGGGTTGTGTTTATGCAGATGTGTTGCCTTCACACGTGACCACACAGACTTGATTAGCTTGTTTTCACAACGAGAAAGAATTGACATGTTTCCAGAAACTCAACCATTTTTGTTAGCAGAATTACTTGCTTAAAAAAAAAGTGGCAAGGCACGATGGCTCACGCCTGTAATCCCAACACTTTGGGAAACTGAGGCAGGCAGATCACTTGGGGTCAGGAGTTTGAAACCAGCCTGGCCAATATGGCAAAACCTGTCTCTACTAAAAATACAAAAATTAGCTGGGCATGGTGGCAGGTGCCTGTAATCCCAGCTACTCGGGAAGCTGAGGCAGGAGAATTACTTGAATCTGGTAGGCTGAGGTTGCAGTGAGCCGATATCGTGCCACTGTACTCCAGCCTGGGCAACAGAGTGAGACTCCTTCTAAAAAAAAAAAAAGTGGACTTTGGAAATGGAAGGACATAGACTCGCTGCCAAGTAATTGGCTCTTTCTTCATTCTGCTTTGAATATATAGTTATTTTTCTTTTACATATCTGTTACACACCAGTTATATACCCATTGTCTCTGTGCTCTTTCTCTTGTGTGATTTCTGCAATGTGTGCTCACGCAGACAACACAATTGTGTGTTCAGGGCACACAGACAGAGGCTGTCTTCATGCACAGTGGAGTTTGCAGAAGAAGGGCAAAAGGGGGAATTGCAGCTAAGTGTATGTTAATATTGCCATTTTCAGATGAGAAAATTGTGCCAGAATCCAGGGGGCTCCATGCTGATCTAGCTGAAACACACAGAAACATGTCAGAATCTAAGCCACCAGGTGCTGTTCAGATGCCGCAGGCGACTACCAGTTCCTAATACCCATTTGTTGATGACCTCAGGGGCTGATGGTGGCGGTCATGGTTTCAGATAAGCGAGCCTCTTGACCTGCTTGTCAGGTGTGTGCCTGAGTGCTCCTGCCAGCTGGGGTCTGGTGCCAACCACGGAAGATGGGAGACTTTTCCCCATTAGGCCTTAGGCTGTCCTAAACTTAGGGAGCAGGTAATGGAGCCAGGATGGAAGGAAGCTGGACTTTAACCTCTGCGCCTCCATTTGAAGGGCTACCGACAGAAGGACTATTTCATCGCCACCCAGGGGCCACTGGCACACACGGTTGAGGACTTCTGGAGGATGATCTGGGAATGGAAATCCCACACTATTGTGATGCTGACGGAGGTGCAGGAGAGAGAGCAGGTGAGGGGTGCCGCCCGGTCCCAGCCCTCCAGGGGCAGCCTGTGCACCTGAGGCACTGTCGCCGTTCATTACAAATGTCCCACCCGCCATCAGTGCAAACACATGGGTGAGACCAAGCCAGGATCACTAGGGAGGGAGGGAGAGAGGTTGGAAATGAAAAGGTTTCATTTCACCCTTTCCCTTTTGGGAGTGAGGTTTAACCATAGCTACCCACTGCCCTTTATTCTTAGCCTACATGTTATTTAGCCTGCCCTGAAATTTTGCCATTTGGTATTGGCCAAGATTATAACCTGTTGAAGAAAAAGACATTGATTGGCTTTTTTCAAGGCATGAAGACATAGGCACTGATACGTGTGCCTAATGGATATTGTCCTAGTAAATTGGATGAGTTAACTCTTCCTTTTTACAGAGATCCACCCCTGGCCTTCTTGTATTGCATTTATTTAATAACATAATAAACACTCATGAACTCACCACCCAACAGTAAACCCAAGGTTTTACCAACAATGTACATCTATCTGGGTGCTCCCCCAAGACATACTTACTGCTGTGTATTTGTGTTTTTATTTCTTTGCTCTCAAAAGGAACAGCTTTATTGTGATATAATTCACCTATAATTCGTGCAATTCATCTTTTTAAAGGGTGCAATTCAGTGAATTGTAGTATATTCACAAAGTTGTACAACCATCACCACTATCTAATTTGAGATCATTTTCATCAACCCAAAAGGAAACCTTGTGCCATTAGCAGTCACTCCCCATTCCTTCCTTTCCCTAGCCCCTGGCAACCACTAATCTGCTTCTTGACTATGGGTTTGTCTGTTCTGGACATTATTGTAAGTGGAATCATACAGTATGTGGTCTTTTGTGATTGGATTCTTTCACTTAGCATCATGCTTTCAAGGTTCATCCATGTTGTGGCATGAATCAGTAAATCATTCTTTTTTATTGACAAGTAGTATTCCCTTGTGGGGCTATACTACATTCTGCATATCCAGTCACCAGCTGATGCACATTTAGGTTGTTTCCACTTTGGAGCTATTATAAATAACACTGCTTGGCTGGGTGCGGTGGCTCACGCCTGTAATTCCAGCCCTTTGGGAGGCCTAGGTGGGCAGATTACAAGAGGTCAGGAGTTTGCACCCAGCCTGGCCAACACGGCAAAACCCCATCTCTACTAAAAATACAAAAAGTAGCTGGGTGTGGTGGTGGGAACCTGCAATCCCAGCTTCTTGGGAGGCTGAGGCAGGGAGAGTCGCTTGAACCTGGGAGGCAGAGGTTCCATTGAGCTGAGATCACGCCATTGCACTCCAGCCTACGTGACAGAACGAGACTCCATCTCAAAAAAAAAAATTTAAAAAAAAGTGCTGCTTGAACATTCAGGTGGTAGTTTTTGTATGGACATGCTTTTTCATTTCCCTTGGGTATATACCTAGGAGTGTATATACTAGGAGTGGAATTGCTAGGTCACCTCATAACTCTATGTCATCAACTTACTGTTTAACATTTGTGAGGACCTGCCAGGCTGTTTTCCACAGTAGCTGCCCCATTTTCCATTCCCACCAGCAATATATAAGGACCTAATTTCTCCACATCCTCACCAACATTGTGATTGTCTTTTTGATTAAAGCTATCCTAGTGGATATGTTCTTTGCTTTTTAAAAAAATATTTTAAAATCACATCTATTTATGCCTACAGAGACTGTTGTTTAGTCTTGCTTGTGTTTGAACTTTATATAAAGAGCATCATTACAGCATGTTGTCTTCTGAGACTTACTTCTTCCGTTCAAACCTGTGGTTTTGATACCGTTCTATGTTGATGCTTATGCTGCGGTTCATTCGTCATCATTATTTCATTATATTCCACTGCGTCAACTATATCCTGCATTAGCTCACGTATTCCTTCTCCTGTCATGGACACTTGAGTTAATTTCATTTCATTATTTTACAAACAGTGCTACCTGTACATTCTTTTTTTAAACTCTAAGTTCTGGATACAAGTGCAGAATGTGTAGTTTTATTACATAGGTATACATGCGCATGGTTGTTTGCTGCACCTGTCAACCCGTCATCTAGGTTTTGAGCCCTGCATGCATTAGCTATTTGTCCTAATGCTCTCCTTCCCCTCACCCTCCACCCCACAACTGGCCCCAGTGTGTATTGTTCCCCTCCCTGTGTCTGTCTGTTCTCCCTACCTGTATATTCTTGTACATGTCTTATGCTGCACTAGGACTAAGATGTATCAAAGAGCCAAAATGCTTCATTGAAGAGTATGTGAAAGTTTGAATTTGCAAGATAATTCCTAATTGCTTTCCAAAGTGGACATCAGCAATGTATAAGAGATATCATTCATCTGCATACCTAGTATGGTATTCTCAAGGTATCCTAATTATCGTTAATTGAAAATTAACAAAATATTGTTCGTTGTGTAATTACTGTGTAAATATTATCGTTTTGTGGCTCTGATTTGCATCTTTCTGATTCCTACAGGGTCAACCCCATCACTTCATACATTTGTGGATGACGTATTTCCTCTTGTGTCGAATGCCTGTTCCTGTGGATGACGTATTTCCTCTTGTGTCGAATGCCTGTTCCTGTGGATGACGTATTTCCTCTTGTGTCGAATGCCTGTTCCTGCCTTTCACTGATTTTTCTGTGGGGTTATTTGTCCTTTCTTATTGATTTATAGGAGCTCTTTACATAATCCTGATACTAATTCTTTACTGGTTTTATATATTGCAAACATCTTACTGCAATCTGTGGCCTGTCTTTTCACTCTTTTAATGATGTTTGTTGATGAAGAAAAGTGAATTTTACTGTAATCCAGTGTTTCAAATTGTTGCATCATGATTGGTTAGCTGTTTGGGCTCTTGCCTAGTAATCCTTGTGTACCTCAAAGTGAAAAGATGTTTCTTCTTCCAAGAGTTTCACAGTTTTGTTTTTTACCTTAAACCTTAATCCATCTGGGTTTATTTTTATTAAGGTTCAAGGCCACTACACATGGAAGTGCAGGGTGTACACTGCTCAGTTCTAGGAAGAGCTGGGGACACTCGCATCAGCCCTGGTAGAGTATGAGTCAGGGATCCAATTTCATTTCCCCAGGTAGAAAACCAATATCCAGCCCCATTTATGGAAGAATCTCTCCTTTCTGCCATATGTTAAGGTTTCATATATATATGTGTGTCTGTTTCTAGACTCTGTTCTGTTCCCGGGGTCAACAAGCATTAAAAGGCATTTATATTCATATTCGTATTCTTTTTTTGGTCACATGAAATACATTAACTGGTTTGAGAACAATTCTGCATTATAAACTTAAAATTGCCAGCAGCAAATTATTTATTATAAGACTTACATTTTTATTTTATCCCCTAAGGATAAATGCTACCAGTATTGGCCAACCGAGGGCTCGGTTACTCATGGAGAAATAACGATAGAGATAAAGAATGATACCCTTTCAGAAGCCATCAGTATACGAGACTTCCTGGTCACTTTCAATCAGGTATTGTTGAACTAGCTCTTTAAACCCTTGTGAATTTAGTGAACCACACCCTCCCTCCTGGGTCTGCTTGTCATTGAACCAGAATGTGGCCCTGCACCTGTCCTTTTCCTTCACACAGTCCTATCGGCTGTGAATGACCAGTGGGTTTCTGAGACAGTGGCAGGCCTCGCGTACAATTCTCATGTCCCTGGCCGCCTACTTCCCATTTCTCTCTCAGGAGAATTATATTAGCCATTAGTTGGGGGAGGAGGAACAAAGGGGACTAATGAAGCCACAGGGGCCTCTCTGGGGCTCTCCTCCAGGTGCCTTCTCAGAGCCACCCAATCGTCTCCATTTCCACTGGATCCTTGGTTCTGCTCACCCTCTCTCCTTGGCAGAGAATGAGGACTTGGGGTCAGCCATGGGTAGGATGACTCACTTGTGCACAGGACTTGATGCTGAGCTCCAAACAGTCAGTACCACGAAATGCACCTGCACTGTCTCCTCCATGCCAGCCACAGAGCCACCCCAGCCGCCAGACTCAGATGCTGCTCCTTTGAGCTTTGAAGGGAAATGCGGGACCCTGCCTTCTTGAGAAAGTGACTCCCTTCTCTCCAGCAGTGCTGCCAAGGATCCCGTAGGGGTTGGGCAGTCCTCAAAGGGCTCCAGGGAATGTGCTCTGGGCGGCTTGCTCCGCCTCGCAGAAGGAAGCACAGCCAACCACTTGCCTTCTTCTTTAGGGCAAGCAGTTTTCAGCCTTCTCCTTCAGGCTGCCTCGGTGGGGACGCTGGCAGCACAGAAGGCTCAGGGAGGGCTCTCAGCCTTGGCCAGTCCCTGAGAGGGCAGGTGGGGCTGGGGCCTGCTCCCCAGCAGGCAGGCAGTGCTGAGACGCCCTCTCCTCCCTGCAGCCCCAGGCCCGCCAGGAGGAGCAGGTCCGAGTAGTGCGCCAGTTTCACTTCCACGGCTGGCCTGAGATCGGGATTCCCGCTGAGGGCAAAGGCATGATCGACCTCATCGCAGCTGTGCAGAAGCAGCAGCAGCAGACGGGCAACCACCCCATCACCGTGCACTGCAGGTGAGCCCCCAGCCTGAAGCCCTCCAGGTAGGGTGGACACAGACTGCACGCCCCCAGTACCCGCAGCTGTGAGCAGCAGAGCCTTGTCACTGCCCCGGCCATGGTATTCCCTAGAGTCTCCTCTCTACCTCTCCTTACACACATGCACACATGGCTTTACTTAAGTACATACATGTCATCGTGTCACACATAAGATGCATACATGTCATCTTAACATACATGCAGAATGCACTTCAGAGGGAGGAGTTGGGAAACCACTCAAACACACATTTCCATGTGCTTTTGAAGTCATCAAAAATTGCCAGGCAGAGCTCGGAGGAGCACGCTCCTGGACTTCAAGTTCCTGGGCAGGTTTTGAGAGACTGCCTGGCTGGGCTGCTGTGCCTACACCCGCCCTTTCCTGTTGGCTGGGATTCCTGGCCATATGAGGAGTCCCAGCTGGGATTGTAGCCACGCTGGTCCTGTAGCCTCAGCCTGGCTCCCAAGTCAGGCCCAAAGGCAGAGGGACACCCGGAGCACGTGGGACACCACTTAATCCGCAGATGAAGGTGTGAAACACAGCATTCCCAAGGGCAGATGCACAGATCCGGCCAAGCCCACGGGCCGCCCACTCGCCTGCCTGCTGTGCCTCTGTGGTTCTGATCCTGCTGCACACTTCTGCTGGCAGGGACCTTGACACCTGGCAAGATATAGCAGGAGCTTGGGGTGTTCTATCCTTGGGTGGTGCTGATGTGCTCCTAAAACTGCAGTTCCATTTCTTGTCTCATACCAGTGGTGCTCACCCTTTGTGACTGCCTTTCACCCCCGCCCACTGTCCCACCCCTTATAGCTGGCAGAGCTCTCTCCCTGCCTGGACCCCGCCGGGGTGCACTCCTGGCCTGGCCAGTAGGTGGAGCACACACCTCAGTTTTTGGTTTTTTGGTTTTTTTTTTTTTTTTTGAGAGGGAGTCTCGCTCTGTCGCCCAGGCTGGAGTGCAGTGGCCGGATCTCAGCTCACTACAAGCTCCGCCTCCCGGGTTCACGCCATTCTCCTGCCTCAGCCTCCCGAGTAGCTGGGACTACAGGCGCCCGCCACCTCACCCGGCTAGTTTTTTGTATTTTTTAGTAGAGACGGGGTTTCACCGTGTTAGCCAGGATGGTCTCGATCTCCTGACCTCGTGATCCGCCCGTCTCGGCCTCCCAAAGTGCTGGGATTACAGGCTTGAGCCACCGCGCCCGGCTGGTTTTTGGTTTTCCTGGTGCTTCCAAGTAGTCATTTAGGATAAACTCGAAATGAGTTCCATGGGGCACAGGAGATGCAGAGGTGAACAAGATCCCACCTGTGGGAAGGCAGATGTGGGACCGATCATTGCAGCAGGACAGAAGCCTTGGAATAAGCCCACAGGTGAGATTATGGAGCGTGGAGGGCAGCCAGGCATCTCCAGAAGACCTGCTGGAAGAGGCCGGTCCACCCCACCTCCTCCAGCCCAGTACACTTGGGCTCTCCTATCAGGGCCTGGGCTCTGCTCTTGTGGGGTTTGTCAGCAAATGACCATGGTAAATGGAGGTGACTCAAATCCGCCTTGCTGGGTAGTGTTAGTTGACTGTTTCTGCTTTTGAATGTCCTTAAACCGCCCCTCCCTTTCAGCATCACCCGTTTCAGAAGACCCCCCCGCCCGGCACAGTAAGGAGGGGGTGTGCCAGGATTACCTCCTCCCTAGACCTGAGCTGGGAGGGTTTGCATTTCTGACAAGTTCCCAGGTGCCAACCGTGCTGCTGGTCCAGGGACCACACTTTGAGAACCATTGCCTTACACAAGGAAGAGGGTAAATGGTGACACTTGCTTAAAAACTTGTCACTGGTCCTGACTCATTTTATAAAATATTGGTCTACTGTAATTAGGGAGGTGTTTTAGGAATTTTACATTTGCTAAATCTTGCTCAGAAGCTAAGCTACATACAAATGATAAAAAAAAAAATTTCAGTCAAACTGAGATCATTTTCAGCGATTGTTGCTTCAGTGCTGATATGCAGGGGTTGGTTGTCAGCTCTCTGTTTCTCATCCCCAAGTGCAAGTCGGATGATCTGCATTAAGCACTTTTTCTCTGCAGTGCCGGAGCTGGGCGAACAGGTACATTCATAGCTCTCAGCAACATTTTGGAGCGAGTAAAAGCCGAGGGACTTTTAGATGTATTTCAAGCTGTGAAGAGTTTACGACTTCAGAGACCACATATGGTGCAAACCCTGGTAAGAATCTGAATAAGGATGTTACCAGAAGAGTGGAGAATTATTTCATGTTGTATTTGATACATGTTTCATTAAAGGACCTTAAGTACGTGGGGGAGGTGGGAAGGTAAAATTTCCAGGGAAAAGAGCCAGCTGCAATGTTTCGCAGTAAACCTCTGCAGAGCCCTCCTTCCTTGGGTTCCCTGACTTGGGTGTCTTCTGGGCAAGACCCAGGAGGAGGGGCCTGTCCACCAGTTTCAATGTCTGCGACCACTTGGAGAGACGCACTGAGGATAGGAGCTTTTGTGTCAAAGTGAACCATTCTGCGAGATTCCTGTGTGCACTGAAAAGCATACTCTTATCAAGTTCAAAAGCAGCACTGAAACTTAAAATCCTAGTACTTCTCATTTCAATGTTATACTCGTCCATGTGGCTTCTTTTCCCTGGCTGGGTCTCACTCAACCTCCAGATACTGTCCGGGGGCTGCAGGAATCCCTGTAATGTGTGAATACTTTTCCCCACACATTCTCTTTCATTTCGAGGACTCCTGCTTTCTGGTTTTCAGAAGCGATTCCTCCTCACCAAGTACGACTACAGTTCCTGCCACTCACCCAGCGAGTACAATTTTAAAGCCTGTTACAACGCATCCTTTTCCCCAAAGCTTCCCACTTCAGACTTGTCCTCCCTGCCTGCTCACTCTCCACACTAAAATCCTGGCTCACCCAGCCCCCTGTGCATAGAGAGGGAAGGAGGCCCTTCCACACCCCCCTCACAGCAAAGCACAGCCGGAGTGAGGACACCTGAGCTGAGGGCGGGTCTGTCCATCCACACCGCCTGACTGCACATGAGACCCACCTGGAGGCATTTACCGTCTTCCATTGCCCAAGCCGCCCTCAAACCAATTAGGTGGAATCTCTGGGGGTGGGATCCGTATATTGAAAGACACCCCCTACAATGTGGTCTCAAAATGAATACAGGTTTGAGAGCCAGTGGACTAGAAAGCTGGGTGCCTCCTGGGTCCCTCTCCCTCCTAAGTCTCTGCCGTCTGTGCCGGGCTGGATACCTGGGCGGCTGAAAAGGATGGGAGAAACAAAGGCACCCAGGGCTCTCCTGCTGGTCCCGAAGCCCTGGCCCCAGCACTGCCAGTCCTTGAGGGCTCTGGGAAGAGGCTGGAGGCCTGATTCATGCCTCCTGGAGGTCATGCCTGCCTCTGATAGTCCACGCAGCAGAAATACACAAACTACAACAGTTTTGCAAGTGGACAAAGTGACCATGCCCAAGAGAGGTTTTTGATCAAAATAACAATAGTAATTAATAAACACTTGACAGGAGTCCCGGTGCAGCGGCTCACGCCCATAATCCCAGAACTTTGGGAGGCCGAGGAGGGTGGATCACTTGATCTCAGGAGTTCGAGACCAGCCTGGGCAACATGGTGAAATCCTGTCTCTACTAAACATACAAAAATTAGCTGGGCGTGGTGGCACATGCATGTAACTCCAGCTACTTAGGAGGCTGAGGCAGGAGAACTGCTTGAGCCAGGGCGGTGGAGGTTGCAGTGAGCCAAGATCGCGCCACCGCACTCCAGCCTGGGCAGCAGAGTGAGACTCCATCTCAAAAAAAATAAAATAAAATAAAATAAATAAATAAAATAAAAAAGACTTTAACAAGAACCCCTCAAAAAGAAATCCAGTTTTGAAACTATGAGCCAGTCTCTCTGGTTTCTTTCCTGTTGTTAATTTTACGCAGGATTCCCCAGGCAGTGCAAACGGCTTTCGTCCTGCCTGCCCAGCCACCTCAGTATGGAAGAGACAGCAGGTGTCCCTGCAGAGATTCGGCTTCCACTGTCCTTCAGATTCACAGCTGGACTCCCTTGGGGCTCTGTGAACTTGGACAAGCTCCTTCCGCTTTCTGGGCTTCAGTTCCTTTCTGTGGAAAATAGGGGTGATGGTGTGTTTGAATGGTTAGATGGTGTGTTAGAATCACTGTGTGAAATTTGCTTTAAGTACATCAGGGGCTCTACTAGTGCCTGGCCTCTGGGACGTGCCCAACGACCTGTAGCAAAGACCCTCTCTCTAAGCAGCAGCATACAGCGTTTCCCTAGCCTTTTGGGGGACTCACAGCTCTCATGAATTTGCCTGGTCTGGTCAATATATTCTATTTTCGAGACCAACTAGCATCCAGGTGTCCTCCCGTCTCAGCTCTGCTCTTCCTGACCCCAGCTTGCCCCTCCATGCTCCCTGACTGGGAAGCTGCCCTCAGATGTTGTGTGGCTGTCACCTGTGCTCTCTTGCCTGCTAACAGCTTGACAGAGCACTTTGTAACCTGACTTTCAGAGTCAGGGTCTAGTCCAATGCCCAGCCCATGGCGAGGGCTCCAGAGCAAGAGGTGAATCAGCAAACGAATGAGGGAGAAGTGAGTCACTAAATAACCGTCAGGTGTTGGGTGCAGTGCAACCAGGTGCCTTACAGACGTTTCTCATTTCATCTTCACCATCTGCTTGCCCTTGTGCCTGCTTCTGTTCACAAGGAGTGTTCTGCAGGCACCTCCAGTTAGGACGGTTGAGAAACCTGCCTGAGATTTTCAGGTATGAAGTGTCAGAATGAGATTCAAACTCTATCTGACTCCAGAAGGGAAGGGCTTAACTAGTACTCTGTGCTGCCAGACCTCACATTTGGCAGGGATATTTTGGCAAAAAAACACAGGCGCAAAAACATCTTTGAATAAAGAGATGATGGCTGACATGCAGGTTGATTTAGCCCTGCAGGTGGGCACAGCGGCCCCAGAACCAGTTTCCAATTGCTGAGTACTCAGGGAAGACTTGCTTCCAGCATCCTAGGTAGCCTTTGGTTGGAACTGACATTCCAAAGAACACAAGTACATCTGTTTCCCTGGAGTCTGTGGCTTGACCACAAATGTCTGTCTGTGACCTGAGGTGTGGCTTGTATCATCCCAGCACACTCCAAAGTACACTTCATCCATCACTGGCCCCAGTCACTTGTACTCAAGACGACATGGGATGGTCAGCAGTTAGCTGTTGTGCTTGCTATGAAAACAGAGTAATTAGTGATCATCTCCATTTCCATCCCAGACTGAGCCAGCTTTGATATTCAGTCGATGTTGTTTTAAGTTGATATTCGGTTGATGTTGCTTTAAGTTGGAAAAGTCGATGTTGCTTTAAGCTGTTTGCCTCTTTAAAGAGAGCCTGTATATTTATTGAGAATTCCTTCTAGGAATTCAATTCCCTTTCCTTCTGAAGGCTGCGTGATCAGCTGCGTGTCTTAGGAGCCAGAAGTGAGGCCCCTACAATCTGGTCTTGGCACTTCCAACAACTTCATGCAAATTTAGAAGCCAAGTTTCAGGCTCACCTTTTCCTTCTCTGGAAAACCCAGCTCCTTCCCATCCTGGCCAGACTGGGACTCAGGAAGGGCTAAGCTAGCTGTTTGGCATCTTTCCATCCAAAAATATTTAGATATTTGTTCACTGTGTGCTAAGAAGAGCCCAAGTCGAATGTGTTGGAAAGAAGCAGGGAGGTGCTGAGGACAGCTTTTGGCCTCTCCAGTTTCCCAAGCCCCTATCCCAGCCCCAAGCTCAAATATCCCACCCAGGGGTCTGGGAGGACCAGCCTATATATAAAACAATGTCCCTTTTGTATAGTAAATTTAGGCTTTAAAATAATCTAGATGTGCATTTTATTTAACTTTTATAGATTGGTTTCTTACTTTATGAAATTTATCTGCCAATGTTAGTACTCTGATTTTTTTTTCTCTTTCTCTCTCTCTCTCTTTTTTTTTTTTTTTTTTTTTTTTGAGACAGGGTCTCACTCTGTTACCTAGGCTGGAGTGCAGAGGTGCAGTGGCACAATCTTGGCTCACCGCAATCTGCCTCCTGGGCTCAAAGAATCCTCCCATCTCGGCTTCCCGAGTAGCTGGGCCTACGGGTGTGCACCACTATGCCCAGCTAATTTTTCTATCTTTTTTGATAGAGATGGGGTTGCACCATGTTGCCCAGGCTAGTCTGAAACTCCTGGGCTCAAGTGATCCTCCTGCCTTGGGCTCTGAAAGTGCTGGTATTACAGACGTTGAGTCATTGCACCTGGCCTGGTTCTTTTTTTTTTTTTCAATTCAAAATCGTTGTTTTCCAGTTTCAATGGGAAAGCTACATACATTTTACTCAGCCCATTAAATACACTCACTTGAAATGTTAATACACTAACTGACACATTCGATGTAGGAAAATAGCTTTATTTGGAATTCTGTATGTGCCTAAAAACCAATTATGATGTGCATAAAGGTATATGGTATTTTAATGAATAGTCACACTTATTGATGCCTTGTTTTTGAGTATCTCTCCTGATTAAATTAATCAAATATATTTTGGGGACTAACATTTTAATGTGTCCTTGTTTGTCTTTTCAGGAACAGTATGAATTCTGCTACAAAGTGGTACAAGATTTTATTGATATATTTTCTGACTATGCTAATTTCAAATGAAGATTCCTGCCTTAAAATATTTTTTAATTTAATGGTCAGTATATTTTGTAAAAATCATGTTAATTTATTTCATAGCTGACATTAATATCTTCCCTAATTTCTTTGTATATATTTTGTTATGCCTTAAAGGCCACCTGCTATAAAGTTGTTAAATCTTAAATATGCTTTTTAAAAATTGGAATAATGTATTAAGGTCAAATAATATCCCATAAAATATATATTTCTGCTAATATTAGTAAATATATTAATTTTTCATTAGATTCATATCGTTTAATTTCACACATTCAACACCTTTAAATGTTGTAATCTTAATATGCGAAGTGTGCCCCTGCAAGATACTAAACACAAAGCTCATATTAAGAAAACAGTCGAGGACTCAGAAGTCAGTTGAAAATGCACTTTCCTAACACTGATTTCACAACCCCGAACAGCAGCATTTTTGGAAGGCAACCTGTTCGTGATGATACAATGTAAATGGGGACTTTTGTAAAGTTCTCAGTTCCGGCCCATGTGGTTTATCTTTACATTTTAAAGATCAAAAAGTCTTTACAACCTGAATCCAGGTCTAAAACACACTAGAGTAGCCGGTGAATATAAGTAATATTTTAAAATGCTGTGTCTACACCATCAAGACTGTGTCTACACCATCAAGACTGTGTCTATACTATCTTGGCTGGATGAGAAGAGATGTAAATGCCGGGTGGTCCCGTGGACCCGTGGCCTTGGGTACAACAAAACCAGCCATCGGAGCTGCACCCCGAAGCACCACCTGCTGTCCAGCTGCCTGTCTGGCCCAGACAACCCTCAGAAAATCAAACCAGCTGCCTCTCCCATTCTCCCCTCCCATTCTGCCACAGCAACCTGTGCTGGTCCAGTGCTATGCCTGGAGGCTCAACACGAAACGTCCCATCCAAACGTTCAGATGAACTGAGCATCTTACACACGTAATACAGAGGAGCACACATTGGGATAGAAACAGTAGAATAACCACAGGCAATTAAACTTTAAATTTTCTGAGCAACATTTTGGTATTTAAACATTTCTTGTAAAAAGCTAAGATTGTTTGTAGGAAAAGAATCCCTAAAATCTAGATTTATACCATTTTTTTAAAGTCCCACCTTTCAATGTTTAATAAAAGAAAAAAAGAAATCCTTAATCTAAAAGCTAAATTATTTTTGAATGGAAATACTACTGAGACCATTGACCCTGGATAACAGTAACGATCCCATTGCCAGATAAGATTGGCTGATGGGGGCAAAAAAAAGAATGGGTGTGAATGTACCAACATTGAATTTTATAGCAGTTATCTTTCTATGGCCATTAGGTACCTAGCAGATGAGCACAATATAAACAAAAAGATATCTGGCCTACCTTACTACTAAAAGCATTTAACACGTGCATTTTTGGTACTTTTTTTGTTTTCTAAAAGCTATATAAAGGCCTTATTTGACATTTTCACCGATAACTGATCGCACCCTCGTGTTGCAGCGTTCGTCCCTATTCATTGATGGTGTGTGCAAATGCAACCCAGGACACATTATTGTTCCATAATAGGCTTACAGGGAATCAAGCTTCTCACCCACTCCATGGCTCCAAGCCCCATCCAAGGGCAAGACTTGGTGCCCAGCTGGAAGGACGAAAGCACACTTCGTGACCGCCATCCTCACCAGCTGCACGCCTGGGCTGCACACTGCTGAATATGCTCTTCTTCTCTGTACAATGATTCAGCATCTCGGTGGAAGAGGAAAATGGAGCTTTTTGAGGTTCACCAGGTCCCTTTTGTTTTCATCGTTAAAATTCCAAACCCAAAGCCTTTTTTTGACTGAAGGAGAAGAGAGGGAAGTAAGTTTCTGTTCAGCACCTGAACCTAGAAACAGAGCCAGCTTGCTACAATGAAGGTGACATTTCTCTGGTCATTTGAGAGTTCGAAGTCACAGTAGAGGGGCACAGGCTTTGGTTCATGTCTAGGAGCCCTCTGTCAGAATCCTTGAAGCCCTTTAATGGTCTAACTGGCATCTCTTGTATCAAGAAGTACCTTTAAGTTAGACCTTTTCAGGGTGCCCTCAGGAAAGGGCCCTGCTCACGTTTTTTCCTGTCCCGTTAGACCAACCCCAGGTGTCCGCTGCAGGGGTTCTGCCTGTTCCCAAACCTTTTCCATTCCAGGAACAAAGGAGAAGCCACTTTCCCCAGGACAAAGGACTCTCCCTTCCGCTGTCCGGGGCAGCATTCCCCTTTAGAGGGGAAGTCATTACAGTCTCATGGCCTCTACCAAGGTCCCAGTTCACACAATCTCCTGGGCCTTAGAGCAACTCACGCTGGGGGAATCAACCCCTGGGGGACTCCGTATCTTCTCTGTGCAACCTGGAAAGTTCATCTCTTCTTTCCTTCAGTCAAAGAAAGTCCATTGTACATAACAAAACAGCCCCAAACAGCCCAGTGCCGACACCGTTGTTCCTTTCACATTTTCCTTTGTTGCATGCAGTTGGGTTCAAATGCCAAATAGTGATTAGAAGACGACCATTCTGATCTGTGTGTGATCTGGTCACTGTGTGACTGCCTTTACGGTTTCTCTCCATGTGCTATACGAGTGAAGAATGCATACCGGTGTTTCAAAAGGTATTTTTATGTGTTTTTAAACACTTTTAAAATGAGCCTGACACCTGTGTTTCAGCATTTGGAGACATACCCATGTTATTCTTTTAAGTGTATGATTACGGATACTTTTTCGTTTGTTTGTTTAACCAAGTTGTGTTTAATTTATGTGCAATCTTTATAATATATGTATGTTATTACAGTTTCAACTATCATATTTTCTTTGATTACATTTATAATTTGATCTTGCTCTGATTATAATGCCAGTGAATGTTGCTGAATTCTTTGTATATGCGAATTGCAAGATTTAAACCATTCTGATGCAAGGATAAACCTTTACTTTGACTACCAGCCTGTGTCTTTTTCTTCAGATCTCTTACTTTTATTCCTGTGCAAAAAAAAAAAAAAAAAAAAATTACCTGCTATAAGATGGGGTTTGCTGTTGTGGGCTCTTTTGATACTGGTTTCTCCTTATGAGTCTGTGGGTCCCAATGTCCCATCCTAGACAAGCAGCGTCCACTCTGCTGTGGATGTGGTCTTGGCTCTTCCCCTGGGGTAAGCAGACCTGAACATATGAAGGTGCAGGCACAGCTGGACACAGTGGGGAGGGCCAGAGGGATCCAAGGAAAAGGAAGTATGGAAGAGGCATAAAGAAAGTCACCAACTGGGCATTCACCAGGGGCCATTGAACCCAAATAGCACTGCCTCAGACCAATGCCTCAGAAGGAGCTGAGGTCTGCAAAAGTACACTTGCCAGACCAGCCTCAAAAGCAGCTCCTATCACCAGAAACACACAGATAGGACACTGAGTGCTGAGGGACCTCAGGAGAGACAGGCAGGTTGCCAATCGCACCGATGAGTGTGTGTGTGTCTCAGCAAGTCACTCAGAGGAGCATTACTGAGACCACACTGGGAACTCCACTCTGCAGAGATGTACAAGGGGTCTCCCCACATCTTATGCATGAAGGAGCAGGATGCTGGAGCGCTGACCCACAGCTCTCATCCACCAGGTGAAAGGTTGGTTCCAGGGCTGCCAG
Organism: Rhinopithecus bieti; assembly: GCF_001698545.2. Taxonomy (NCBI): domain Eukaryota; kingdom Metazoa; phylum Chordata; class Mammalia; order Primates; family Cercopithecidae; genus Rhinopithecus; species Rhinopithecus bieti. The sequence continues at coordinate 1,696,004 of NW_016819184.1, read as the reverse complement.
CTCCCTGGCACATGCATGCCCCACTTGTGGGCCTACTGTTGCCAAAATCAGAGGATCGCCCAGGGACAGTGACACACAACATCCAGGCATCTGCTGTGGTCACCAAGCTCCCAAGCTTGGCCTCTAACGGCTTGCATATTGGGCGTGGCAGCTGTGTGTCAGTGGGGAGCAATGTTCATCCCAGGGGGGCCTCGGGCCATCTGCTGGGTTGCTGGGAGGGCAGCTCCAGGGCTCAAGAGAGCCATGCCCCAGCCGGCTGTCACAGTGCCACTTCCACATTCAGTGCCCACAGCTGGTCTCCCACTTGGCCCAGGGTCTAACAGAGCCAACTGCCTCTTGTCTCAAAGGATGGGGCAATACCAGCAATATAGGGAGACATGTTTGTTACAAACATTCAAACCAAACAAATACACCAAGAGCATTTAACGCATTTCCTAACTCCTCTCCCCATCTCATTCCATTGATAACTTTCGAGTACATCTCCAGACAACACTGCAATTTAAATCTGTATAGTTCCAGAAACATATACATTGTTTGCTTTTATGAACAACAGTCAAACTCCTGGTATATCATCAAATCCAGGACTACCATTGTCAAAATCACTTTATGTTCTGCTAAGAAAGCAAGAATACTGCCATTTATTCCTGTAAGATCCCACCAACTTTGTGATAACCCTGATGTTAAGGAGGTTAATATGTGAAAGCACTGTATGTTACAAGTGACTAAATCTCCCACATATGGGCAGTTTTGCAGATGGCCCTCTTTGGTCAACATCCCACCTGGCCATGTCAGCACTTACAGAGCTTCCTACTTCTGTGTAATGGCTGCTTGGCATTCCACAGTATAAATATAATGAAGTCTGTAGAGTCACCTCCACCTCCCCAGTGACAGACATTAACTTGTTTCCACGCTGCAATTCTATATTTCAATTGTATAATGAATACTCCTGCATTTGTGTATGTTTGCTAATGTGCAAACTAGTTCTATGGGAAAATTCCCTAGAAGTGAAGTTTCCAGGTTAAAGGGCATGCACATTTTAAATTTAAGTAGAAAACACCAAATTGTCACTTCCAAAGGATCTTCCCAGGCACCAACTCACCAACAGGACATGATGGCGCTGTCTCCCTAGAAGTCACTCACCCAGGACGTTAGCAAACCTTTTAGATTTTGCACACCCGAGAGGCAAAAAAAAAAAAAAAATCAGACTTCATGTGAATTTGCATGTCCCAGAGTTCTATTGGGTTGAGCATGTTTTCATACATGCGTTATTTGTGTTTCATCAGTGAAGCGCCATTCAGAGTTTCATCCGTTTTCCTCATTGTGCCAACTGAGTTTTCCTTGTTGGTTTATTGTCAATCTTTTATTATTATCTTGTTTATTGTCAGTCTTTTGAAAACATGGGTACTAACCCTTTGTTTTTCCTGTTATAACTGTGCCCCTTCTGTTCCTTTATTAGAGCGTCTCTGACAGCTGTTTAATGCACTTGCCAGGAAGCAGCACCAAGTAATGCACCAACACTGTCACCCAGCATGTTGTGGCAACATCCTAGTCTCATCTCAAATAAGACTCTGGGCTTCTTCCAGGGATCACACCAAGTTTCAAGAAACACTTCACAGGATCAGGTTCCCCTCCAGAATTCTAGGCTAAAGGAGCCCATCTGTGCCTTAGAAACCAAAACCTGTTTCCCTCTTGCATATGGACCAGCAGCCTTTGCTATAAGCACTCAGAGGCCCCCGGCAGAGGCTGGACCGAGGTGTGAGCTTCACATTTGGCTCTGCTCTGGATACTGAGGTTACATGACAGTGCCCTCCTTCTAAAAGTAACACATCCCCACTCCATCCGGAAAAGCCCCATGGATGAAAGTTATGTCATCCTGATGTGGCTGCGTTGTCACCTGCAGGAGTGTCTGCCAATGACCGAGCACCTGGAGATTTGTGTCACCGAGCGGCCAGCGTGTGGCTGAGGTGTGGGGTTACCCCTCCTTTCCCAACCACTGAATCCTGTCCGAGGTTGCCTAGGGCATCCTGCCCTCACTGATAGCCCTTTCCTGAGCAAAACCTCCCTCAAAGATGCAAACGGACACCATTCAGAACAGAGGCCAACAAACACAACAGCGGTTCTTTGGGACCCTTTTGTGGTGAGCACTAATGCTTGTGATTAGAGAGGATATCTGAATGAGCATGGAAAATCTCAGTGGTTTTTCAGTAATCACTATTAAGATGAAAGCATAGTAAGCACATTATAACAATTAGCCCAGAACAACTATGATAGTAACAATCAACAAATTCACTTCATTCCTCTTTTCTTATTTTCAAAATATGTATTTTAGGTTTATAAAGTGAGCCATATACACAAATAGTTCTCATTCCATGAGCACCTATGTGCTGGGCCCTTTGTATGGGTATTATCTGCACAATATGCCCTCAAGGGCTGAGAAACAGAGGCTTCCAGAGGATATGAAACTAGACCAAAGTTAGGTTGGAGGTGGTAGAAGAGACAGAATTCCAACCCAGGACACCCCTATGCTGCTGTGGCCCTTCTAAATTCAGTCACTCTGCGTAACTTGCCCTTTCTTTGAGCTGTTATTAAACAACACTGTGGCACATTAAAAATACTTGAGAAGGCCAGGCATGGTGGCTCATGCCTGTAATCCCAGAACTTTGGGAGGCCAAGCTGGGCAGGCCAGGAGTTCAAGACCAGGCTGGGAAATATAGCAAAATCTTGTCTCTACTAAAAATAAAAAAATTAACCCGCATGGTTACAAGCGCTTCTAATCCCAGCTACTCAAGAGACTGAGGCACGAGAATTGCTTGAACCCGGGAGGCAGAGGTTGCAGTGAGTAGAGATCGCACCACTGCACTCCAGACTGACAGGCAGAGTGAGACCCTGTTTCCAAAAAAAAGAGAGAAAATCACCGTGTAATTGATTAAAATGTGCAGGTGGGTTTAATACAACTCCAGAGATGCAGAATTCCTAGCTTAATATCATTTTCCTCAGCATGAGAATCATGTTGAGCCTCCTCCTCTCCAGACACCAAATGAGCTGATACTCCGGAGACGGAGCATGATCGCTTGCTGTGATGGAGCCACGGAGGTTTGTAGTGCAAGAAAAAGGGCTGCAGGTGATTTGCTCCAGGTAGAGGGACCCCAGTCCCACCCCACTGTCAGGAGTCTCTTTTGTGTGGTTCTTGCTTGAGGAGGTCAGTAATACCCTCTCGGAGCTGTGGTCACTTCCCTAGGAAAGCTTACACGTGTAGCCAGTATGCATTCAAAATGGATCAGTGCAAAAGTACCACATACCCATGCACCTGTTAGGGAAAGGCTCAGCGCTGGGGAAGCTCTGAGGACACATAAATATGTCAGAGGACACCCTCTCCCTGCCCCCAAGGAGGTCAGCCCTGCCCATGGGGAATACACATCCTCTACCTTTCTATTCTCTTGATAGCCAATATCTTGCATTTTGTCATTATAAACAGAGCCTTGATTTTTAACGGTCTTACCACCTATATTTCCATCTCTAAACAACAGTTCATTTTTTGCCCATTTTGGAGCATTTTATAAATGAAATTAACTTTATGTATTAAGATGCATGTTCTGAACATACAGCAGTACCACACTGATTCAAATAGAAACAGTTCATGTTATGTTTACTAATATTTCAAGTAAAATGATGTAATTACAAGTAGGATGTATTGTTTCTTCAAATCACGCAGCTCTCAGTAGAGTCTGTTTATAGCAAAGATGCTTCACATTGGAAACCAACACTGACTGGCAAATAGAATCCACCAGAAAGCTAGGCACTCGAGATGTAACAGGCATGCTATCCATCGCAAGGCTGGTTAGTGAGGGGCTGTATCGCCTGGCATTACTACCCAAAAAACAACCTGAAAACCTCAGTGATAGGCAACAGGGGCCCACTTTGGGCATTTTGCAGCCATTGTCATAAAAAGTTTACATTCAAAAACTGGTCTCACCACTTCACTGCTCTTGCCACAAGCACAGAGCACCATTATCTCCAGCAATTCCCAAGACCCTCACTTGCCCTGCACCTTGCATTTCTTTGGCTCTGTATGACAATCACATCTCAAAAGCTTCTAGCTGCAGAAGTTACTCCAGTGGGAATACTCCAAGTATGCCTCGTCCTTGCTTGCCTTGGCTTCTGCATAAGATTAGTAAGAAGCAAAGCATGGCCAGGACTCCAGGGAAATGAATGGATGAAAACCAAGAAAGCCAGATGGTATAACCAGATAGCAAAACCAAGACAGCATGGGCCACTTTGATACTCAAGCCACCACCCATGATCATTAACCGGGGCAGGGTGGGGGTAGTGTGTTTTATGAATGGACTTGATGCCTTCCATAATTCCCTCATCTTCATAATCATGAACCGAGAGACATACTTTGGGTTCTCCTCTCTGGGATGAAAGATGTGCAGATCTGTGTAGCCCAAGGTTGGATACTAGGGCCATCTGGCCCCTTTGGAATTCTGGGAGGTCCTCTCTTGCCAGGTGCTATTCCTCTGCCCTAATGGAATGTGGCATCACGGGGCTGGGCTGAGGTCAGATCCACTCTTCTTGGTGGATACGACCTTCAGTTTTATAGATCAAGAGGGCCTCATCCTAGAATATGTCTTTAAGTGATTTTTTTCTTTTTTCTTTTCTTTTCTTTTTTTTTTTTTTTTTTTTTTTGAGACACAGTCTCATTCTGTTGCCAGGGTGGAGTGCTGTGGTGCAATCTCGGCTCACTGCAACCTCTACCTCCTGGGTTCAAGCGATTCTCCTGCCTCAGCCTCCCGAGCAGCTGGGATTATAGGTGCCCGCCACTACGCCCGGCTTTGTATTTTTGGTAGAGACGGGGTTTCATCATGTTGGCCAGGATGATCTCAATCTCTTGACCTCATGATCTGCTCACCTCAGCCTCCCAAAGTGCTGGGATTACAGGCATGAGCCACCGCACCCAGCTTAAGTGACTGATTTTAAACCATATCCCTTTTCAAGACACAGAAGTGCAATGCCTTAAAATCCAAGGCCCGTTTCCCTCTTGCTTTGATCAGTGAGCACATCCCTTAGTTCTCAGGAACCCAGGGGATAAGAGGTTGGGAAGAGAACTGCCATTGGAAGCTCAAATTGTTTACATGGCATCTGGGGTCAGCTAGAAATCGACAACGCAGCTCTGTGATGCTCGCTGGGCTTATTCACGTTCACATCTGGGGACTGGCTGGTAGTTAGGTATCCCCAACTAGCCTGGGCTGGGAGGCCGGGTAGCTCAGCGGTCTTCAGCGTGGCTGCCATCTTCCAGCAGGCTCATGTGGGTGAAGGCAGGCACAGACGGCGCGCACACGTGGCCCACTAGTTCCCCGACCAACCTCGAATCCAAAGGAAGAGGCAAGCAAGCAAAGTGGCTGTACAGAGGAAGGGCAGAGGTGCTTCTGAGAGGGGTATCAGACTGTGCTCAGGGATCCTCAGGGGCCACCTAGCGTTGTGTTACTTCCAAAGCAACGTTTTCTCGGAGTAACAGAGGGCGGGCCCAGGGCCTAATAGTGGGCTAGATTCTGAAACACAAAGAGCCACCACGAGACTAGTTTTATTACACTAAATATTCTTCATTAGGTTTTTATCGTTGCCAACCTAATTCCATATAAACATATATTTATGTATATATTTACACAAATATGTACTTATACAACATTTTATATACATATTTATGTATAAATATGGATATACAATATTTATATATTTATACAGAACTTAGGTTGCCAATGATGAAAACCTAGTGAATAATATTTAACATATTATATATTTTATATATAGCCATGAATATTTAATATCTTTATATTACATTATATACATTATATTAAATATATAATTTGTTAAGCATATATTTGTATTAGACTATAACTATCATATTTACATATAAATACATATGTTTATATATAAATATAGGCAACTTTTCCCCTAACTTGCTGCTAGAGTTGTTTTTGGCTCTAGGAGACATGGAAGCAAGCAGGCAGATGAGGGGCTGAGGAGTAAGTGATTCAGTTCAGCACAAGCTGCTTCCCTCCAGCCTGGTGGAATGTAGGAATTCGCTGATACACAGTCATGCCCCTCCTCCCTCCCAACATCAAAACTGACAGTGCTGCCTGGCCTGACCCATCTCCCATTGCTCATATCAGCCTGGCCTGGATCTGCGACCCCTACCCAAGAGGGGCCTTGGATATGACTGCATTCCTCCTTTTTCAGACCCCACACAAGAAACAAGAAAAACCTGGAGCCGTGTCCGCTCCTGACTACTCCTTTCCCAGAGTTCTAGGCCTCTCAAAGGCTGAGGCCATGCTGGGGTGAGAGGAAGATGGCACCGTGTGGAGACCTCTGAGCACGGAGGCCAGGCTACACAATCTACTTGAGTTTTCTTCTTGTGTCCTCACAACGCTACGAGGCAAGAAATTGCCATCTTCACTCTCCCAGCTGGGGAAACAGATTCAGAAAGGCCAAGCGATGGACCCAAGTCATGCAGCCAGCAAGCCACAGGGCTGGGATTGGAAGTCTGGCCTCGCAGCTTCCAAAGTCCTGTGGTGCACGATCCTGCCTGGGGCTGGGAGGGGAGAGGGAGTCCGCGGCCCAGGGAGCCCAAAGCCCGAGGGGAAACACACCCTCGGCTTCCCATTATGTTGCAAGGGGCTGCTAATTTCAATGTGATATGTCCTAGGAGGCACATATGTTAAATCACTCATTTCTCTAGATCAGGGAGATTTTCGATTTTAGGATTTGCAAACGAAGGCCCTCAGCCCAAATGGGCCCGCAGTCTGATTTTTGTTTTTGTTAAAAGACGTTTTCTTAAAAGATGGAATCTCACTCTGTCTCCCAGGCTGGAGTACAGTGGCACAATCTCAGCCCACTGCACCCTCCGCCTCCCAGGTTCAAGTGATTCTCCTGCCTCAGTCTCCTGAGTAGCTGGGATTTCAGGGGCCCACCACCATGCCTGGCTAATTTTTGTATTTTTGGTGGAGCCTGGGTTTTGCCATGTCGGCCAGGCTTGAACTCCTAGCCTCAAGTGATCTGCCCGCCTCAGCCTCCCAAAGTGAGGATTACAGGTGTGAGCCACCATGCTTGGCCCTACAGCCTGTTTTTACAAGCCATTTTTTTGACACGCCTGTTTGCTTATGTGTCGCTTACGACTGCTTCTGTGCAAGAAGGCAAAGAAACATTATTTAACTAAGAGTTGAGTAACCAAATTTCAGGGTTATCCAAACTGAATATGGCCTCTGCAGGAGAAAAGAATATGTGTGATGTGGCAGCTGCAATCTGATACCATATTAGCAGTGTCTTTTTTTTTTTTTCTTTTGAGACAGTCTCACAGCAGAGGTGAGCCAGCGTAACAGTCAGCACAGCCCGCAAACCCGGACAAATTTACTCCCTGGTCCTTGACAGAAAAAGTTTGCTAATTGCTGACCTGGATTAAAGTCTACAGAACCTTTTCTGTACAGGAATGTGCTTCCCCACGTCCCAGCCATGCCTGGTCCCAGCACCACCTGTTTTAGCCAGACCTGTGTCTGGGCCAAGCTCAGCAAAGTTCTGCGATCTGATGTCATTTAAAGACACTGTTGACTGGGCATGGTGGCTCATGCCTGTAATCCCAGCACTTTGGGATGCCAAGGTGGGTGGATCACCTGAGGTCGGGAGTTCAAGACCAGCCTGGCCAACATGGTGTCTCTCCTAAAAAAATTACAAATGTTAGCTGGGTGTGTCCGGTGCATGCCTGTAATCCCAGCTCCTCAGAGGCTGAGGCAGGAGAATCGCTTGAACCTTGGAGGTAGAGGTTGCAGTGAGCCAAGACTGTGCCACTATACTCCAATCTGGGCAACAGAGTGAGACTGTCTCAAAAGATTAAAAAAAAAAAAATACATTGCTAATATGGTATCAGATTGCAGCTGCCACATCACACATATTCTTTTCTCCTGCAGAGGCCATATTCAGTTTGGATAACCCTGAAATTTGGTTACTTAACTCTTAGTTAAATAATGTTTCTTTGCATTGTTCGTGTTCTGGGTAGTTTTCAATATGTGGGCTCAATGAAGACATAGACATATTATTCAGGATTTTTTTTTTTTTTAGACAGAGTCTTGCCCTGTTGACCAAGTTGGAGTGCAGTGATACAATCATAGCTCACTGCAGCCTTGAACTCCTGGGCTCAAGTGATCCTCCCACATCAGCCTCCCAAGTAGCTGGGACTTCAGGTACGTGCCACGATGCCCAACTAATTTTTTTTTTTTTTTTTTTTTAGAAATGGGGTCTCGCTATGTTGCCCAGGCTGATCTTGAACTCCTGGCCTCAAGTGATCCTCTGGCCTTGGCCTCCCAATGTGCTGGGATTACAGGTGTGAGCCACTGCTCCTGGTTATTCAGGACTGTTATGTTCCAGATTCTTCCTTCACCTCCATAGAGAAATCCCTGGTGATAAAGAATTTATGAGCCAAGGGAAATATCTTAGAGTTTTAGGCATCTAATAAATATATTCATCTTCTGATGATGATGATAATTAGCATGTATTGATGCTTACCAAGCTCTGGGTAAAATGCTAAGTGTTTTACACATATTGCCTCATTTAATCTTCTCAACAATGCTATGTGCTCAGGTACTAGACAGCCTCATTTTACAGATGGGAAACTGTAGCAAAGTTGAAAGACTGTCCAAGTTCACACAGCAGCAAATTAGACAAGCTGGAATTTGTACCTATGCATTTGACTCCAAAGTCTGAACTCTCTCTAGGAATTTACACTCTGCAAGGGTGTGGAACGCATACCAGACATCACACAAATTTTGCAAATGATAAAGAAGCACCTGCCCTAACCCCAAGCAGACAGACAACAAGGGCCAGGATGGGTTTTAGAACACTCTGACCTGTGAGAGAGGTGGACAGGCCTGCACCAGCTGTATTTCTGTAGTGACATACACAGGAGTATCACGCAGGGAGCCTGTCCAGTCACAGAGGCCTTGGACTGTACTGTCCACAGTTTTTGTTTGTTCTTCAGGTGACATTGAGAGCTCCCCTTGGGAGGCTGGCGTAGGGATGCTCCTTAGGAACCTCACTGGAGAGATGAGTCAAGCAGGTATCCAAATCCAATGCCCTGGCTCAGGGCTTGACATCACAGATGCTTGAGATGTGGCTGATGAGCAGGAAGCTGATTGGGGCCCTTGCAGGGCAACACACAACAAACCAATCAAATCTCCTTCTTGAAATCATTGTGCGCACTGCGGGAGGGGTTTCCTGCCAACACATCACGGTATTATTTGCTCCCTCATGAAGAGCAATAGCAATGAAATCCACATTTCCAAATTACGGAGTGCTGTGTGCCTGCATGGCAGTCCATGCCGGGAATACCAGGGTGGGGTTTGGTGACTGTGTCCTGGAGATGCCTGGGGGGTCTGGGAGCATCTGCACAGCACTGAAATCAGTTTCTCCAGCTGTAACCAGACTGCCAGATTCCTGCAGCTCATCTAGAGGACCTTTGCAGGAAACCCAGCAAACGGTAGGATCCCAGCCACACGAAATCGTTTAGTTATGTAGCTACAGTTGAGTTTATGGAGTCACCGTTTGCCATGTTGACTCTCAATGACAGCCCAGGATGTGGGCTGGGGCCTGACCCCTCTTCCCTGACCAAACTGACCACTGAGCATGGCTCTCCCTCCCTTCCTCCTCAGCCTCTCCAGATGGTGAGGAGCCCTAGATGCACCCACCTGCAAACTTTTATCTCACTACAACAGAAAGACCTCTTCTTCAGGACTAACTGACCTACCGCAGGCTCCTGCCCTTGGAACTTGCCAGCAAATTCACTGGCAGGATCCATGTCAAATCAGGGTTGCCAGAGGAAAGTCAGGACATGTATTTTCATCTGCTGACTTGGGGCTGCCCTGGGTGAAATCCCCGTCCCTCAACTCAGCACCTCTGTTCCAACAAAGCAGACACGGCTGCGGTTGCAGGTAGTTCTCGAAATACAGCAGGCCATTCCTGCAGGACTAAAAGTGGCTGCGATGACTTATTGGCCAAGAGAGAAAATGACCATCCAGTCAAGTCGTAGAAATGAAAATGGAACGTAATGAACCAGTCTCTTACACTGGCCTGTCTGCCCCACCCACACTTAGTTTCTTTCCCCACTCTCCCTATAATGAAAATACCATGGGTTTTAAGACCATTTCATCACACACTTTATTGGGCATCTCCTGTGGCTGGTCACTGGGATACAGTAACCAGGAAATATACAGTCGGCCCTCATGAATGAACAAAACTTACAACCCCAGGAGGGGAGCCAGAAACTCAATTAGTGGTTTGGTTTCCACAATGCTACGTGCTACAAAGAGGTACAGAACAATTCCAGGCAAACTACGAACATGCCCCAGCCTGGAGGACAGGCATGGGGTGAGGTAGCCCACAGGCAGGAAGCCGCCCTTAAGCTGAGCTCAGGACTGGATGCAATGATCTTGGTGGGGCCGGAGTGAAAGTTTCAGGCAGCGAAAACAGCAGGGAGTGTGTGTTGGTTGGGGATGCCTGCCAAAGGGAGGCAGGAGACAGTGGGTACAGTTGAGTAAGAAAGCCCAGGAGAGGCTTGGGGACCAGATCGCACAGGCCCTGGGAGGCGAAAAAGTAAAAACAGCTTCTATTTATTGGGAATGTCCTATCACACGGAAATTCACTTGGAAACTGAAGCTCAGAGAAGTTACCATGCCATGGTGGGAATGGGTGGGTATTTGTTCTCAAATGTAGTCAGCCCAGGGCAATGGGCAGTATTTGTCAGCTCCCTCCCTCCCCACCATACAAAGTGAAGGAGGGTTGTGTAGAAGTGGTGTTCATCTATTAAACACAGCGGTAGCCCTTGAATGGGCTAATCCGTCAACAGCCCTGTAAAATGAAAACCACTTTTAGCGTGCGCTTGAAATACTGTACTTACCAGGGTGAGAAAAGGTGCTGACATGCTTCAGCAAGATTTCTGGTTAGAACTGAACTCTGAAGGATTTTTCTACTAAACAAAATATTCCACTCCACAGGCATATGGCTGGATACAATTTTTCTCTATGTGAGGTTCATAATTACTACTAAGTCTGAAGTGTTAGAACAACTTGATCATAGCAACATTCCTACTAAAGGTTTTGAAGTTGGCCTACCTGGAAGGAAGCATTTATGCCTCACACCTTCCAAAGTGCCTCCGCTAAGAGCCGCTCTTCCTTGAATACCCTCCCCCATTCTGCTCTGGCACAATCCCCGTACTCTTTGCAGCCCTGTGAAGCCCTTAGATGTCCCCTCCCTGCCCTTCTATTCCCTCCCTCAAGCAGAATGTCATTCTCCCTTATGATCATGGACGATGCTGTTATACTATCATGGCAGCCAATACAGCACAAGTCAGTACCACTGATTTCTGCATTCATTCAGTAAACATTCATGTCACATGGCTCCCCGCCAGACACTGGGGAGACAAGTGTGGAGATGGGGGGTGCACTGACCACACAGGGCACTTGCTGGGGGACAGCTACCGTCTGGTGTGCTGTCCTCACCTGCACCTGGCAAAGTGGGTAAATGGGGAGTCCGGACAGGTGACTTGGGAGATGGGGGGCTATTCTCTGATTTGGGGAACACAGAGAGGACAGGTGACAAACTGGAAAGTAAATGGAGATGAACAAGTTATATCTACAGGCCTGAAGCTGGAGAAGGATGTCTAAGCTTCAAAGGAGATTTTGGAGGCAGCAGCTCACAAGGAAGTGATCCTGAAATCGTGGCTGAAGGGCTGAGTGCTCAGTCCCTCCAAGCACGATGGTGCTTTTCAGAGTACTGGTGTCACTTCCTATACCGGGTGGTATCGGGCTGCCAGACAGAGTCAGAAAGAGAACAGGCAGGAGCAGAATCAGTAAACCTCTGGAGCTTTCAATGACAGGGAAGCCGGAGAAGATGAGGAGCCAGGTTGAGGTCATGACGCGCCACAGCCCGGGACCCTGAGATTCTGCGGGTGAATGTCTCAGGTGAGAGCAGTCCTAGTTAGAAAAGTATTCCCGAGAGACAAAGGCAAGCCACGAGTCACTCCTTACAGAAAGTCACTCTTGGTCCCTAAAGATGTGCTCACAAGTCATTCTCCAAAGCACTTTATTTTCAGAAAGGAGAGGACACCAAAAATAGGACTGGCCTGTGCAGATGTGCAGTCGCCTCAACATGGGGACCAAATGCCCCGGGCCTAGTCATTGGAGACAGGTCTTAAAAGCTCCATTCATCAGTGCGCTCGCCCTCTCATTCATGTTTACCAAGTGCCGGCTCAGCGCTGGCACAGACGAGCGTAGATGTTCCTGCCATCATGCCCTGGAGGACACAGGCAAACATTTAAACAATGACACAGTGTGGCAAGGGTCACAGTTAAGGCTGCTGTAGGGTGGCTGTGGGTGATGATAGACCTCAAGGCTTCATTCCGCAAAGCTGAGAGCAAAGCATGGTCCAAACTCCTTCCCAAAGCCCCCAGTGCTCAACTGTTCTCAGTCCAGGAGCCCAGCAGTGCTCCCAGTGGAGTTTACGAGGCCAATTTAGACCCAGCAAATCCAAAGTTTTCTTCCCTTAAGCAGATTGACAGTCTTACTTACAGAATTCACTTGTAATTTATGACAAAAACTGTACTAGAACTTATCACAAAACTAACTTTATTATATTTTTCCCAGTTCGATTTTTCTTGTTAAACATCTTCACTGTCCCGGTGACTTCTGGTTCTTATTTTCTTGACACACACAATGTCCTCAGCCTGTGTGGGAAGAAATAAAAAAGAACTCTTAAGTAATTTAAACACCCATTTTTGTAATCGACCTCCTCTGCAAAACCTCAAAGGCTTACTAGGTATTATCTGGTCCTTAGTTGTAGAAAATGAATGTTGAGGCTAGAAATAAGTTTTAAAATATATTCCATTAACGTTGTTTTTCTTGACTTGAACTGCTTTTATTATGCAATTTTTTTACACTTAAATAATGTGATCTTTTCATACAAAAGTTCCAAATGCATTTTAAGCGAATACATAATAAAACAAAATTTCTTCATCAATGCACACATTTTCACAAACTAAAAAATGTCACTCAGAAAAAGTGAATCCAACCAGGACTAAGTCTTTTGGGTCTTCTAAACCAAGCAGCTCCCATAGACAGAACTATCCCCAACTTGCATGTAGGGGACCTGCCTTGGCCTTCACTCTTACAGGAGTTCTCACCTCTTGGCTAAGGGGGAGGGACCATGGTGAAAAGCATGGCTATAAGCTTCTTACTGGAAAAAATCTGTTATATATGCATTTTCCAGGACTACCGACACCCACCGAAGAACTCGGCAATAGAGGAGCATGTATGTGCTGGGCGTCTCCTGGGTGCTTGTGTGTGAGAAGAGGCTGGAGCGCCCCTGGCAGGACACACCGGGCCTGGCTCAGCCCTGGGCCTGGCTGCTCTGTGTTCAGGAACCATCCTAGTTAAAAGATTTGCTTTCACCCTTCTTTTCTTTCATTCTGATGGAGCAGCACCTTCCAGACTGTGAATCTGGTGAGCGCCTAGAGCCTGTGTTTTATTGTAAGACTGGACGGGTGACGGTGCTCACCCACATCAGCTGTTGCATCCCTGGTGTCCCTGTGGTCTCTAGGACCTTGTCTGGCACTGTCAGATGTCTTCTGCTTCCAGCCTGCCCCAGAAGTAGTCTCTGACTTAGGACACCTGTGTGGGCATCAGTGTCCTTGTTGAGCCTCCCCTCTTCCCTCTCTGGAACAGTCTATGGGTATCTCCCCACTAGGACTTTCTGCCCACCATCCAGACACACAAGCCCTCCGCCTCCACTGGCTGCCTGGCTATGCAGCAGGTATTGGGGAATCTTTCCTCTTCTTGGCAGTTGAAGCTTCCTAATTTGTGCTGAAGGTCTGTCTGGACAGCTGTACTTGCCAGAATTCTGTATCTGAAGAGGTTATTGCTATATCAGTTTCATTTGCTGAACTCAGAATATGGTAGTTTTAGGTCCAAATTTTGTGTGTGCTAAGAATTAAATTTATACCACTCACAAACAGGGAGCAATTCAACCTATTTTTATTTTAGCTAAACCAAGTATTCCCCAGAAGAACACTAATGGAATCTAATCATTCTTATCGATTTGTCCACATGCTTGTAATTATGTGTGGCTAAACTTGATGTGATTTCAGTAGCACTTAAAGTTCATTAGCTTAGATAGTCTCTGGCTGGAGGAGGGTTGGAGGGCAGAAGCACTCCCCACTGATCAGGAATTCTCACATAGTCAGCGTGTGTCTCAGGGCCACCCCAACCTCTGTTCCTTCTACCTTTCCAAAGAATTCCTTGGACATTTTTCTGTTTCAATAGTTTTTTTTTTTTTTTTTTTTTTTGGGAAAAGAACTTTTCTGTTTCAATAGGTGTTTTTGAACTACAGAAAGGCTGAAGACATCTACCTGCAATTGTATCATGAGGTACATCATAAGCAGTCAATTAGCCACTAGACAAATTCCTTTTCTTTCTGAAGAAAGTCTTCATAATGTGAATTTGCTATTTGAAGTGGAATCCCCAAAGCAGACACAACAAAATATAACTAAAATGACAAAATGTATGTCTTAGGATAATGCTCCTTCCATGAATGTAACTGGGAGCTGGCAGAGTGCTGTTGAAAATAATGCTTTTTGTTTGCCTTTGCAACCTTGGGCAAAACATACATCAAGGCCGGGCGCGGTGGCTCAAGCCTGTAATCCCAGCACTTTGGGAGGCCAAGACGGGCGGATCACGAGGTCAGGAGATCGAGACCATCCTAGCTCACACGGTGAAACCCCATCTCTACTAAAAAATACAAAAAATTAGCCGGGCGAGGTGGCGGGCGCCTGTAGTCCCAGCTACTTGGGAGGCTGAGGCAGGAGAATGCCGTGAACCCGGGAGGCGGAGCTTGCAGTGAGCCAAGATCGCACCACTGCACTCCAGCCCAGGCGACAGAGCAAGACTCCGTCTCAAAAACAAAACAAAACAAAACAAAAAAAACCATACATCAAAACAGTCTCTTTTAAAAACGGAAAACAGTAAATGGCTTACCTTCTTTGGATTTTCTGCACACCTCTTGACACTCCGCGTTACTCTCTGCACAGATTCGCTCTCCAAAGTGCTTGCTGCAGACTGGCTTTTCGTCTTTCTGGATCTCAAACACATGGAGTCTGAATTTCCTGCTTCTCCTTTCCCTTCCTGATTCTGCATGAGAACCCCCGCGCTCTTCTGCCCTCCGCTTTCCTCTGCCACCTTAGGCTGGGAGCTCTTATTCTGTCTCACAGACCTCAAGCACCTTTTGTTTTCACTGACTTTGCCTCTAGGTACAGGTTTCCGGGCTCCATCATCTGGATTCTGAATGCCCATCTCTGGGGAGGTCTTCATGGGCTTCATTTCGTTTCTGTTTATTTCTATTCTTTCTGCTAACACCAGGACCTCAGTTATTTGCTGTTCTACATCAGTCTTATTTTGGCGTCTGGAGCGCAGGGATATTCCCTAAAGAAATGAGAAGACATCCACAGAATTCCAATAATTAGTAAAACAAACTTCAAAATTCAACAGGGAGAACAATCAACAACAGTAAACTAAAAGGAGAAACCATTTGAAAATTACACACTGATGAATTTTCTAAGAAACCTGTCATCTAAGATAGTCAAGGTAATGCCTTGGTACTTTGTTCCTATGGAGAAATGACCGTCTCTGCTGACAAATTATAAATAAGGCATTCAGGATAAATTTCAGTAACAATGCCTAATAAGACATGTATCAAATCTAATTTTTACAGTTTATAGAAAGAAGCTCCATTATTCATTCATTTACAGAGAGTAAATGAATTCCTATTCCTTTAACCATCACTGCTAAGGCAGAATAGGAAATTACCATTTCTGGAGTTCCCCCAAACTTCTCTGGATGCAGTAGGAACCTCTCTTAACAGTCCAGACAGTTTCCCCCTTCTCAAGAATACACACTCCCTATTGATATTGTTCTGATAGTTAAAATAGTGACATAGATATTATTTTTAACCCAGTCCTGGTCTTGGTGAAAGTATCTGGAATATAGAACTGAACGACCCACCTATCCTCTGATCAATTTTTCAAACATTTGAAGATGAACATTACTCATTTGGCTCTTGAGAAACTCTTCTAAGTTTGCATTAATCATTTTATCATTTTTGACTAGTTCTTTTCCCAAATTAGTCTGTTCCCTCTATAGGTCCCAAGAAGATTCTTTACCATGGCCTGCAGTTATTCACTGTGTTAAATGGAACCCGTTTGGGAAATGATAACCACTTACGTCAGGTTACATGCAAAGTATAACACAGAAACTGACAACTATCCAAGATGATATTGGGTGATGCTGTAATACTTCCTCTCACCTTATTTTCAGGGACCGAGTCTTGTAATTTGTGTTCCTCTTTGTTGGTTTTCATGTTGTTGCTGTTCAGCTCTTCCACAGGTTCAATTCTTTTTGCAGAAGTCCTCAAACTTCTCTTCATGATGACCATGGGTTCCGGTGATTTACCTCTCGCCCTGGGAGCAACCCTCTGCTTCTTGCCGGCTGGCAGCTCCTCCGCGATTTCCTCCGGCGCAGGCATGCAGTGCAGCCTCTTGGTTCCTGTGGCGCTTCCATCTTTGCCACCTCCCCTCTCAAAGGGCAGTGGGGGCAGGGAAGTGTTACTTTTGCTTTGTGATTTTACAGGGTCTGTGGTACTTACTAGGTCTCCCACAGGTTCTACTTTAGGGGCCCGAAGAACTCTTCTGGATGTTTTTAGAGGTTTTCCACTGTCAGGCGTTTTCTTTGGAGCGCTTGTAAAGCTATCAGCAGCACCGTTTGTCAGTTCCTCAGTGTGGCCTGGTGTTTGAGAGAGCTCTTGGAAGCTGGCCAGATCTTCTAGGGGTTGGGCCTTTTCCTTAGGTGCTCTTGGCCGTCTCCTGCTGCCAATTACATCTTCTGCGTCCAGCTTCCGCTTTACAGGTTGCTTAAATGCTTTCAAGCCTTTGTCCTCACCTACCCGTTCTTTGTCCCCTGATGTTTGTGTGAGACTGCCGACTGCCAACAGCTCCTCCTTCACTGCTGCTTTCTGGCCACGTGTCCTGGGCCGTCTCTTTGAACTTGTTGCGGTGTCTACTAGTTCTGGTGATGATTTGCAGGGTATTTTAGTGGTTTTGTCATCAGTCATTGATTCTTCAGTGTGACCTGGTGCTGGGTCTTTGAAGTCAGCCAGGTCTTCTAGGGCTTGGGCATTTCCCCTGGGTGCTCTTGGCCGTCTCCTGCTGCCAGTTACACTTGCTGCTGGAGCCAGTGTCTGTTTTGCAGATTCCTTCAATGCTTTGATGCCTTTATCTTCACCTACTGGTTCTTTGTCTGCATCCGTGGTTTCCCCTGATGGTTGTGTGAACCTGACTGCTGAAGGCTCTTCTTTTACTTGTACCTTCTGCACACGTGTCCTGAGATGCCTCTTTGTGCTTGCTGTGGTGTCTACTACTTCTACTGGGGGAGATTTGCAGGGTATTTTAGTGGCTTTGCCAGCAGTCAGTGGTTCCTGAGTGTGACCTGATGTTTCAGAGAGCTCTTTGAAGCCGGCCAGGTCTTCTAGGAGTTGGGCCTTTGCCTTAGGTGCTCTTGGCCTTCTCCTGCTGGGTTCCTCTTCTACTGGGTTCGGTTTCTTCTTTGCACGTTGCTTAAATACTTTGATGCCTTCATCACCACTTGCTAATTCTTTGTGTGTGTGTGTGTTTTGCCCTGATGTTTGTGTGAGCCTCTCAAGTGCTGAGAGCTCTTCTTTCACTTCTTTCCTGAGACGTGTCTTGGGGTATCTCTTTGTGCTCGTGGCAGTGTCTGCTGGTTCTGCTGGGGGAGATTTACATGGAATTGTTGCGTTTTTGTCAACAGTCATTGACTCTTCAGTGTGATCTGGTGCTGGGAAGAGCCCTTTGAAGTCAGTCAGGTCTTCTAGAGCATTGGCCTTTTCCTTACGAGTTCTCAGCTGCCTCTTGCTACCAGTTACATTTGCTGCTGGGTCCAGGATCTGCTTTGGAGACTCCTTAAATGCTTTGATGCTCTTACTATCTCCTGTTGGCTGTGTGTGTGTTTGCGTAGTCTTCCCTGACGTCCGTGTGAGCTTGTTGACTGCTAGGGGCTCTTCTTTCATGTCCACTTTCACCAGGGAGATCTTGAGCCTTTGCTTGGAGCTTGTTGGGGTTTTGAATGACTCTGGCTGTGGAGATTTGCATGATACTTCTGTCATTTTGTCATCAGTCATTGATTCCTCAGTGTGACCTGGTGTTTGGAAGAGCTCTTTGAAGCCAGCCAGGTCCTCTACAGCCTCGGCCTTTTCCTTAGGAGTTTGTGGCCATCTCTTGCTGCCAGGTAAATTTCCTGGCAGGTCCAGATTCTGCACTCGAATTTCCATAAATGTGTTATTTTTCTCATCACTTACTGCTGGTTTGGGTGTGTCCATGGCTTTGTCTGCTGACGGCGTTGGTTTCCTGAGTGCTAAAAATTCTTCCTCTACGTCTGCTTTCCTGAGACTTCTCTTGGGCTGTTGCTTTGTGCTTGCTGGGGTGTCCGCTGGGTCTGGTTGTGGAGATTTGCAGGGCATTTTGGTAGTTTCCTCATCAGTCGCGGGCATGTCAGTGCCTGATGTCTGGAAGAGCTCTTTGAAGCCAGTCAGATCTTCCAGAGGCTGGGCCTTTTCCTTAGGAGTTTGTGGCCGTCTCTTGCTGCGAGGTAAATTTCCTGGCAGGTCCAATTTCTGCACTGGAGTTCCCAGAAATGCTTTCATGTCTTTCTCATCGCCTCCTGACGGTTTGGGTGTGTGCATGGCTTTCCCTACTGACGGTGTTAGCTTCCTGAGTGCTAAGAATTCTTCCTCTACGTCTGCTTTCCTGAGACTTCTCTTGGACTGTGGCTTGAAGATTGTTGGGGTGTCCACTGGGTCTGGTTGTGGAGATCTGCAGGCTATTTTGGTAGTTTTCTCATGAGTCGTGGGCTTGTCAGTGCATACTGGTGTCTGGAAGAGCTCTTTCAAGCCGGCCAGGTCTTCTAGGGGTTGGGCTTTTCTCTTAGGAGTTCTCAGCTGCCTCTTGCTACCAGTTACACTTGCTGCTGGGTCCAGTCTCTGTTTTGCAGTTTCCTTAAATGCTTTGATGCTTTTATCCTCACCTTCTGGTACTTTGTCTGTGTGTGTGGTCTGTGTGAGCTTCTTCAGGGCTGAGAGCTCTTTCTCTACATCCCTTTTCCCCAAAGGTGTTTTGGGCCGCCTTCTTGTGCTTGTTGGGGTGTCCACTGATTCTGGTGGTGGAGATTTGCAGGCTATTTTGGTAGTTTTGTCATCAGTCGTTGATTCCTCAGTGTGACCTGGTGTCTGGAAGAGCTCTTTGAAGCCGGCCAGGTCTTCTAGTGATTGGGCCTCTTCCTTAGGTGTTCTTGGCCACCTCTTCATCCCAGTTCCATAGTTTGCTGGATCCAGCATCTGCTTTGCAGATTCCTTAAACATTTTGACACTCTTTCCATCTCCTGCTGTCTCTCTGTGTGTCTGCGTGGTCTTCCCTGACGTCTGTGTGAGTTTGCCGACTGGAAGGACCTCTTCTTTCACGCCTGCTTTCCCCAAGGATGTCTTGAGTCGTCGCTTGGAGCTTGTTGGGGTTTTGACTGGGTCTGGTTGTGGAGATTTGCAGTATACTTCTGTGATTTTGTCGTCAGTCATTGATTCCTCCATGTGACTTGGTGTCTGGAAGAGCTCTTTGAAGCCAGCCAGGTCTTCTAGAGCCTTGGCCTTTTCTTTAGTAGTTTGTGGCCGTCTCTTGCTGCCAGGTAAATTTCCTGGTAGGTCCAGTTTTTGCACTGGAGTCCCCACAAATGTGTTGATGACTTTCTCTTCACCTACTGATGGTTTAGGCGTGTGCATGGCTTTACCTGCTGATGGCGTTAGTTCCCTGAATGCTAAAAATTCTTCCTCTACGTCTGCTTTCTTGAGGCTTCTCTTGGGCCGTTGTTTTGTGCTTGTTGGGGTGTCCACTGGGTCCGGTTGTGGAGATTTGCAGAGTATTTTGGTAGTTTTCTCATCAGTTGTGGGGTTATCAGTGCATGGTGTCTGGAAAAGCTCTCTGAAGCCAGTCAGGTCTTCTAGAGCCTGGGCCTTTTCCTTAGGAGTTTGTAGCCGTCTCTTGCTGCCAGGTAAATTTTCTGGCGGGTACAGTTTTTGCACTGGAGTTCCCATAAATGTGTTGATGTCTTTCTCATCTCCTGCTGGTTTGGGTGTGTGCATGGCTTTGTCTGCTGATGGTGTTTGTTTCCTAAATGCTAAAAATTCTTCTTCAACATCTGCTTTCCTGAGACTTCTCTTGGGCTGTGGCTTGGAGCTTGTTGGGGTGTCTACCGGGTCTGGTTGTGAAGATCTGTAGGATATTTTGGTAGTTTTTTCATTAGTCATTGATTCCTTAGTGTGACCAGGTGTCTGGAAGAGCTCTTTGAAGCCGGCCAGGTCTTCAGGGACTTCAGACTTTCCCTTAGGAGTTCTCGGCTGCCTCTTGCTGCCAGTTAGACTTGCTGCAAAATCTAAGATCTGCTTTGGAGACTCCATAAATGCTTTGATGCTCTTACCATCTCCTGTTGGCACTGTGTGTGTGTGTGTAGTCTCCCCTGACGTCTGTGTGAGCTCGCCAACTGCTCGGAGCTCTTCTTTCTTGCCCACTTTCCCCAGGGATGTCTTCAGCCGTCCCTTGGAGCTTGCTGGGATTTTGTCTGGGTCTGGTTGTGAAGATTTGCAGGCTACTTTGGCAGTTTTATCATTAGTCATTGATTCCTCAGTGTGACCTGGTGTCTGGAAGAGCTCTTTAAAGCCAGAGAGGTCCCCTAGAGCCTGGGCCTTTTCCTTGGGAGTTTGTAGCCGTCTCTTGCTGCCAGTTAAATTCTCTGGGAGGTCCAGTTTCTGCACTGGAGTTCCCACAAATGTGTTGATGTTTTTCTTATCACTTACTGCTGGTTTGGGTGTGTGCATGGCTTTGCCTGCTGATGGCGTTTGTTTCTTGAGTGCTAAGAATTCTTCCTCTATGTCTGCTTTCCTGAGACTTCTCTTGGACTGTGGCTTGAAGATTGTTGGGGTGTCCACTGGGTCTGGTTGCGGAGATCTGCAAGCTATTTTGGTAGTTTTCTCATGAGTCGTGGGCTTGTCAGTACATATTGGTGTCTGGAAGAGCTCTTTCAAGCCGGCCAGGTCTTCTAGGGGTTGGGCTTTTCTCTTAGGAGTTCTCGGCTGCCTCTTGCTACCAGTTACACTTGCTGCTGGGTCCAGTCTCTGTTTTGCAGTTTCCTTAAACGCTTTGATGCTTTTATCCTCACCTCCTGGTACTTTGTCTGTGTGTGTGGTCTGTGTGAGCTTCTTCAGAGCTGAGAGCTCTTTCTCTACATCCCTTTTCCCCAAAGGTGTCTTGGGCTGCCTTTGCGTGCTTGTTGGGGTGTCTGCTAATTCTGGTGGAGAAGAATTGCAGGGCATTTTAGTAGTTTTGCCGGCAGCCACTGCTTCCTCAGTATGACCAGGTGTCTGGAAGAGCTCTTTAAAGCCAGCCAGGTCTTCTAGAGCCTGGCCCTTTTCCTTAGGAGTTTGTGGCCATCTCTTATTGCCAGTTAAGTTCTCTGTCAGGTCCAGTTTCTGCACTGGAGTTCCCACAAATGTGTTGATGTCTTTCTCTTCACCTACTGCTGGTTTAGGTATGTGCATGGCTTTGCCGGCTGCTGGTGTCAGTTTCCTGAATGCTAAGAATTCTCCCTCTACGTCTGCTTTCCTGAGACTTCTCTTGGGCCGTTGCTTGGTGCTTGTTGGGGTGTCCAGTGGGTCTGGCTGTGGAGATTTGCAGGATATTTTAGTGGTTTTGCCGGCAGCCACTAATTCCTCAGTAAGAACAGGAGTCTGGAATAGTTCTTTAAAGCCAGCCAGGTCTTCTAGAGCCTGGTGGGCCTTTCCCTTGGGAGTTTGCAGCTCTCTCTTGCTGCCAGGTAAAGTTCCTGGCAGGTCCAGTTTCTGCACTGGAGTTCCCATAAAAGCTTTAATATCTTTCTCATCACCTCCTTTTGGTTTGGGTGTGTGCATGGTTTTCCCTGCTGATGGTGTTAGTTTCCTGAGTGCTAAGAATTCTTTCTCTACATCTGCTTTCCTGAGACTTCTCTTAGGCCGTTGCCTTGTGCTTGTTGGAGTGTCCACTGATTCTGGTGGTGGAGATTTGCAGGCTATTTTGGTAGTTCTCTCTTCAGTCATTGATTCCTCAGTGGGACCTGGTGTCTGGAAGAGCTCTTTGAAGCCGGCCAGGTCTTCTAGTGATCGTGCCTCTTCCTTAGGCGTTCTTGGCCACTTCATTCCAGTTACACAGGCTGCTGGGTCCAGGATCTGCTTTGGAGACTCCTTAAACATTCTGATGTTCTTGCCATCTTCTGCTGGCTCTGTGTGTGTGTGCGTGGTTTCCCCTGACGTCCGTGTGAGCTTGCCGACTGCTAAGAGTTCTTCTTTCACACCCACTTTCCCCAGGGAAGCCTTCAGCCGTTGTTTTATGTGTGTTGGGGTGTTTATTGGTTCTGGTTGTAATGACTGGCAGGGCATTTTAGTGATTTTGCCCTTCTCACTCTTTGGTGCCTTGGCATGATCTTGGGTTTGGAGGAGATCCTGGCCACATGCCGTGTCTTTCGTGTGTTCTGTATCAGGCAAGCTCTTGAGATCTGTCAGATCAGACGTTGGTTCACATTTTGGACCCCAAGTTCTTCTTGATCTCTTCACTGCTTTCATCTTTTCATCATTTTCTTTTAATTCAATGTTTTCCTTATATGTCTCAAAAGGTCTTTCTATTTCCTTCATCTCTCCTTCTCTCCTTTGTTGTAGTAGTGTTGCCTTCTGACATCTTTTTAGGATGTGCTCAACAATGTCTGTATTTGTTTCTTCGCTCTTACTTTCTATAGGTAGCTTCTGTATATTTCTGAACTCCATAGACCTTCTTAACTTGTTTACGATGGATACTGTTTTTGAAGGCTCTGTCTCAGTATCTGAAGTTTTTGTCTCCATGGAAGTTATTTTGTAGGTGTTCCTGGGAGTTTTTGCTATGTTTCCATTTTCTCTAATAGACTGCCGTCTTAGGGGAGGGCTTGCAGAGCATTTATCAGATGGCTGTTTTGCTGAATTCTGTGCACTGAAGAATACATTTCCTCCTGAAATAAAAACATATACAATAAATACATTCTATTAGTATCTCATGTCAATCGAGTATTATAGCCTCATAAAATATAGTAAAAAACTAAATATTCAGCTTCATATTCACTTAACAACAAGGCTACTTATGTGTCTATAAATCTGTTTTATAAGAGCCATGCACAATTAAGAATAATATTATTTGGTGCTACAGTGGGGTCATCATTAAGCAAGTTGGATGCTGAAATGATTATAGAAGGTAAAAATATTGCTTAAGAAGGATCCTCCAAAGGTTGCCATGCCCTGTGTCACTGACGTAAATATAGGCATTTTTTCCTTCAAACATTAGAAACAAACAGCTGTTTCTTGGCTTAAATCACCAATAAAATAACATGGATTATCCTTGTGTGGTTAGGGTCCATATTACACAGGAAATATTTACCTACCACAAACATCTTCAGGGTAGCAAGCTGTTCCCTCTATGACAGGAACACAGTGACCAGTGCCAAATGAGAGATTAGTTGGATTCTCATCTCCCATCTCACACTCATCCCGGGCCTGCTCCCACCTAGAAGGTTAGCAGGAATAATTGTACAGTATACAAACTGTTATCTTTCTGTTTTGTAATTGGCAATAATTTTGAATTTGAGTAATTTATATGTAAATATGGTGAGACACCATTGTACTTTTTTGCTATGTCTCCCTGGTTACTTATAATAAAGAAGCCAAAGGTGTCTTTCACATTAACGGAGTCTGTCTTTCTATGTAAGTCAATGAATGCCAATGTTAGTTCAACTGCTGATTGAAATCTCCCTTTCAATTAGAACAGAGAAGACGGAAATGGTATTTTCTGCCAGGAACATTTCTTTTAGAGAAGCAATATCATACTGCTTCTAAAACAATAATACTGTATGTTCCTATCCCAAAACATCACAGTGGTAGGAAACAAGGAAACCGACCAAAACTCTCTGAGGTGGGCAGCAGAGGTTCTTCTCCTGAATTAGTTGCTTGACCTTGTTTTCCAAGCAAATTCTCTGAATTTGAAATGGCGACGTGACATGTGCTTGTCAACTGTGGTTGCTCCTTCACTGGGGTCTTGAACATTTCAGCTATTCCTGTTACATGAAGATATATGAAAAGTGATTGACATATTGCTAACATGCAAACAACCATCCCAGTCCTCACATGTAACATGCAAATGGTGGGAAATAACAGTAGATTCCTCCCTTGAATTCCTGGTACATAGGCCTCATAAAAGGGGTTGTTCCATCAATAATGTACTCATTTTGTAAAAAAGAAAGCAAAGAGAAGATATGTTATGCTCTTTGCTTTGCTTTTCTTGGAAAGGAAACAAATGAAGTTAGTTGACCTCTGTGGTCCTTCTAACTAGACCCCACACCTGAGCTCTGGAGCACGGAAGCTGGTGATAGGCTCCTGAGACCCACAGGCCTCCCTGCTGGGATCTAGAGGCCAAATGCCTTCATGTTTCTCAAAGTCTTGGGTGCTCAGTTCTAGGTTTTAAATACAAATAACATGTGCCCACATTTTAGAAAATGACAAAGAGCTGCCCATTTTTAGTACTGTCAAGTAATAATATATATTTTTAAAAAATTTTATATCATCATTCCGTCTGGAATGATAGGAGGCCTCAGCCTCCCAAAGTGCTGGGATTATAGACGTGAGCCACCGTGCTGGCCATTCCCACTTTAAATTACACAAGTCAGGCCACAATTTACTGAGAGTGGGAATTGAGTGGAAACATTTCTTCAACAATCACGGGAATCTTCTCATAGGGCTTTAAAAAAGTTAAGCCACCTAGGAAGTAAATCCTGAAGAAGCAAAATATTGCTCAATAACAACTGGTCCACACCTGGGATAAACTATTAGTGTAGCTGCAGGTAACATTTTGACACCAATAAAAGTAGTACTGATATAATCTCAGTAAAAAATAACAAGGCAATTTATATAGAAGTTGCAACTTTCTGCAAAACTCTTATCATCTCATGTCCTCCTTACTTGTATCATTCTGGCCTCACTGGATGCAAGTGCTATTTCAACCTGGCAGTCATGCGCAAAATGTTCAGGGGAAGCCTGTTCTGAAAACTCCCTTCCAAACCAGTCCATTCACAAAAATCTCCCCTTCTACATAAAATGCCTAGGATTTAGTCTTCAGCAGATGCTAATGTTTTGTAATGAAATTCACTCATACTAACAGGTGAGAACTGCTTGACTCTAGGAAACCATCTTAATAGAAAGAATGGGCCAGGCGTGGTGGCTCACGCCTGTAATCCCAGCACTTTGGGAGGCTGAGGTGAGCAGATCACGAGGTCAGGAGATAGAGACCAGCCTGGCCAACATGGTGAAACCCCATCTCTACTAAAATACAAAATTAGCTGGGTGTGGTGGCACACACCTGTAGTCCCAGCTACTTGGGAGGCTGAGGCAGGAGAATTGCTTGAACCTGGGAGGTGGAGGCTGCAGTGAGCTGAGATCATGCCACTGCACTCCAGCCTGGTGACTGAGAGACTCTGTCTCAAAAAAAAAAAAAGAAAAGAAAAGAAAACAAAGAATGCTGGGATGCTGGGAACAATCCACTGTCCCACACACTGAGTATTTAGCATTTTGTTTTCCTAGAAAGTATTTTTGAGGGTTTGTTTTTAACATTTTGTAACACACATATTAGAACATTCATACATGTTCATAATTTACAAGCATACTCATATATACATATCTATATTTTTTGTTTTGGTCTTGTATTTTTGTCTTCTTGCTTTTTTAAAAAAGATTAATGAACTGATCCGAATGTGACTCATCAGAGGGTACGTTGCATCCATTACGGAGGAGTACAACTCTTACAACTCAATCTGCCAGAAAACAAAAATAAGGTTCCCCCTGTTCAATTCAGCTCTCACCACTCTTCCAAATAGTACATGGTAGAAACTACTGGACAAATTTTATACAACACAAAACCTACAATCGCTCTCCTGCCACCATCCCTATCTGCTACATCATCCCCACTTTATTTTTTAATTTTTTGAGACGGAGTTTCCCTCTTGTTGCCCAGGCTGGAGTACAATGTCGCAATCTCGGCTCACCACAACCTCTGTCTCCCGGGTTCAAGTGATTCTCCTGCCTCAGCCTCCTGAGTAGCTGGGACTACAGACATGCACTACCACACCCAGCTAATTTTGTATTTTTAGTAGAGACGGGGTTTCACCATGTTGGCCAGGATGGTCTCAAACTCCTGACCTCAGGTGATCCGCCCACCTCGGCCTCCCAAAGTGCTGGAATTAAACGCGTGAGCCACCGTGCTGGCCATTCCCACTTTAAATTACACAAGTCAAGCCACAATTTACCCAGAGTGGGAATCAAGTGGAAACATTTCTTCAACAATCAATTGTTTATGGGAATCTTCTCATAGGGCTTTCTTTCAAGAAAGTTAAGCTACCTAGAAAGTAAATCCTGAAGAAGCAAAATATTGCTCAAAAACAACTGGTCCACACCTGGTATAAACTATTAGTGTAGTTACAGGTATAACAAGTTAACTCTCTTCACTGTAAAGCACTTTCCAGCTTTCTATGTATACACTGCTGTCCAGGGTAAAGATATGCATTTGACATTTCCACACCTATTTCACACAGGACACGTGATCCCAAAAATTAGTAGAGACTTGTCCTTGTAAGCCAAACCAGCTTTGTCTTCCCTGAACACTAAGACCCCAGAAAGGTGACTCAGTCGTTTTTTATAATCCCTTTCACAGCAGATAAACACAGTTAGCAAAACAAACATTAACACAGTAAAAAAACAGTAGAGTCAAAAGACTTGTAAGATCTAAGGCTATGTTTTTACCTGAAAGATCTTCCTTAAAGTCCATTTTTTGGTTGGAAACGAAGTTGTTGAGCATTCTGTAGGGTCGAGCAGGCACATGTACTTTTTCAGTATGAGCCTTCCCTATTATTATGGTACAAGGAGAGTTTGCATGGCCTGTACTAAATTGACTGTGAACTTCGCCCACAGGCTTCTGTGGAAAACAGGAAGGAGGTAAACAGGACATTAAAGCATGAATCCACACTGAATGCAAGCTTCCATGACACCCGGATGTGTAAAGCAGCATTCAGTGAGGCCCCTACCTTCGGAGTAGCAGGTCTTCTTTGCCTTTTGTTCATTGACCTTTGAGGACCATGTTTTATGAGTTTAGTTTGTGTTTGTTTTGCACCAAGTTTTACTACATCTGCCCATGATTTTGCAACTGTCAAAGGAAAAAGATGATGGAACTTTTTAAAAACTAGCATTCATGAAACAATTCACCTTAATATATGTGTTCTAACGCAAGACTAACCAATCAGATTGGCTTCCGAAGCACCACTTCTTCTTTTGGAACATATCATCTGTAAAATGTCATGTTGACTTCGGCTGATAGATGCTCTCTTTGAAGGCAGATTGCCGCTCTTTCTCCCTCCTCTCTTAGGAACCTCTGTCTGAGATTTGCTGCTGGAAGCAGGGGCTGCTTTGCAGGACCTACGGCGTTGATCATTGGCAACTGGAGTTTTCCTAGGACTAGGAGCTGGAGGGCTTCTAAGCAAGCTTTGTGCCTTCACTTCCACATGGATTTCTGAAGCTGACTCTTGTTTTCCTGATGGTTGAGGCTGTTCCTGACAAGACAAAATTGTTGACAAGAAGCCTTAACAAGGATGTCACATCTCTGGAATGACTGATAAAAACCTATTCAATTAAGAATTTCAGCTGTTTAAATCTTGAAGCATCAAACGCTTACGCCACTGTCTTTCAAGACTATGGTAGAGGTGAGACTGTCTCAGTCATTGAAGGAAAAACAGGAAACAGAAGGAAGCAAAGTCTGAAGTGAGGTCATTTCAGGTAGAAAGGTGGAACAAATGTCCTGATCAGTGAAAGACAAGCAGGATCTGATCTCAGTCCCAGTAAATACCAGCCGTGGGCACCCAGGCCCCGGCAGCCCACATGGAAGGAGGGCCGCTTGCCCCTGGGGGCCAGTGTAGAATGGAAAGGGAGCCAGGCATCACTTTCCACTCCTGTTGGGAAGAGAAGAAAAGAAAGACCGCCCAGGCCCCATTATGAAGGTTATGAGCTATAAGGCCATGAGTTCCCAGGGGTGTAAAACCCAGGAAGGACAACACAGCAAAGGAAGAGGTAAGCAAGTATTTTCAAAGCTGATGGTGTAAAAGCTAGATGTGCCACTGATGACTTTCCTTTACACCAGGTAAATGCCTTAACTATAAAACTCTAAAAGAAAGTAAAACAATCCTTGTGGGTCAATGTGGTAATGTATCCAGAATCTTTGTAATTGGTTGTTCTGATGGTGCCTACAGGTGATTACGCAGTGCTGTAAGCGTGAGTGTCTGGGAACTTCTGCACGAAAAGGACATCAAGGACTCCCCCAACTCAGTCGCATCAGCACCAGGGTCAGGGACCCAGGGGCTCCTCTGCTGGCGCCTGTATCAATGAGCTTTCATTTCGTCTTTTTAAAAACTTGTTTCTTCAAATAAATAAATAAGTAAATAAATAAATAGATAAATAAAGGTCTTCATCATAATTCCACTTGTGTCAGTATTTGGAAAGGAATATGTAGCCGGTGTGTGAGCCACTGGATGTGAACGGGAATGCTAATTGTTCAACTCACCTTGATGATTTTCTTCAGGACAGGTGGAGTGTGCGTTACCAGAGACTTTCTTTTGGTTGGGGTTTCTCCCCTTTTGAGAGGCGTATTAGGAGGCAAGTTTTCATCAAACAATTCAGGTCTTAGGTGCCCACCAAAGGACACACGCCTTCTTTTCAAAGGTATTCCCTCACTCTCATCTAAAGTAATGAATACAAACGTGGAAAGAGCAATGAAAAAACACACTGAGACTAGTGATTTACTTCACATTAGTATTAAACACGAACCAAGTGAAAAGTCATCGAAACACCACCTACAGCACGCCTCCATTCTTGCAGTCCTGGCGAAGCTAAGCCACTAAGAGTTCCTAAAGGATTGCGGGAGTGGCCGCTGAGACGTCAGGTTCCCACTGGACAGCAGAGAGGCTTTCCTTAAAATGCTGAAACATTATGCACGGACATAGAAAGGAGGAGTCTGCAGCAGTAGCTTTCACCTTGGAGTAGGGGGACGACAGCCGGAGAGAACTCTCTAAAGACATGCACTTGGACCTCACCCTGACCCACCCAGTGACCGGAATGCATGAGTTGCAAAAACTCCTCCAGGTGGTTCTGAGCTCAGTACCGGCCACACATTTTCCTGAGCCACCAGTTAATGTAAATCCCTTGCCTAAGTGATGCTTCCCCACTAGGAGGCTTGGTGGAACACTGAGACTGATGTTACACGCCTTATTTTATCGATAGCCTCATGCCCCACCGCTATGGGCCACCTGCAGAAACACAGCCTGGAGTACGAATACTGCGTCTATGGCCCAGACAACTTTTCTTCTAATAGCCAATCCCTAGGAGTGTAGGAAGCTCCCAAGGAGCTAGCATATCTGCTGTGAAGGTCCTATCTCTGCCACTGCCTGGGTGGCCTTGCGTTGTCCGTTTCCTCATTTGTGACACAGATCTAAAAAGACAACCTAGCCATGGGCACTGCTACTGCACCAAGGATCAGGTGTTCATGTCTGCCAAGCACGTGGAAATCTGCCTGGCATATAGACTCATGGGTACAGTCCAGTGTTTACAGCAAATTGTTTGTAGGACACTCTGAAACCAGAGTATCAACACCTGAGAACTACCACTATGTTCAATGATTTCCAGTGATTTATTCCACACGACCAAACTCATATGATACAGTTGATTGTAGTTCAGAACTCCATGTGAAAAGCAATTATGATTATTCTCTTTTCTATTTTGTGATAGATGGAGGAGAATCAAATATTTTTGGGGCCACCCTATCTCCTTCAATAACCCCTGCTTCATGCTTCCCTGACAACCTCCATCTCCTCTGTCACTCCTTGTTATAATTACCTAGGCCTTCAGTATTCATCTATCAGCAAAAACAGTGTGCGTGTCTGTCTTCTCCCTGTGCCTTACGCGCTTACATTCTCTTCCACAAAGCTAATCACTACTGAATGAAGGAAGATCTCACAGCTACATAGAAGTTGTTTATCTTTTAGAAAAAACAAATTTACAATTAAATAAACTTACTAATGGCATCACCAAAGTTGCTGATATCAACTGAACTAAGACCAGGTAACCCAGAGCACATCTGTCCAGCGGTAGTGTCCAATTTCTCAGGCTTGTTGAGGGAATCCTTTTGGATCTTCCTTTCAACTTGAGTAAGCCACAGAGTTGAAAACGGCTCATTGTGAATTTCAGTTTCTGTAGGCGGAACTTCCACATCTGTAGGAATACTTCCTCTGGTTTTGGAAGAGAGATTTTCTGGCATAGCGGCAGAGTCAGCTGTGTTTTCAACTTTAGCTGGTGTTTGATTTCTAGTTGAAAGCTTCCTGGGAGTAAGAGTTTTATCACCAGCCTTGAAGCCTTCACTTTTACCCAGATGCACAGATTCTCTTCTCCCAGCAGTATATAGGTCTTCGTTCTTATGTTTTTGTGGAGAATTTTGTTGCTGTGAATATTGTACAGGGGTCTTCATTTTAGCTGGTTCATAGAGAGGAAAGCTGGTGCCCACAGCCTTGCTGGGAGTCTGAACAGACTCCATGTCTCTTCTCTTCCCCTTGTTCTGGTCAAGCTCTCGTTCAGGTGAAGCAGGCTCTGCCATAGTGTGGCCGCTTCCACCAGATTTCAGTCTTGACTTACATGAGACCAACAGTTGGGTCTCCCTCTGTAAACCATCAGCACTTTCTTTTTCTGTTGTGTAATCAGTTTGTAATCCAGATTTTCTACACTGTAGAAAATTTCCTTTTTGTGATTTTACATCCAAATCTTTCTTCATTGACTCATAAAGCTTCCTAAAGGGAGATTCATTTTTTTTGCTACTGTCAAGACATTGTGTAGTGGGAACAGACTTCAATTCGCCATAATGGCTCACTAATTTTACCCTGGAAATTTCTCTAAAATCCCCGGAAATGGGATCAGCTGAATTTCTGACATTATATCCAGCATGTTCTGAGGAACGAACATTAGGTGTTCCCTGAGCAACACTGTCTTTTGAGTCATCTGCGGTACTGTCTTCTTTGACATTCTTGTTATGTACCTGAGGACTTCCTGAAACTTTTCCTTCAATGATTTTTGAATAGGCCTTGGAATCTTGAGCTTTCTCATCTTGACAATGAATTATGAAATAAGAAACAGAAGTTCAACATTTTCTCAATGATTAACATTTGTGGAATTCAATATTTTAATTGTTTCAGGTTGTCTTAAAGTTAGCTTTTACTTGGCCTACAAATTATTTAATGCCTAAAACTTGCAAGTCTTATACTAGAATTATGATTCAAATAAATAAATCACATTAGCTCCAATAACCAGTATGAAATATCACATGCTATCTAACTATTGAGAACTGAGTTGACAGCTGAACAGGCAATTTTCTCATATCTAGAGTCTCTCTTAAGCACAGCACACCATCAGCCGCCAAGGGAAAACAATTAGGCATCTGTCTGTTGTTGACATGTTAAATGACACCTCCTCCACTTCTGACAGGCTAGACATTTAGCACTGGCATTCTTGCTGCCCCTTCTTTGCCAATATGCTTCGCAAAGACCTGATCTTTCAGGATTCTGGAACAAAACCCAACCACTACTCACCAGGGTCAGGAGAGAAGCTAGATCTTGAGACACGACGTGCTGGCTCCTATAAGTTGGGAAAATAAGAACAGTTATTTGCAGGCCTTTGTAAATACTGACAGTCACAACAGTGAAAATATTGATTGTTTTCTGGCTGGGCACGATGGCTCATGCCTGTAATCCTACCACTTTGGGAGGCCAAGGTGGGCAGATCACTTGAGGTCAGGAGTTTGAGAACAGCCTGGCCAATATGGTGAAACCTCATCTTTACTAAAAATACAAAAAATTAGCTGGATTGGTGACAGGTGCCTGTAGTCCCAACTACTCAAGTGGCAGAAGTGCTGGAACCCAGGAGGTGGAGATTGCAGTGAGCAGAGATTGCACCACTGCACTCTAGCCTGGACAGCAGGGTGAGATTCTGTCTCAAAAAAAAAAAAAACAATAAAAACAATAAAAAAGTATTTTCTTTACCAAACCACTCCTATATGACTTTTAAAGACTGAGAAATGAGCTCAAGTCAATTGGGAGCCAGTGGTCAGGATAAAAGTACTTCTTAGCTGACTCGCTAAAAAATAGTGAGTGATTAATAGGAAACAAACTCGAGGCTTAAAATTACTAAAATCAAACCTCGGTGCGTTTTTATAACTTCCTTTAAAGTTATTTCCCAACATCCTATTGCGGAAGAACCAAAGTCAATATTAAACATCACCTACACTGAAGACCTGTAACCCCCCATGAGCTCAAAACTACTGACTGCTTCATCAGTTTTCTCAGAAATGGACCATAGGACCTGTGGATGAACTGAGGCTCCACTTGGCATGTGTGCCCTCTTGGCTGGTGGATACTTAGGGTGGATCTGAGAGCCTGGATTCACCCTAAGTAAATTAATGGCATAGGCACACATGATACACTCACAGGTTCTGCAACCTCACAGCCTGGGAGCAGGCGCAGGGCCCCCATTTGGCTCCCCAGAGACAGCACCCTAACTTTCCTTCATATGGAATTGTTTCTGGAAGGGTGGAAGAACTAAAGAATGACACATACATAAAACTTTTATAAAAGTCTGATGTCCCAAAGGAAGAAAAGCTTATCATCTGGATTATTAAGAAAATATCTAAAAAATATTACCAAAGGCAAGGAATCTAACTTCCTTAGTTAATCAATTTCAAGTTTCCTGATACATAACACCTTGCTTCTAAAACTATCTATGTGAGGGATGGTTTTTTATTTCCAATCTGAAGTGGAACAAGAATCCTATGACTAAACGATATAAATGAACTATTAATAAAATTACAAATATGTAAAGTATATAATCTCACTTTTGTTGGATGATTATATTCAATAGCCAAAAAATTGCTGTCGAATTGCTGTCGTATTTCCTACATACTCCATTTCAGTACTTCCTGTACCACAGACCACTAACAGAACAAACAGTTCCTAGACTGTTGAGGGGCACATATCTAACCCATAGTTCAACTGGCTTTTTGGTTTATTCACTCCCATAGACTAGCAAGTTGCCTGGCAGCTGCAGCGTGGGAAGCCTCAAAAACTGGCTTCCAGCACAGGAACTGATGACCACCAGGCTCAACATTAAGGCTGTTCCTCTAGGGAAGAAGCAGTACTTTAAATGGCAGAAATGGGCTGGGCATGGTGGCTCAAGACTGTAATCCCAACACTTTGGGAGGCCCAGGTGGGCGGATCACGAGGTCAGGAGTTCGAGACCAGCCTGGTAAATATGGTGAAACCCCGTCTCTACTAAAAATACAAAAATTAGCCAGGCACGGTGGTGTGCACCTGTAGTCCCAGCTACTCGGGAGGCTGAGGCAGGAGAATCGCTTGAACCCGGGAGGCAGAGGTTGCAAGATCACACTACTGCGCTCCAGCCTGGGTGACAGAGTGAGACTCCATCTCAAAAAAAAAAAAAAAAAAAAAAAAAGGCAGAAATGTTGAAATTCAAGAGTACCTATT
The DNA here is from genome assembly GCF_001698545.2 of Rhinopithecus bieti. Lineage (NCBI taxonomy): Eukaryota > Metazoa > Chordata > Mammalia > Primates > Cercopithecidae > Rhinopithecus > Rhinopithecus bieti. Next base: position 1,662,144 of record NW_016819184.1, on the reverse strand, counting down.
ACTAATTTCAGGCACCTAAGATAACTCTCCTAAGCCAAGATATTCCAAGGAGCTCATCTGAAACTAGCTTTAGGAGCACTCTAAAATGTAGAAAAAATATGAACTCTCAGGGCTTATCCTAAGCCTAAATCCCACTAAATTTCCAAGCACATGGTGACAATTGTTTTAATAAGCTGTACAACTAAAATACCTCTTCCACAATAATATACTCAAACTATCTAAATTTCCAAGCATGTGCTGACAATTATGTTTTCATAAGCTGTACAATCTGAATACCTGTTCCACACTGATATACTCAAACTATAGGATTCTTTCACATGACAAAGCACAGGATCCCTCTTCTTGTTTCATGGGTCGTCTATCAAAATAGAGAAGCATCTTCAGCACTTAGGATTTTCATAATGTGATTATTTCAGACACATAAAGATGGATGAGTACAATGACTGGGAGACAAAATGAGCCACCAGATAAAGCAATTCCCAAATGTTACCTCTATGTGTTGGAGTTATCCTAATCATGGGCTTGCAAAAAACTCACAACATACTCTAGTAGACTTATTGGCCAAAAGTGTAAAACCAACTTAGTACCCTGATTTTGAACAACAAAGAGGAAATAGTGTTTTAGATTACTTCAATATGTCTAAGTTCAACTTATTTTAATACTTTAGTTACATTTTCCTACTATAACCAGTAACCACCCTCTTTGTAACTGATTTCAAGTAAGAAATCATCAAAGCATACATAAATGATTTCATATCATCAAAAAGAATCAGAGCCCAAACTTGGATATTTCCCATCACCTGTTCACGTATTTTTCTTGGAAATTCAGTTGACTTCCTTCCATTCTGAAAACTTTCATTTTCATACCTGCAGTGCATAGAACGACAGACACAGATCCTGATTAAAAATTTATACCCTGGGGAGGAAGTCTCCATATCCACTTAATGTCCAAGGATCAAGGAACAAACTTTGGGTTTAGTTCAAGACATCACCTTATATAAAGAAATAAATTTAGAGTTAGAAAAGTGCTCTTACACTAAAAACTAGGATTAGTTGCATCAAGTTTGTTTTGAAACACCACTGTCAGAGGTTAGGGACCCAGATTAACCTCTGATCACTGACGACTAGCCCAGGTATGATTTGACAATATTTCCAAGCACCTTCTATGACAGAAGCTAATGCACATGAGAGCAAAGTCAAGTTTCTTCTAGTTTAAGTCCATGGAAATCATCTGATGGCTTGGAAGGCCAGCCAGGAAGCCTGTAGGTAACTGAATCTTTCTCACGTTGTGAAGTCACATACTTCAGGGTAAATAAAAAGCTACGCTTACACTACAGGGTAACTACAAAGCTATGATCACTTCAGTTTCCCACATACTCAGTCTGTATCTGAACAAGACAGGTACATCTTAGGAAGATCACATTTAGCAAGGTACATAATTATCCTGGCAAGCTTCAGTGATCAAGTCATAGAAGCAATCCTTTATTTTGCATAATGAAAACTTTTTGGCCTCAGTGAAATGAACTGATTTGAATTTACAGGCAACCTAAGTAAGATCTGAAGCAGTCAGACATCTGAAATTGTTTCCATGGTAGAGAGTTTGGAATCAAGTCTCTCTTTCTAAGATTCACTTTCTAATCTTTGTTGGATGTCTTTAATCATCTGAATTTATCTCAATTTGGATAATATCTTGTTTTGGAAAAATAGTTCAGCTCTCCAATACACATCAAAAGTTTCCTACCTATAGGTCGGGCGTGGTGGCTCATGCCTGTAATCTCAGCACTTTGGGAGGCTGAAGCGAGTGGATCACTTGAGGTCAAGTGTTCGAGACCAGCCTGGCCACCATGGTGAAACACCATCTCTATTAAAAATTACGAAAATTAGCCGGGTGTTGTGGTGTGCGCCTGTAATCCCAGCTACTTGGGAGGCTGAGGCACAAGAATCACTTGAACCCGGAAGGCGGAGGTTGCAGTGAGCCAAGATCACACCACTGCACTCCAGCCTGGGTGACAGAGAAAGACTCTGTCTCAAAAACAAACAAACAAACAAAAAAAACTTCCTACATAGAAGTCTGTATTAAATAAAATACTCTTTAAAATGAAGGCAAACTTCCAAGAAGCACAGTAAAATAAATGACCAGAGAATTTAAGTGGTGCATTAAAAAAACAACTATCTAATACGAATGAAGACAATAACAGAGACAGAGATCCATTTAGCAAAATGGATTTTTAAATGACCCAACTAATATGTTGTCTACAAGAGACACAATTTTGATTCAAAGACACAATCCTTTAAAATAAAAGCATGGGAAAAGATATACTATGCAAACAGCAAGCAGAGGGGAAGAGGAGTGCTGTATTAACATGAGACAAAATCACCTCAGACAAAAATTATTCATAGAGAAAAAGGACATTTTACATAAGGATCAATCCAGCAAAAAGATATTCCAGTTAAACACTAGAGTTCACCTGACAGCAGGTTCCAAGAGACAACTTAAAATAAACCATAATAATTATGAAAAGTTACAATTAAGGGGGTGGAAAAAGTTATACTACACAAGCACTAACCAAAAGGAAATTAGTTTAGCCATATTCATCATCCAAAGGAAACATTAAGCAGGAAAGAAAGCATTGCTAAAAATAGAGGACATCTCTAAATGACAAAGAGTTCTATGCACCAAGAAGACATAATTCTAAGTTTGTACACCATAGTACAGCCTCAAAATATACAAAGCAAAAACTGACAGAGATAAAAACAAATCAATCAATCAATCCCCAGTAGGTGATTTGAACATATCTCTTAGAGTAATAGTAAGGGAAAATTTATTAGAATATAGAAGATTTGAATCTAAGGGGAGTGTGTGTATCTGTGTGTGAGTGATATATATATATACACACACACACATATACAAATAAAATATCTGAGACACTGTAGAATACAGTTTTCAATTACGCAAGGCAGATTAGTAAAATAATTAACCATATCTGCTCATAAAGCAAACCCTGACACATTTCAAAGACTGGACATTAGTCAAATGTCCATCAAGAATAAAGGAATTCTGTATAGTTATGTATATTATTGTATATATTAAACATATTTTTTTCAGTGAAATACTTATGCCATGAGAAGGAACAAACTACAGAGATGTCCAACATGCTACGAATCTCACACACATAAAAGCACAAGCCAGGCACAAATGTATACATTCTTATATCACTGTTAAGGACTTTCATAAGAACAGTTTCATAAAAACTGTAGTGTGTTCAGAGATCCATGCTTAGGCAATGAAACTCGAGACGTTTGATATCCTAAAAGCCAAAACGGTGGTTTACTTGCTGAGGGAAGGAAGTCGGGATTAGAAAATAGCATTTTAAAATGCTTCTGGAAATGTTCTATATGAGCTGGCGGTATATTAGTCTGCTAAGGCCACCATAATAAAGTCCCACAGACTGAACGCCTTGAACAACAGACATGCCCTTCTCAGTGCTGGAGGCCAGAAGTCCGAGAGCCAGGTGTCAGCTGAACTGGACTTCTCTGCGCCTCTCTCCTTGACTTGCAGATGGCTGCCTTCTTGCTGCCTCTTCTCGTGGGCTTTCCTCTGTGCATGTGTTCCCTAATCTCCTCTTATAATGACATCAATCATCAGATTAGGGCCATACTAATGGCCTCAAAAAGCCTTCATTGCCTTTTTAAATGCCCTCTTTCCAAATACAGCCTAAGGTACGAGGGGTTAAGAATTCAAAATATAAATTTTGGGAGAGCACAAATCAGTTCTATTATAATAGGCAGTGATCAAAAGGGTGTTCGCATGATAAATTGACCTGTCCATCTTGTTTTGTACCTTTTTCTCTGAGTGTATTTTGCTTTAAAATAAAAAAGAATAGAAAAATCTCATGCAGTTTCGCAACACTTGGAAGAAAATAACAAACTCCTTTAGGACAAGGTCAACCTTCCTCTGCGTAATTATTTGCACCCAAATCCTTGAATTCCATCACATTTTGTCCCAATTAGTCATCTTCCTAGATCCATATCCTCTTAAATTAAGATTAGTGTTGAGAATGAAAACCTGAAATACTTTGACATCCATGAACATTAAAGAAGAATGACAGTTGACTACGACACTAGTTTACAGTTAATCAGAAGATGACATTTACTGTTAGACCAATCAGCTTTTACCTACCTGAAAGATCGATCAATAATGGTTATTACATCTCCATGTTTTAGCTGTACAGGCTCATCAATAACAGACCCATTTACTTGTGTTGGATTTGTGGAACTGAAATTATGTAATATTGCCTGCAAGTGAAAAGAAGGGGAAAATATGTAACTAATGAACAGATTGAAAGTGAACTAAAAGCTTTAAAAGTAGATCTCCAAAAAACCACTCACCTCCTGCTCAATGATTTCAATTTTGCAATGCTGTTTTGACACAACAGGAAGCTGGATACGGATGTCACATTCAATACCCCTTCATGCAAGAGAAGAAGGTTTTTTGGTTGTTACAACTTTTTAAAACATTACCTCAATTTCCCAAAATAAAACATAATTTGACTAGAATGTTTGATCTGTAAACATAATTGACATAAAGGAGTAACAAAATGGGCAATGTAAACGATCTTGCATTTTGCAAAGAACTTTTGGAAGTATTAATCATGTAACTATTAGATCTTTAAAACAGAGAGTACATGAAAATAAGGGAAAACACTAGAATACAAATTGAATTACCTTTTATGTAAAAAGCTATACTTAAAAGACTCAAATAAAGGAGTACTTATATCAATTTTGGAAAATGACTATTTTAATACTCTGTGCTTTCTCAAAACGTTTGTTTGTAATGTTAAATATGTTTAGAGGTTTAATCATTCCCAAATGTGCTTATTTTATGCTAGCACTTTTGTGCATCAGTTTCTTCATATACAATAGAGTACATCATGTGATGTTCAAACAATTAAATGGTTGTGCCTGTCACTAATTTGCCTAGCACATAGTAAATGCTCATTATGGGTGAGCTTTGCATTGTTGTTTTAAAACTACACTGAATTTACGGACAGATTCAAAAGTCTCTAAATAAAAATACTAACTTGTGCGCAACAAAAAAAAATCTAAATTCAACTTGTTTTTCCACAGAAAGCTAATACCACGGCAAAGTAGCGGAAGAGACAATTCCTAAACCTACACAAACTAATAATCAGAACAGTTCATTAGTAGGTTCCTGGAGTCTTCAGTGTTCCTGTTCTAGCCCGTGATCTTAAAAATTTGAACAAACTATGCAATGGCCTGTCTGTTCTCCATCTGAATCTTTGGAGTCTAAGAATCTCTCTTCCTACCCAGGTCATGTGACCAAACACTTAGGAATTAGTTTCTAAATTATAAAATCTTGCATGAAAATATATTCAAGGACTACTGTATGAAAAGCAAAAGGACTGCCACTTGAGATGAAATGTTTATATTTTTCCTTTTCAAGAGAAAGGTATCTATGGAAAGTGAAAAGCTTCCTTAACCCCAAATAGAATAATTTGACTTTAAGGTAACAGGACATCTGAGCAAAGGAGAGACTATCCCTTACAACTGAGAATTTGTTTGGCAGGAGGACGACTATAGGTGGATGGGTGTTTCTGAGCTTTGGCACTGTTGACATCTTGGGTCAGATGCTTCTGTATTGTGGGGGCTGCCCTGAGCCTGGTAGGCTGTCCACCTTGACCTCTCCTTCGCGATGACAGCGCATGTCCCCCTACTGTATTGTGACTTGGAAATTCAAATGACTCCTGGAAGGTAAGATGACCCTCCTGTGAGAACCACTGCTCTCAAGCGATTGCAAATCCATGGCTCCAGCCGGTGTTTCTAGTGACCCTTGCCAGAATGCTAGGTATTGATCACACCCTCTGTGTAGTAACAAGACAGTCCTTGACTTTGGGGAGCTCAGCCTAGTGGGAGACAAACCCACAACTCACCCGTGAAGCTGTGGGGTTGGAAACACAAGTTTTCATGCAAGGCTTCCTCGGAGGTGACATTTCACCTGATGCCTGAATGATGGAAATCACACAAGTTTGGGGAAGGGGAGAACTTTCCCATCGTAAACTTCCAAGTGTGTAAGAAGTACCAAGGTGAACAAGGGCTTGGAATGCCTTAGGCGGGAGGAACAAGGTAGGGATGGGGTTGGGAGGATGGGGTGAGGCTGGGATGAGATTCAGGGCCCAGGCCACACAGGAAGTGACCCCTTCTCAGACCTCTAGTGGGACATATGTCAGAGGCTGGTAGGGCCACTGTTAGCATTGTGCCTGTTATACAGGGACAGTGTTATTACCACCACCAAACGGGACAGCAACATAAGAGGAAACGTTCTCAAATTCCAGGCAGGAAGACTTTCTGTCCCATTTTCCTATTGCCGCAAAGAGCCAAGAGGCAAGTGTATGGCTTCCTTCCTCCATTCTCTCAGGGTCCCCAGTGGCCAGTGATGTCCACTGTGGTGGGACTCGGGGGCGCACAGTATCTTCAGACGCCTGCCTGAAGCCAGTGAGGTATGAAGATCATCTACATCTTTATCGCGATTAGAAAATGGATTTTTTAAATTGGCTTGATTTTTAAAACCACTTAAACATACAAACACTAGCATCAAACTTAAATTTGGCAAAACAAACAAAACACAACTATGTCAACTTAGTAACGAATGGGAGAAGCACCAAGGAAAAGCGACAGCAGGACCCAATCCTAGAGCGCGTTTCTGGACCATGTACTGTGACTAAGATATTTTCCTCTTTCTCAGCTAAAACGTCCGCGCGCGCCCGCGGCGCTCACCTTCCAAACAAGCAGGTACTGAGGCTCAGGGGAAAGTGGGGACCGTCGACCCCGCTCCTTTTGATAGTAACCAGGCGTCTCGTGGGCCCCATTTTCTAAACAAGAAGTTGAGTATAATCCGTAGAGGAAGGCCAGGTACCAAAAGGTTTGCAGAAGCAAATTTACAGCTCTTCCACTGCAAAAGAGGTGCGGGTTACTCTGATAGCAAAGGAGCTAAGAGCCGCGTGCCCAATCCACCTATCCCCGGCCACACAGGCGCACACCGCAGCTAGCCAGCGGGGACCCCAGGACAATCCGACCGCAGCCCCCGGCGCCCCAAAGTCTTGCGGCCGGGGTGCTGTCGCCAGCGCCTGCGCCTCCCGGGAGCTTCCACCCAGACGCCCTAGCCAGGGCCCAGGAGCAGTCGGGCCCAGGCCGCGCGTCCTTCCCCTGCCCGTCCCCGCAGAGCTCGGGGGTTCCCCGCGGCTCAGCCCTCGACCCCGGACAGCTCCCGGCCGTCCCGGCCGCAGCCCACCTGGGACGATTCGGCCCCCAAGGCCACTTGTCAAAGCACCGCTAGCCAAGTTGCACCCAAAGTCCGCCGCGGGAGGAGCCGGCGCCGCGCTCACCTTCGCCTAGTAAGCTGCGCCCGCCACGCGCCGCACACACCGGGCCGCAGCCC